>NC_073746.1:9545974-10145974 GCF_029784135.1 Toxorhynchites rutilus septentrionalis
CAATCAACATGATTATTTCGCGTCCATTCAATTCATAGAGAGTTTCATTAGAACTATTTACTACAGAGGTATTCTCTATCGAATGAAAAATTATTCTTTGATTTCGAATTAAGAATATTTCATGAAATAATGAACGCACAGCAAATCGATGGTCAAATCTACTCATCGCAATCTTGGAAATATTTAATACATGGTCCAGTTGATGCTTTGACGAATGCATTATTTTATAACAGAGTTAGAGCGTTTCAAAGATCACTCAAAACATTTTCGACATTTCGCCACAGGAAATGTCTGTTCATTCACACGATCAATTCACATTTAGTCATCAGCGCAATAGAAACCTTTTCCGCAATAGTTTCAAAGGGTACTAATACCTTATTAAAAATATTTTCAATATCTATATATATTTTTTTATTTTTCAACTGCTTATTGACCATCCTGCATTGAGTGTCTAGATAGCTTCCAAAATGCTCGTGGGGAAAAAACATCAGAAAACTCACGACTCAATATTTTTTTACTAATCTTGCACGATAAGTTATTTGTATTGCTCTTTAGTTTTCCTCCACTTAAATCCTTATTAAAACGTCACAGTTTACCAGAGAGCAATTCAACGCCAAATTAATCCTCCGATCCTCCCCATTTTATTGAAATTTTGTTCATTTTTTCCAAAAATGGCCCTGAAGCCTGTTGCCCGATTGAAACATTTTTTTTTTTTGAGAAATTCATTAACCTTCTATTATTTTTTTTACAAATGTTCAAACTATTGAGAAAACTTTCTCATAAATTGAATAAAATATCGAAAACTATTATATCTGTTTAAAATAATATTATTATATATATACCTAAGCTGATCCGAAAAATTTGAAGAGATAGGGGATCATAAAAAATCTTCCACGCTGATGATCAAATCTTAACTAAGAAAGAATTATTGAACTTTCCTTGAGACCGGTTTTTTGCCTTAAAATGACTGAACTGAAAATTCAAAAAGTGCGCACGATGCTTTCATTTGAAAATTTGCATAAAATTATGTTGTGAACACATTTAAATTAGTGGAAGATAGCAAGAAGGATAATAGTGTGGTGTCAAGGAAGGAACAGTAGAGTGGTTGGAGAGCTTCAATTTGGCTGATAGAAACAATCCAGTTTATCATGCATTTTTGGAAAATTAATTAAAAACACAAGATTTGAAGTTGATTCCTTACATTTAAAAGTTGATCCTGGGTTCTATTAATTTGAAAGTTTTACAATTGCATTCTATACTAAATTTTCTTATCTTTCCAATGAACAGTATAATTATTCTAAGGAGCGTACTTTCTAAATTAGAGTCAGTTCAAAACATAAAATTAGACTTAACAAAAATTCAACAATTTTCTAGTTGACAATTGACTACATGCCTAGGATTTTTTCATCAAATATGATCCTCTATCACCTCCTGAAATATTCTATAATTTATCAGAACACTGGCTCAATTGTTTTAAGTTGACGACTAGTGATGCATAGAAAATCTCCTGCAAATGTAAATATTTATTCCTAGAAATTAATGGAAAGAAAATACTTTGGAAAAATGATTTTCACGCAATTCTGTATGAAAAACTATACAGACGTTATTATCATATATTGTTCTCGAGATATAACAAAACGTATAGAAAATTATATTTGATAAAAATCATTTACGCATATCATGGAATCTCAACCATTATGGAATCGTTTAATTTTTATAGTTTTGGCTATGAGGGCTCTGCATATCCCGTAACTATAAAAGTTCGATCATAGGAAATAGTTGGTCATTCACAATTTACGTGAGATATTTTTATAATACAGATTTCACTGAAGAAGATCCATGATATGAGAGAAAATATATGAACGTTTGACTGGGCAGCACTCTCAGGCTTCTCAATCCGTTTATTGATAAATACGCAGAGAAAATTCTTCCTGTCCACGTGGACTCAGTCTATACCCCCTCCCCCCTCTCCGTGGACAAGAGTGGACATTTTCTTACCCCCTAACCCCCCCCCCCCCTAAAGTTGTCCACGTGGTATGTGGACAGCCCCTCGTTCTGACGAACCGACTCAAATGAGCTGCTGTTGAGCGTTCACCCATCTCTACCCTGTACTGCTCTAGTTTTTATTTGTATGTGTTCGATCGTTTTTTTATACAGGCAAACCGGTTTTTGTGCGTTCCCTTTTTGTGCGATTCCTCATTTGTGTGAATGTTTCCGTGAGGTTTTATAAAACAGCTTCCATTATTTTTTCTCATTATTCAGTATATTTTAAGGACAAAAAGAATAACATAGATACGTTGATGAATCTGAATGTTTGAATTCAAAGATATATGTTTGAAGAGATTTAAAAATTCCTAAATTTTTTTAAGAGAATTAAAAAAAAATTATGGCAATGTATATTTTTTTTCATTTTAAATTCAATCGATTTACCACAATTTGTTTCAGAAACTGTCCCGCTACAACTGTTTTCGAGTTATGATTTGAGTGATTTGAAAAATTGGATTTGAGTCGTAGAAAAATCATTATCTCAAGCACCAAATACATGTTGGAAGGTCCTTTTGAATTGAAAAGGGTCATTAAATATTTTTTCCGACAGATTACACTAAATAATACTCCATATATCAACCCACAAAGTGAATGAATGCATGCCACATCCTTGGAATCATTTAACCCAGAAACATTCCGGAATGCCTCCCGCTATCCTCCCTGGGGCAGCATCAGGACGTGTAAAATCGTGAAACTTATCTCTACCACACTACAGGGAACAAGAAAAAAAAAATGATTTAAAAGAAAAGACTGGGCTCACCTCGTGTGATTTGTCAAATGCTCTTTTCGCGTGAACTTCTTCTCGCAATAAGTGCACTGGAACGGGGTCTCTCCGGTGTGTAACCTGCGGGGTCCCGATGAAACCACGTGGAAAATTCGAAAGAAAAAAAAATAACGAAAAAAAAAGAAAGCATTAGTAAAGCAGCAGCCGAGGCACAGGGCATGAATCCGCCGCGACCACGCAGAAAATGAACGGGTACGACCGAAACACAAGAGTCTCACCTGACATGATTGGTAAGGTGTTCTTTTCTCGTGAATTTCTTCCCGCAGTATGTGCACTGATAGGGAGTTTCGCCCGTGTGCAATCTGTCCAGGAGAGAGAAAAAGAAAGAAGATAATGTAGCGTGAGTTCGATCGAAGCTGGCTCTGGAAGAATTGTTTTTTAATCTATCATCACGTAATTTTGATTGCTTTGTCTGCTTTTGACAGTTGCGTTTTCCGGACAAAATAGAGAGAGTGAGAGAGGAAATGTCAGACCACGCGGTTCCCTCGACTTCCAAACAAACCGGAGAGATCACTCGAATTCCACGCTTCAGCGAGTTCAGTCGGAATCCGTTCGTTAACTTTGCACGCACATACCATCGCAAGGGAGTAAGTGCCAGCAATAGTATCAAAGAAGCCGCCAAGGACTGGCGACGCATCTCACCGGAAGAGAAAGAACGCTTCCAGAGACAAGCGGAAGCGGCACCGTACCGAGTCAAAATCCGGGACAGAACGTTCAACAGAATCATCCGATTACTGAACAGCGAAAGCGACGACGAGCAGAGCACCGATTCGGCCACTTATAACAACAAAATGGTCAAAATGGCTCGCCTGATTGAACGCTGGAAACTATGTTCCTATCGTTCGGTAATGTCCCAAAATTCCATCCCTCTCAAATCTGTAAAAAGGATGGGCGGAAAACGAACGCACCCTGATATGTACACCTAATAGATACCATAATTATCCCGTTCTCCGTGATATTTCACTTAAAACTAAATTGTAACAGAAACCCAAATAAAAATAAAATAAAAACACAACGTAAAAGCAGACAAAACAAAACGATTTGCAGTTATCGATCATGTGGAAGACAGAGAGCTCCTTCTGTGTTCAGCGCATTTGGAAGATGAGATTCATCAAACTGTAAGGTGGATAAAGTTGGGGGAAAGGGGGAACGGGTTCTACTCACCTGACGTGGTTCGTAAGGTGTTCCTTCCGGGTGAAGGTCTTGCCACAGTACGGACAGCGGTACGGCGATTCCCCGGTGTGCTGGCGGACGTGATTGGTCAGGTGTTCCTTCCGGGTGAAACTTTTCGCACAGTAGCTGCACTTGAATGGCGATTCGCCCTGCGGATGCTGCTGGCGGACGTGGTTTACTGGAAAAATAGATAGGTCAACGAAACAGAATCCAAGGGTGGGTTAGTGGGTCCAGATGATCTCCGGGACAGTGTGCATCACTTATTGACGACGTGTCATTTGTGGTACCCCTCATACGGGAAGGTGTCTCGATTGGAACAAAAACAAATTAAACATAATGCAAAAAAACGTCAATAAAACATATTCTAAAAACGAAAATATTACCGAAGAATACAAATATCCTTAGTTCGGCTTTGTTCTGACAAATAGATTAATACGATTTGGAAATTATTAGTTGTAAATCCCTACAAAATTATTTTGAATTAGGGTTCCGAGATTCAAACTTTATCAAACTATTTTCTATAACGAGTTTGTTCCACCTGGTTCCTTCTCCGTTACTGGAGATTATCCCAAGTAATCCCAAGTAACGATAGTCGTTCGTCATTTTTTTTACAAATTTTTTACAAATTGTTATTTTCAATGCTATATTGGAGATACTCAAAGTCTACCGGGTTAGCTCATCTTTGAAAGTTTCCTAGTTCGTCCCCCTATCACTATTCTATTAAATAAAAATAAAGCTAAATCGAGACATTCTTGACGACACATGAGACTCGTTCGAACAATTTCAACCAAAGCGTTGAACAACATTACTCAGAATGAGCTGGATCACGCATTTAAATCGCTATTATATTCACGTCACAAATGGTATTGATAATTGAGGAAACTACTCTGATAAGTTAAACCCAGAATTATAAAATCATTTGTTTTAACGTTCATTTCCACTACCAGCCCCGGAACTCAATTGACACAGTGTAAGTCCAATAATACCACCTTCAAATGTTAATGGGTGGTTGAATTTGAAAGCTGAATGTTTTCAATTTTCTATCTGAATGAAGCATTCAAAAGGCATGTACTGACTGTAGTTACAACTTCAAAGCTTTTGCCTCAATTACAAAAACAAAAAATCATAAAACTTGTCACTAATTTTTGTGTTTTTTTTTTGTTGTTTTTTCCAATAGCTACAATTGTTTCAAGGTACTTGAAAGAAAGTTACTTAAAATTTAAAATTCTTAGTAAAACTATAACAAATTTGTGTTTCAGAAATGATATTAAAAAATTATTGATTGGTTTCTTGTTATAAAGGCTTTAAACTAAAAAGTTAATTCGCCTCTAGTTTCGAAGATGGTTAGAAGATGATCTAAACTGAAGATCACCTAGTAAGCGGACACGTAGATGCTTGCGTCCGGGTTTATACCTATATGAAATTTTAGACAAGTTTCTTCGATAATGAATTCGAATCCAATCTTATTAGAGGCAAATAAACTGTAACATTTGAAGCCTCCTTAACACATCAAAAAAGGTATCAAATCTTGAATGCGAATGCAAAATATTTTGAAATTCTCATAATTGCATTATCAAATCTCGCTTTTGAAAAGGTCCTATGTAACATTTACGTCAACTCGAGAAAAACGGAGCTGAAGAACATTTTTTCGCTAATTGTTTTAAAAGGATCGATCTTTATCACTACTCTCACTAGCAGTCAATAATAATTCTGAAAATCCAATCGTAACGGTTGTTTCGTGATTTTAGTTTAAAGTTGGAACCTTGTAGCGAAAAATATTACATTGGACGTTTCGACTGAACCTCATAAAAAGAGTGAAACGAGGCAGCACCGTCTACGTTAATAATCCAAATTTTACTTTAAACTACGATATGAATGCGTACGAAAGTTGATGAAATGTCTTGTAATTTCATTGCCTTTTATTCGAGAGACCTTCAGCCGTAGGCTGGTTCATAAGCCTTGAGGATCCCATGTCTTGTCGTGTTTAAGAAACAAAAGAGATAAAAGGTAAAAGATAAAAGATGAAAGATAAAAAGTAAAAGATACAGCTAAAAGGTAAAAAGTGAATGAATCGTGAATCGTATATCTAAAAATTACAAATTTCAAATCATAATCGTAAGTCATAGATCACTAATCCTGAATCGTATACCTCAAATCGTAAATCGTGAACTCTCAATCGTGAATCGTAAATTGTGGGCCTTATCACGAACGTCACTTCACGGTGAAAACGAAGTGAATTGTATACAACCTTAGGACGGCTGTCATCGTGTGTAGAATCCAGAAGAGTTCATCCGTCGTGACAACTTTGGTGAACCCGGTGTTATTATGAATACCACGATACTGTCATGTCACGGAGAAAAAAAGATATATTTGTCACTTGTGTTTTAGATGGTGAAAGCTAGTCACGCGGAATGGAGTAAGTTTAATTTCGTATTTATTTAGCTGTTTTGCTAACATTTTGAATCTTGTCTTGTCTTGTTTAAGAAACAAAAGATAAACAAACAGCAATTTACCCGCCCGGTGGCATTTTAGAACGAAATTCTGACGTATCCAGAGGACGTAAATTTGTTTATTTGGATTCGGTAAATGCGCTATGGGATGTAATCATGAATTAAAAATGTAGTTCCCGTAGGCCTATTGGAACATGGCGAAGGTCTACTTCCGATTGCCCTGAATGAACATAATCTTTTTGTTTCTATTTTTAGGATTAGACTAAGAGAGAGTTGCAACACCATAAAATGGCAATGGAGACCACTGGCCCAAATACGATCATTATGATTGATTATGTATAATATTGATTTGTTGATGTTTTGAATATAAAATAATAACGGTAAAGTTTTTCCAACATTGCAGAGCTAGTTTTTTGTAATTCAAACATTCACAATAGGCGGCCCATACCAGAATTAGAACGATAGTTATAACTTTTTACGTTATAGATATTTTCAACGGTATTGTTTTGAAGACATACTTTGAATTAAAAAATATCAAAAAAGTGATAAGTTTCAAACAAAGAAAGAATGAGTCTATCATTGCAAAGCATTCACAAGATACTGTTTTTAAATTCTTCTCTAGTTCTTTCTGCATAATTTTGAAATCCGTCTAAAGAAAATCAGAATCACTTTCCGCTTTTGTCAAATTCCTTGAAACCCATCTGATATTTTCTATGAGGATTATGCTTCTGACGCTGCTGTTTAAATGATTAAATCAAACCTCATGTCCCGTATATAGAGGATTAAACTTCGGAATCCCATATGGGAGTAGCTCAGATTATACTGATCGTGAGGTGGATGAATTCGGGTTTGTGAGATATAGATGATATTATTATTCATCAAAATTGTAGAAACGGTTCATAAGAAATGATTCTAAATATTTCTCACTATTCAAACGAGTAAGACAGAGCTAAGTACAAGAGTATGCGATATTTCAATTATTAAACATAATAGTCATGTTTATCTCTAGCGTAAAACTACAAAACCCATATGTTCAACAACTACGTTATTCCCGAGCAACCAAGTATTCCTCCTTATCTTTGAGCCAGCATTTGATTCAGCAAACTAGTCATCGAGATATAATCACAAACTTGCCATTCTAAAATATACGTTTGATTAAATGGAATATTATCTCATATGCTGTATTAATTTTACCTACATAACGTTCAAACGTCCAAAATTATGCAACCGACATAACGTTCAAACACCCGACATTATGCATCCAACATGTCTCTTATAAAAGGGGAATAAACACTTTCACTTCACGGAGTTCATTTTTACACGCAACTGTCCGTGACAATGATGATAAACACAAAAAGATTAAGAGAAGTGTAAGTGAAGTGGAAGCGTTCGTGGCAGTGATGTTCTTGATCAGGCCCTGTGAATCGTAAGTCACGATATATGATATCGTATATTGTAAACCGTAAATTGTAAATCGTGAATGGTATAACGATATCGTTTATCGTAAATCATAAATTGTTATTCTTTAATCATGATCGTATATCGCATGTCGTAAATTGGAATCGCATATATGTGTCGCCTAGTTGCAAAACCGGCCAACTCCTAAAATGAAAATTTTACAGGAAAGACGATTTTCTGTAGTATCATGCTACCTGTTTTGCAACACATCATGATTTTCAAACGCGTGTTTTATGGGGAATTAAACGATATTTGCGCTGTTTCTCACTGCCAATAAGAGGAAAAATGTATCTAAGGTCTAAAGAACCGAAAAAAAACTACTTTCTCACACTTGTCACACTTGGCCGGTTTTGCAACTAGGCGACACATATAATGTCGTATATCGTGAACCATTAAAAAGTACATCGTATATCGTAAATGACAAATTGTTATTCATTGGACGTAAATCGTGACTTATATATTGCAAATCGTAAATTACGAATAACAATCGTACTCGTAAACCTAATATCGTATATCGCATATACTAAACCGTAAGTCGCGAATCGTAAATCGTAAATCGTATATCGAATATTGTATTTCACACATCGTGTATCGAAAAATCGTAAATTGTATGCATGTATACCATGTATCATGAATCGTAAACCATAAATCGTATATCGTATATTGCATACAGCATTTTGTACATCGTAAATTGTGAATCTTATTCATGTATCGTGAATCGTGATCATACAGGGTCTTTCAAATTAAACACTTACGCAACAAATTTCAATAACTTCTGCAAAAGTGAACCGATTTTTTTTAACCGATTTATGAACCGAAATTCTTACCATAAGAGGACAAAGTTTCATTAAGACTTCGGTTGAGCGTTCAATCTGAAAAACCCTGTATATCGCATAGCGTTGATTGTGAATCAGAAATCGCATATCGCAATCGCTGTTTATAAATCGTAAATTCGTGAATCGTTATTTGCAAATCGTGAATCGTATGTCACATATCGTATTCATGTATCGTGAATCGTAAATCGTATTGCATATCATATACTATAAATCGTATATCGTATATCGTGTATCACATATCGTACATCACATATTGCATATTGTCGTGTATATTAAATTCAAAAATATCGTGAAATCTGGCTATCCGATAATCACCATCGTGTGAAGTAGAAGCTGTCAGTTATTCCTGGTGCTTTGAGATATAAATTTTTGTTCACCGGGTGAATTTCTTCAAAGTTTGAGAATAAGCAATAATCAATCGAGCCAAAATCTGGAGAATAAGAAGGCTGATACACCATTTTGCTATCCAATTTAGGTGCGATACAAATACAGCGTCACCATCCCTCTATTCTCTTAGACTTATTTTGCAGACGTCAAAGTTGCCATTGTATATGAATACTATCATGATTTCCGTGGGATAATATTTGATGTTTCATGTAGCACACTTTATACAATTTTACCCCGTCGTCAAAGCTCTATCGAACCGCACTTTCCACTAAAATAAATAGCTAATTTGCGTGAATCTATAGGATGGATTCAACGAGTAATGGGGGTCTTCGTAGCCTAATTGGTTGCGTGTCCGCTGCTAAGCGAACAATCATGAGCTCATAACTCAGGGCCCTTAGGGACCATCTTTGTGTGTTATTCTAGCCACTATGTCCACGCAACAATCATCATGTGACGGTAATCTCAGTCCCTTACCGCTCATATTACGGTCTGCTGCATAGGTAATTGGTGCTATTTATAACACAACAATGGAAGCCTCATATCAAAAGTCCCGCTGTTTATATAGTCCAACTGTGAGCATTCGAACAATAGGAATACAAAAGGAATCAATAGGAATACTCTTACGCCTAAATGGCTACCGTGTAATATACAACATAAGAAAAAATGTACACGATAAATTCGGCTCTGTTACAGCTGTATTGCTAAATGAGCCTAATATAAATAAAAATCACATGGGTTAAAAAAATAATCACTGTAAGTCACTGTAAGAATCTACTTGCAGAAAGATTCCGTCATGGATTCGTCGGAGTGGCACCCATCAACTCATAAACTGACGTTCGTCGAAATAAACTCGATTAAGTCATTTCCTTTGATTATTTTTGTAGAATTTTTCAGTTGAAACTGAATCTAAAGTCATGAAATTTGATCTACTATGCGATTTTGGAACAGAATCATACGAGTGTTCATAAATTCTTTCACACAGCGGAACTTTTATGACGAAACAATTACCTTGTAATTTTCATAAATCACATATTATTTGGGAGATGAAATAGTATAGTATATTAAATACTTGTTTTCTTCCAAAAACATTGTGTTACTTCCAGAAATATTATTTAGAAAAATGAAAAATTGGTGGTTGTGTCAAGGACATGACAGCAGTGTTGTTATTCGATTATTTTTTTTTAATCTTCCGATATTACTTTATAACTTATTACTTACTTAACTTAATATTACTTAATATTATATTATTAATATTACTTAATAAACTCTTTAGTAAAATTTTGCGTTGGCCCTGAAAAGAGGGGACGAATTGCGTGGTTTTGTAGAAGCAACTGAAGATGGTTGATTCTCGTTCTCATGAGAACATTACACAAAGTGGTCATATGTTGAAATATGCATCTTGTAGAGGCTTCAAACCTTAAAAGTGATCGTCTCTAGACTTGAGGTTATAAGGTTATAAATGCGGCGATTTTTTTCGATACTGATACACTGTGATCAAAGGCGATTACATATTTGTTCCACCACCATCATTATCTATATAACGAGAAATGAGTCGCCAAATGTGTTGTTAAGTGCATAACTCGAGACCGGATTATTCAATTTGTGTTGTCTGTATTTTGTTGTGTTCGTCTCTGTTTGTAAAATGAGCAAATTCGGGAAAATTGAATTCCCATATGTTCTGCAGTGATTTTTTTTCAGAGCAACGATTTTGAAAGAAGGAACGAACATATAGCTGGTGAAAGATTTAGGCAACAGCGATCTGCATCATCAAATTGTATCAAACGCCAATCGTAGAGTTAGAAGAAATGCCGTGAATGTCAGATTATAATGCGCGACTTTCCAATATGAGTGCACGATTGTCTAAAAGGAGCTGTTTAGGTATTGTACTAAAGTTTCATTATAAAACGTAAAGGTACAGGTGGCAAAGTCAAATTACAACCGTTGACGCAAAAACCAGATCTCTTGCGCTCTTAATTTTACTAACACTTTTCAATATCAGGACATTCCATAACGGATGCCCAATGATAGCTTTTGCTTGCGCTCTTACTTTCACTAACACTTTTCAGAATTAAGACATTCCATAACGGATGCCCAATGATAGCATTCAAACGACGTCATTCGGTCCGCCCTATTATATAAAACGAATCGATGAGTCGAAACAATCACTATCACTATCACATCGAGCAAAATGTCGTTTTTTGTAAATCGAGATAATTTCATACCAAGCTCCACGATGATCCTCGATGCGGATTATTCGCGCAAGCGAATCCCATAGTAAATCTATGGACCTTCCCAAAATTTGTCTGTGAGTGGTAAACTCAAGTTCTTGTGTTTTGGTCATGGCTTTCACACCATCTAACCATTGGTGTCCACGACCTTGCAGATGGATAGTTTGATGATTTCTGTGTTGATAAAACATAGTTTTCATGCTGAAATATCTTTGTTCGTGTTTACACATTATTTTAAGGCCCTTCTTACATTATCCGTGATTATCGTTATTCGCGAAGACCTTGCCAGACGATTCCGCGGATAATCGGGGTTCTTCTACTGTAACAGATTCGAGGGAAAATTCATCATCGAATCAGATCTTCAGCGAATGAAAAACACAAATATCACCAAATTTATATTTCTTTGGCAATTCAGAGACCAAAATCAGTTTCAAAACTATTTTGAGCGGAGCGAAGTTTCTCCAGTTTACTAGTTCCACATAATGAACAAACACATCACTATGATACATATGAAAAAAAAACAATGTATGCGTTTGATGCAAAAATATATAAGCAATCTCAATATGAAATCAGACGCGAGGCATCATTTTATCGATTTAAAATTGCGAACAATTTTGCTAGCGACATGCGGCCGAGCATTGTCGTGCTGCAAAATAACTTTATCGTGTCTTTGCTTGTATTGTGGCCGTTTTTCCTTCCTTATACCGGCTCAAACGCATCAATTGTCGTCGGTAGAGGTCCCTCGTAATAATTTAATTCGGTTTTAGCAGCTAATAGTACACAACACCCAGCTGGTCCCACCAAATAGACAGCATAACCTTCTGGCCGTGAATATTCCGCGCGGCCGTCGATGTTGATGCATGGCCGGGGTATCCAGAAGTTGCTTTACCTTTAGGATTGTCGTAATGGACCCACTTTTCATTGCCAGTAACGATTCGATTCAATAATGCCGTTTTATGCCGTTGTACCAGTTTTACGCACGTGAAAAAACGGCGTTCGACGTCTGGTGGCTTCAATTCATACGGCACCCATCTTTCGGACCATTCCCATTGCTTTTAATTGATCGGATATGGTTTGCTGAGCTACTTTAAGTGTATCTGCAAGTTCTTGTTGCATTTGTGACGGATCTTGATCTAGTAAAGCCTCCAATTCTTCATCTTCAAACTTTTTTGGCGGTCCAAAAAATTAAAATTAAAAATTACCACTTTTCAACCGTGCAAACCACGTCTGACACGTCGGCTCAGTTGGAGCATGGTCACCATAAACTTCCTCCAAAATGCGATGACTTTCCGCAGTTTTTTTCTTCATATTGATGTAACGAAGTAACACTCCCCGCAAAAACATTCTCGTTGGTTTCCAACGAATGTCTGGAAATTTGATTCACTAGAATAATAATCAGGTTACACCATCTGTTGTAAAACCGAAGAAACTTACCGGTACACCTAATAATAATCACTTGGATCAAATTTTGTGCGAGATTGCGACAAAAAGTAAAAAATACGAGTTAACAAAATATCAATATTTAAACCCTGTCAGAGAATCTTCATTCTCATAAAAGATATAAAATAATTTTTCAAACTCGTGTCAAAAGAGTTATAAAGATATGAAAAGTATTGTCCTCTTTCAGCGTTATGTTAACGGGAGGAGAAATTGAACATCAGCAATTCTCAGACAAGAACATCTGATTCAAAATGCCAGTTCTCAACCAACCATCATTTATTTAAATATGCACTGGCTTCTGCAAGCGTAAATTCGCGCGTTGTTTTCCCAATGTCAAAAAATGAAAAATAAGACTGAAAATCCTGATATTTGAACTCAACAAAAAAAAAATATTAACCAACACAAAACAAAACTTCCAAATTTCAGAACAAAACTCACATTTACCATTACTATGACCGCCGCTGGTCGTCGCAGTATTGGTAGCGGATGATGGCACTAGGCTAGCGGACGGGCCCGTTAGCATGTCGGAGGGAAGCTTTCCGAAAACTTCGTGGTACGACAGAAATTGACTGAGATCCTCGATGTTGACTTTCAACATTTCCACGTTGTTGGGCGGCTTGCTCGGATCGTGGTGCTCCGGCATGTTGATCTTGACGATCGAACCGTCCGGCCCCCGGACATCCATCAGATGGGCGGGCAGCGAGGGCACCTTGAACTCGGGCTTCACGATCGGAATCGGCTGCGGTGGAGGCGGATGCGCCGACTGGGGTGGACCCTGCGTCGGCGGGGGCGGTGGATGGTGACCGCTGCCACTGTGGGCCGGATGCACCTGCATGTTGCCTAAATACTGGGGTTTCGTGTGGTCCGTCGGGACAGTGCCGTTCAATTGCTAGGGAGGGAGGGCCAATCATAAAACAATAAAACGAGACACGTAAGAATCACCACAAACTATGGAGGGGAGAGTGTTACCTGTAGATGAGCTCCGGACGGTGGCGCTGGATGACCGCTGCTACCTCTACTACTGTGCGTAGCAGGAGGTCCCGAAAGATTCGTTAAGTGTGTTGATCCTGAATTGGGTAGAAATCGATTTTATACAAAAACTGTTAGCAATGCTCTCTTACAATCTAGCAAGATTTTTATTTTCGTTTCGCCCCTCTACTTAGTGGTAGCAAAACTAGTGCACACCTATAGCCGATGTTGGTACAGTTGGTGCCGAGCTGGCACTTGGGGGCGGTGGCCCTGGCACACCACCCGGATTATGGTAGAGTCCCGGCGCAGCCGGTCCTAGCGGGTGATTGCCTCCCGCGGGATGACGACTTCCTCCGCCCTTAGACGATGTCGTCGATGACGGCGGCTGATGGGACGGAGGCGGTTGTTGATGCTGCTGCTGTTGCTGTTGGTGCTGCGAAGATGGTGGATGCTGCTGCTGATCCGATTGCTGGTGGTGCGGATGCTCAACTTTAGGTATAGGATACACGTTTGAATTTTGAATCAAATTGGTCAGCACCCAAAATTTATTCATCTACAAAAAGAGAACATGAAGGATTAGAACGGGCGTCCGTGGATACTGGTACGCACTTTGTATCTTATGCAGACGCGTTTTCAGAAGTGAAATCTACGTGTTTTTATACTATACTACGTATCCCACAAAATTGGTTTTTACTATTATCTAGGATGCAATTGTCATTATTAGAAAGCCCTAATATAGTGGGCATTTTTTATTTTTTTTTTTGCTTTGTGATGTATTACTTCTGATGATTAAGCCTGGAGTGGTTGGGGTGCAAAAGTGCCGCTTTGGAAGCTTCTGGTTCTTGGGTAGCCGCAGTTGCATTCGATTGGAGCATTCTCTCCCACATGTGCAGATCTAATTCTTGAAGCTAACGCTTTTCATATTTTCCTACAAATTTTGGCGAAACGACACATCATCAGAAATAATGTCACACGTGGTTGTTATTATTTGGTTTGAGAAAAACACAAAACAGTTGCTGCGACTTTCGATCGATGTTAAAAAGAGGTAATGGAAGCAATACGAATAATTCGTCAAGAATCTGTTTGTGATAAGTGATTTTAATACCAATACCAACACCGATACTACGCAACCAATAATAGACACCACCAAAAGACTACGGTGAAAGACGCATCAGCTGCTTCGAGTGAGTGAGTGTGTAATGGAACAAACGTCTTACCTTTAGAAATAATCAACAAAAAGGGGGAGAGGAATTTGTTTGATCGAAATCGTTTAAAAGAACACAGTTTGTGTAACAGAAGGAGCTATTATTCTATCTTCCAATTATGATTGACATCTGAAAATGTTTTGAAGAAAAGAAGAGAGAAAGTGATAAACG
This sequence comes from Toxorhynchites rutilus septentrionalis, assembly GCF_029784135.1. Taxonomy (NCBI): domain Eukaryota; kingdom Metazoa; phylum Arthropoda; class Insecta; order Diptera; family Culicidae; genus Toxorhynchites; species Toxorhynchites rutilus. Next base: position 9,561,122 of record NC_073746.1, read on the forward strand.
CTGAATTAGTTACCAAAATAAACGAAAAAAATGAAATGTTCTGAAGAGCAGAGAGAAGTTTAACAACAACAACAACAACATATGAGAAACTAGACAAATAAGAAGGGAGTGGGGAATGCAGACGCAAAGAGTGCATGCTGTTTACAAAAACCGGGGCCAAAGAGGAATAGAAACAAAATAATCCTCTTTCCTCGCTGCACTCATGCTGCGCCATAAACATATTTCTTTTCCCGAAAGAATGACTCCGCTGCTTTCTTGGGTTCGGTCAGCGGGGGAAAAATGTGTTCTAGCCGTTGAGAGCACACCGTATATCCTACATATATAAACAACGGCGAGGCGATCGGTCCACAATGTTACAAGAGGTTTTTAACCTTCCCCTCAAAGCGAGACGACCAGACCAAAACACTCACAAGTAATACACACTCGTGATACAACATTTAACATACATTGTAATCATCCCCTTCGCGGCTCTAAAGAAGGGAAAAGGCGCGTTCGGTATCTCGCGTCTGCGATTCGCACACACAAACCAACCCACACACACACACACGCTCACACAACGCGCGGCGGGTTGTTGCAAAGGGTGCGGGCTCTGAAACCAGACACAAGAAACACGAGGGAACCCCACACCCAACTTCGTCTGGTTCAAATCTTATGCGCGCCGCTGTGTTGTACATTCTGAGGCGCTGCCACTGCTCTCTCATTGCACAAACCCGCATTTGCCCGCCGTCGTCGTTAGCATCGATTCCGCCGCAGCCGAAGCCGCCGTCGCACACGGTTCGAGAGGGGTGCACCGCACAGCACAGCACAGTCTGTCGAGCACGCGAATCGTAGCTTGAGAGCGCGAAAACGAGATGGAGCGAAAACAAGTGAGCTAGAGAGGGAGAAAAGGGAACACGCGAAAGAAAGCGAAGCTTGCGACGGGTGAGAGGTGTTGTTACCGTCCGATGGAGCAATCTTGAACACGATGAGAATTCATATAACTCTAAATTTCAATTGATTATCTCGTGAATAAAAAAAAACTAAAAAAGATTTAATTTTCTTCTTCCGAGATAGCACTGCCAAATAACACGCCTTTTTTATACAGTAAAACCGGGAGCACTTTGTTATGTGTTTAAGTGTTCCCCGAATGTGTAATTTGTCTTTTGAGAAGAGAAAATACCACCACTAGTCGCATAGCACAAACGTTTCAGTGCAACAGTCAAAAGCTTCTCGAATCGTTTTCCAGCCAATTTTTGATCGAAATCAATGACGGAAACCAGTAACATCCCTTCGCATACCAGACAAAATTACAGCATTTGTCTGTCATAAAATGTTGACGAGTTTTTTGTATCCATCCATCATTAGTTGCACCATGTGAAATATTGTGGATTGCACCTAAATTCAAAAGCTTTTCTTCTCCATTTTGGAAGTCCAGGCTTCCTTTCTCATGTTCATCTCTAAATCTGACATTCATATCTATTTGCAACCTCTATGTAGACTTGTTCAAAGACTCGTCGACACAAACGATACCGTATAGCTTGAAAATTGACTATGAAAATTGCCAAAAATCTATACCTTCGCTTCAGTTAACAGATGGGAAAGAATGCCAGAAAAATGTATGACTCGAACGTAACTTTCTGCTTCGCATACATATCTGCCAGCAGAAACAGCGCGAATGTAGAAGCCTTCTGATGGACTAACTTCACCTACTGACAAAACTAAACTACATACTAAAAAACCTACTGTCAAATACATTTTATTCTGTATCACTGTCTTTCTGATTACTGCAGTAATCCAAATTATAATCGTCGGAATAGCATTTTTTCCAGATTGGTGACGAAATTCTCTGATTTGCCCTGACATTTTATGAATTCCCTGATTTTCAAGAGTTTTCTAGGTAGTCGACACCCTGAGGTAATTCTCAAATTCCATTATATTTTAAAATAATGGCTGCGGTATTGTTGGATAACTGATAACAATAGAAACCAAACATGATAGATAAACAGTTCATTCCTTGAAGAGTATTTAAAACGTTTATCAACTCGAAATTGTATCGGTTTGCCAATTTATAGCAATTAAAATGAGCAAGTTAAACTAGTTAGTATTTTTAAAATCATTTGTTGTTCATATATGTTGATGCTTGCCATTCATATATGAGGGGCTTAGAATGCAAGGGATGTAAGTGACTTGATCGATTTCTCTTCATCGACTTTTTCTTTAGTTAATAACTCAACTGCAAAAACGATGAGTTTCGTGTGAGTTTCCTATATAATCCGATAGATGAGGTTCTTACCTGTCTTCCACAATGTCAAATACAGCTGGGAATGAGTTTGCAGCTAAGTTATGACCAAAAGAGCGAGAAATCGAAATGCGGAACGTAGATAAATCGATCAAATCACTTACACCCCTGTCATTCTAAGCCCCTCATATGTTAACGCAGCACTTGGAATATTGTTCTAAAAATTTGCTTAAACAAAGACTTCTAAAGGTATTTAATTTTTAATTACTACTAAAAGTGTACGATATTAATTCGGGAGACATTTTTATGTGAACAAACCACCATTTTAGAGCACCTCCAGGAAATGTTTAAATTCGTTAAAAATGCAATAAGTTTACATCCTACTGTGTGAGATCATGCAGTTTTAGAGATGTTGTAGCTCCAGCTCAACTTTGTAGAACAATTTTCTTTTCACCAGTGGTAAAACAATCCTGGTATGGTACGAAGGACTGGATGTTCCCAACTATTCTCGACGAAAACGGTATTAGGAACAACTTCCGAGCCGAGGCGAGCGCAACAAGGCCATCATAGCAGAAAAATAACGTCTCCGCGAGATCAGATATTCGGAAGACTCAAAAGGATCATCAGGAGTTGGATTTTGGGTAAGCAATGGTAATAATAATTTGATTCCCAGCAAAAACGTTGCGGACGTCTGCCAGGTTTTCTTCCGAAGAACACATCTCCGAAGCAACCACAATTTCATCTGCCAAGCCGCTGTTGGACGTCTCCGATTCGGCGAGCGCCATTGATGCAATTGGCAATATTCCACAAAAAATATGGTATTTTCATTTTTTGTCGTTTTTTAGGCAAACATAAAAAATGTTTATTGGCGATATTTTAAAGCGGACATTTCACTCTACATAATGTGAAACTTTAAAAAATATCAAAAGATGTAAAAAAAAACTTTGTTCTACAAAATTGATTAAAATAACTGGAACTACAATTTCTACCTGAACTCGTTTTCTGGACCATTGTGCAGTGTTTTTGGGGTTAATGGACTGTGGCAATTATATTGCCGCCGTTATTTTTAGTTATTTGGAACACATATTACAAAGGTAAATATGTGTTCTTCCTTATGTAAGGATTTTGTTTTACTGACACTTGAGTCGATTTATTGCCTAGTTTCCACGGCCTTATAAATATAAATAAACATTTAATTATTCGACAACTCACTCTTGAGCGCAGAAAATGTGTACTATCTATTGACTGTTAGTTCGCAACATCTTTTAGTGCTTATAGTGCTTAGCTCGGATTTGAGTTCTTTTTTAAAACTTATGAGCGCCTGCCGAAAATCCATTTTACGGTCCATGGATGTTTTGTATTGAGATATAAAACTTGAAGTTAGAACTTTTTGAAGTATTATGATTTACTGCACTGCGCTTTCTGGTCCGGACGTAACAACGTAACAGTTAATGGTGGCCACTACAGGGCTATGACTATGAGAATCATTCTGCAATGATGTTGAACCGCATAAGCTTTTGATCAATGATTTTATAACTAATATTGCAATATTTGTCTAAAATGCTAACAGTCTGTATTTTTTATATTACGAGACAACACCATCTATAACTGAATGACAGAAAAAAGTTTCTAAAGGTATAAGCGGAGCAACAATACAAATTAATGCACTTATCTTGGATACATTATGTTCAAATAACTTCAGTAGATTTGTATTTAAAATGAATTTTTTTTTCTGTTAGTTCTTTAATCATTCGATAATTGAATGAGGAATGAATCCGAAAATCTAACTAAAAGGCTTTCGAAATCTTCTAAATGAAGAAATGAACAGATTTACGCAATGAATGACCGTTCCCCCAAGTTAATTGTAGAAGTTGAACAGAAAAAACATCGACTCTGTTCATTTTGGCATTGTAAAGGAACACAATGGAGATTGTTTTGTTTTCCAACAAAATTGAAGATAAAAATCATTATTTCATCAGAGTTCTCACGTGCTTTTACTAAAAAGATTTGAAGAACATGGATATAACATGCATAAATATAGCATATCATAATAAATTGATATATTGATTTGTTCTTCTTTCTTCTTCTTCAATGGCACTAACGTTCCATGAGGAACTTCGCCGTCTCAACGTAGTATTACTTGCGTTGTTTTTATTAGTACTTAGTTGAGATTTCTATGCCAAATAACACGCCTTGAATGCATTCTGAGGCAAGCTCTAGAATACGCGTGATCACAGTGACATATGCCGACTGAATGAAATGGTATGATAATCACTTCATTCGAAGGATAAAATGTCTAGGAGTTATATCCTCGATTCTTATTCCGAAAATTTTAAAAATGCTTCGAATGCATACTATTGATATCAAAAAGATCTGTCAGTTACGATTGTCCAGTAAAAGCATAGGTAAGAGCATGCTTCGCTCCCATACAAAGCATTGTGCTCTCTGTGACAAATCTGTTTCTATTTTGCTACCGGTCTCAACGGAGCCGATGCACATAATTCGGGGACACTTGTTCTCGTATGTATTGCACATTGAAAAGTGTTTCCCTAACACAGACGCAAAATCAAGGAGCCCGAGGAAAAACATCATTGCATATACATGCAAGCTGCGGTTGCATTTTTTCAACTACAAATATGTTCCCCTAACAAGGACTACTGAAACGAACATCATGGCTTTATCGTTACCCATCGGTGATCGTCGAAAATCCAAGCAACTAGCCAGGAATTTTGATGTCATTGGCCCTTGTTAGCGCTACAAAATACTTGCACTAATGTGTACCTAATTCTTAAATTTCTATAATGTTCGTTTTCGCCAGCATCAATTTCAAAGTCCTACGTTAACAATGCGGTAGTATCTTAGACACCACATTTGGGTCGAGGTTGCGTTATTTTCTGTGTATTAAAGATAGGAAACTGCGTTACGTAGGGGGGAGGGGGTCCAAAATCCTGATTTTTAGCGTTACGTAATTTGTGCACGACGCCTAAGCTGATATACATTCAAGTTAACGACAATTTGATTTTGTCTCTCAATCAATGCTTAAAAATTGTTCATTATTCAGTTTACCCAACCTCGGTAGCATCCTGCACAAGCATAAATCACAACAATTTAAATAGTAAACATCTCGTACCCAAAACAATCCAAGAATGCTCCAACCTACGGTAACGAAACTCCCCACGGATAAGGGCTGCTTCTTCGCTTTCTTTGGTCTGTGCGCGCACAGATGATGGAGAAGATACCGTGTGGAAAATGAATATTGAAAAATAAAACGAGAAAAGGAGTCAAAATGCTGAAAACGCTTACATCAAAAGCTCTCCTCCTCCACTGGTGGTGGTGCTGCTGCTGCTGGCGGCGGTGCTGACAATATTCTGTATGAAAGACGACGTCGCCGCTGCCGCGGCTGCTGCTGCTGTCGCTGACGTCGCGCCCCAACCAGTTTTTATGCGCTGCTGCTGTTGTTGTTGTTGGTGCTGTTGCTGCTGGTGGTGTTGTTGCACTTGTAGTAGTGTAGCCGCCGCCGCCGCCTGCTGCTGATGTTGCTGTTGAAGTGGTGGTTGGAGGTATTGATGATAGTGGTGGTGCTGGCGGTGCTCCCGTTCCAAATGTGAAAGAACTTGCTGCTGCTGCTGCTGCTGATGTCGGAGAAGAGGATTACCGGAATCCATTTGCCGGAACGGAGCCCCAATCCAGAAGACCACCCTCCACTAATTTACACCACCTTCTGCCGGGATTATTCCGTTTTCGGCTCTTTGTTCGAAAACGCACACAGTACTTGTGTTATTGGCGATTGCCTTTTTCACTTGTCTTCTACACTTTCAAACATTTCCAATCAGATCACAGATCGTTTGCACTAGGTTCCGCTCTATTTTCCTACTGCTTCTCGGCACCACACTGCAGAATATTCTTATTTTTTATTTATAGACGCCTTAATGTCCGCCATTGTTGTAATAATTAACCAAAAAAAAGGAGCTGACTTTAAAAAAGAGGAGCTCAGGCACTGAGCATACCAACAATCAACACATTCGAACAGTGATGATGAGAAGATGGTGGCGGAGTGAAAAACGCTATGCCTCCCGCTCGTTCGCTTGAAATCGGTTCAGTCTCGCCGCCCGTCGGCGGCTCTTTCGTTCTCTCTCTCCGCTCTTTCTCTGCCTCTCATCGTCTCGCGCGCATTCACTTACACACACAACCGTGTATGGAGCGTAGAATCGAAGGAGGCCCAATTCGAATATTACTTTTCCATTAACTGCAGGTTTTGCCAATATACCCGAAGTGCTGTTACGTTTCGGTAGATCAGCTGAGAAAATTAACTTTGTGATGTTCTTGTTACAGCTCTAATAAGATTTTTTTTTGCATTTTCTTCAATGTTCTAAAAATAGAGGAAGATACATTATAATTGAGGGGCTCAGAATGCAAGGGGTGTAAGTGACTTGATCGATTTCTCTTGATCAACATTTTATTTAGTTAATAACTCAACTGCAAAAACGTTCCTATTTAAGTTTGCTATAGAAACGATAGATAAGGTTCTGACCTATCTTCCCCGTTGTCAAATACAGCTGGGAATGTATTTGCAGCTAAGCTATGACCAAAAGAGAGAGTCGATGTAGAGAAATCGATCAAATCACTTACACCCCTTTCATTCTAAGCCCCTCAATTGTTCAATTTATTTCTATCCATCCACTTTTCGTCGGCCATCAAAATGTAATATAAATCTAAAATACCAACATAATTTTTCACTGTAGCATGCGACTCTGTATTTAAGCTTTTTTCTGTGTGTTATTTTTTCTAGACAATGAATGAAACTTTCAAAATGTTGATTAATCGCGATCAATTGGCCGATTTTATCGGAATAAATTAATTTGAGAAAATTATGTGGAATTTATTTTTTCAATGTCAGTTTCAAAGTTGTACAATTACATGCTCATGTTTGTTTGAGTAATTATTTTCAAAACATAGTGCCGAATCAAAAGTATAGATTTGGTGGACTGAAATTTGCGTATGTTGTTGCATCCTTTGAACATAAATGTAGAATTTACTTTAAAAGGAGATGGAATTAAGCTGTATTTTTTCGATAATCAATCGAGTCTCAGCTAATTGAGAAGAGCAACCACAATAAAAAAAAACTCGATTTGATGAATCTTTAACAGTTTAGTTGGTCAAATAATCATATAAAGTATGATACAGTAGTGTCCTGATTATCCGCGGAATTGAGTGGTGAGACCAAGACCGAGAAAATCGAGAAAATAGATTTTTTTTTGCTTTCGATTTTTTCTAACTCATATGTCAATCTTTTTGTAGATTTATTTTTCAATATACATCGAATTCAATCTCGCCAAAGACCACCCAACATTTTTATCAAACATTATATCAACATTTGGATCGCATCTTCTATGATTTACTTCCGTACAAATGCTGACAGAGACAGAACTAGCGGCAGTTACTGTGGGGATGTACTGTAACCAGTGGCTCATAGGATCATTGAACTAGATGTTTACATCAATTCCTGGTGAAATGTTGTTTTTTGGAACTGGTTCTAAAATCAAAAATAAATTTCGCCTAAATGACAGACGTATGGCACGATTGGCTTTTATGGGATCGTTGTCAGCTGAGTTCTGGGCAGATACTAGTTGTTGAGTTTCTAATAATGCAAAAATAATTGCTTTTGATGTTTCATTATAAATATATTTTTCAAAGATCGATTCGGTAAAGATCGATTTTTTGGTGCCGATTTAATCAGTGGTTCGATCCCTGCGTCGTTTGGAAAATCGATCTTTTTATAAAGATCACCCAATCCTATTTTAAACACGTACTGCGGATCGCCCGCTCATGGATAATCGATGTTCTACCGTATAATTTACCATTCTTCTATATTTTCCAAATACAATCACAACCAATTTTACAGAAAGCCATGAAAATACTTCGCGCCCAACACAATCTACTGTCATTGGAATAATGACAAATGAATTTTTATCGAATTTAGGATGGCCGATGCTCACAGAATATTCGTCAAGGTTCATGGCGGTCGCGCTCTATCAGAAATTGTGCTGGTTTATAGGCATCAGCAAAAATTATCATGTTGAATTTGAAAATTAAAAAAAATCCGAACCTGAATTCAAGAGTTGCTCTCCGGATGCGTAAAATGTCAGCATACGAACCAATTCAAGGTTTCATCAGGCTAAACTAGTGCGACTGAAATATTGTTTATGATGTCGTTACATTTGAATATAAGTGCACATTTATGCAAAGTTTATTATCTTCGATTAAAGTACAACAAATACATTCATACAGTACTTCAGACTGTTTGGATACGCTAGAATATTCAGGATCCTAAATCAAAAGCTGTCGCTGAATTTGTAATTTTAATCCTTCATTCAAAAATAACTCAAAAAAAAGTAATGTACCGATACGGCACGGTACGGATACTTGTTACCAAATGGTCAATTATCTTATCAACTCTGAAATGATGTAACTGTTTAATATTATACAAAACAAGTGGTCACAAGGCTCAATTTCAATTTTTGAATTCCCGCATTTTCCCTGTCTTTTTCCCGCATAATTTAATGAAATTCCCGTTAGTTGAAAATTGCGTTTATTAATATGTACAAAAAGTCACTACTCTAGTGTTAAGCGTTATTACTAATCCAGCTACACTTTCAATACTTTTTGAAACTTTTAATTTTCCGCATTTCTCTGGGCTTTAGGCTCTTAGCCTAATGTTCCTTAGCTTCTTTTTCTGCTTCCCCTTTCGTTTGGATAGATAAGTGATTTCGTTACGACAATGCCAAGAACTCCTCCTACATTAATTGATATGCAGATAATGTAACTTAAGACGTCAATTTTCAAGCATAACTCCATCCATTTCTTCGCTATATCCGAAAAGTCGGTAATTACATCCGGTTCAATACACATTAGGTAACGAGTGATGGGATATGTGAAAGGTTATTTTATGAGCAATTTCTTTAAAAATCCGCAAAAGAACTTACTACGACTGGTACGAAATATTAAGCCATCTTTATCGAAAATTTTGGTGGAATCCCTTGCTGTTTTGTTTGTTAACGGATTTCGTTGCAAATCCAATTTCAATACTTCCTGATAGCAGATTGGTTTCTGAGAGTTCAAGTTCAACAAGTGATTTAGATTTCAGTCGTTCGGGCTTCATAATTTTCTCCATAATAGCTCTTACAAGTCCCATTAGATTTGTCTGATATTCACGCAAAAACGTTTCAACTGTCGATGCTGTCGTGACACAAAACTTTATACCAATGTATCAGTTGAGTAAGAAACAAATTTCGATGAAAACAAGACGTCCTTTATCTTGGTACAGCAAAAAGAGAGCGTTTCAACGCGCTAAAACACGTACAGTAACATTTTAGAGGACCGAAAAAAAACGCCGAGCGAAAAAAATCGCAACTTCAAGTACTAATTCCCGACTTTTTTCGATGGATTTTGATTCCCGACTTTTTCTCGCTTTTCTCGAATGATTAAAAAAAACATCAGACACAATTTTTGCTCAAGATTTTCTCAACACTTGCAGAAAACGTGTTATTCTATTACATAGAATACATATTTGACACGAACAAGTTAATTTTCATTCATAATGTTGATTCTAGAGTGTCTTTATTCAACCTGAAAATCCATTATAATTTTCGCTACTCAAACGAATTGGAACACACATTACCGGCGAGGAATAACATTGTTGTACTGACAACTTACCCTGTAGTGGGGTAACTTATAAAGTGCTTGAAGTTCTTATTTGAATGCATAGCCAAATTCGATATTTTGCAATAGAAAATTATATGTTTATCAAGCTCCAAGCGACTATCGTTATCTATTACTAAACTTGAAGACACCCCACAAGAATAGTGATTTTTTTGGGAATTGCTACCAGCAACGGATTCCGGATTAAATATATTTGTATTACACAACAGCTGTATAAAATTGAAAAATGGGCATAATCGTTTATATTCAGGCGAATATCATTCTTTTGCTCCATTAGCATCAGACAATGGCATATTCGGTGAATGTTTTGAACATTACTACGATACACAAATCATTACCCGCAATTTTATTGTCTTGTAATGTTAAAACTTGCTTCCAAATTCCACATACGTGAATTTTAATATTGTGTATAATTTTAAAATCAAAGTAATATTAATCGCAAAAAGTTCATATGTACCGTTTTGAAAGGTGATAGATATGTTCAGTATTATATCTGAAATATTGTAATGTATCAGTACTTTTAAACAGGATAAGTTTAATTGTCACGATAATATAAAATATGAGCCAACCTATAAATTGATTTGTTAAAAAATTATAAAATGGGATCAATCTAATAATTACTCCGCTGATCTGCGTCTTGTTATCCTGCTAGTTGGATGGCTCAGCATCTTATTAGGATGAGTGGTGTTTGTGCCGAACCGAAAAATAAATCACGCAGAGGAACAGCGAAAGAGAGAGAGGTTGACCCGCGTGAACGAGCGGCGATGATGACGGCAATGCACGATATTAAACGAAGCAAGCCGCCGCACCATCAGTCGCGCAAATGTCAAACTTTTTGTCCACCCTGCTGCCGCTGTTTTTGTTGCTATTGCTATTGCTACTAACAAACCAATACTGGTAGAACCAGACACAGACATCTTTTCTCCACTCCTCTTTTTTGCTCACCCTCTCGCTCACTCTCACTTGTTACGAATACGAGCACATAATATGCAGCCGACACACCGCTCACACACTTCTGCTGAATCGAAACTTTCGAGGAGCCGCAGCGCGCACATAGAACATACCGTGCGAGGAGCTTGTTTTTTTTTCGTTTCGTTTCAGCACCCCTTCTCGTTCCTGCACGTGAACACCAGTCGGTGGGGAAGAGAGTGCGGCGATTCGATCAATTCAATGTAAAAATGGTTTAACTATCTTCCTTCCCGTCTCACTCGGAGCAATTACTTCATACGCACTTATCCACCAAAATATTACTTATTAATATCGAGCATGAAGAAAAAAAATTTTGCACAAGGGTTTCTCCTCTTCCCGCACTCAGCGCAAAATTTGACCGGAAAAATTTCAAACGCAAAGGGCACAATTGGTTTTCCGTTCGGGAAAAATATTTTCCTAGACGCAACCGCTGAGCTGAGATCGTGCGGACCCGACGACTGTCATGGCGACCTTTTTTCCTTCGCCTTCCTCGCAAAGCACGCAAGCGAAACGCGACGAGGCACAACTGCTGCTGCCTTACCAGCGGGGGATCTCAGCCCGACCAAATTTTACGGACACTTTTCACCTTCAAACGGTGGCCTGCGGGGCCGGAAAATACTCGCGATTGGTTTCTTACCGGCTGCCGCGGCGGATGCGAATAATTTTGATCCTCGCCGGAACGGATTTCACGCAAAATTTGGACACTTTTTGGCGAATTGCGCGAGACCGAACCTGCCTGCCTGTGTCAAACACAAAAATTTATCGACGCCGAGCGGAACGACGACGATGGGAGCGCTGTGGGTTCGAAAAATTCTCTCTTTTTTAATTCAGCGGCGCTTCAAAATCCGGAGCCGCGCTCTCTTCAGCGCCTGCAGGCCGTAGCTTTTTCATACCCAAAATGGTGGACGGGGAGCTCTCTGCTCTCTGTCTGCTCTGTTCTGCTTTGCACACCAGCACCGGCGCGGCGCCATACACAACTTGCGAGGAGCATGTAGCATGAGAACGCACACATACACACGCAGATGGTAGGTCCGAGAACCGAAATGTAACAAGAGGAAAAAAATAATAAAACACCTTCCATTCACTCGGCCAGAACGGTCAGAACCGACAGGCTTGGGCAGAGAGTGGGTGCGACAAAGATAGCGATGCGTGTGCTGCCGGTACTTTAATAAGGGAGCGGGTGGAAATTGTGCAACGAAACGGGTCTGGGTTGATGAACGTGTTTTGGCGCCTGATGCCGTGATAACGATGTCACACAAAGCGTGGGTGTTGCTTATTCGCAGCACACGACTATTTTCTATTGAGTTTGGCGGCAAATTTACAGTGTATCGAAAAATTGTTCGTACGGAGCGGAGGTTATTCCCAAAACAAAGTTAGGCAAAATCTTGGTCAATTTTGAAGTGCTGTCATTTCTAGTAGGGGAAGACCTCTAAAAAGGGGGTCTCCGTAGCCACATTGGTTGCGCGTTCGCTTAGTAAGCGATCGATCGTGAGGTCATAACTCAGGGCCCTCATTGACCATCTTTGTGTTGTTACAGAATAGCTACGTCCACGCAACAATCATAAGCGATGGAGATCGATCCACGGTCGAAATAAGATCGATTCATCCATACAACTGCTCTGCTCTGCCAGTCACATCGGGCTACTGTTCTATAAATAACTCAACAATGATCAATCAACTGTTTCCGCTGTCCGGTGGTCCAACTGGATAATGGAAGAACAGAAAGAATAACTCTTACGCCTAAATGGCTACTGTGTGAATGTACCATATGTAATGGTATAGAAGGAATACTGGCGAATGGCAACTGTGTAATGTGCTAATTATAGATATGATAACCATGTGACATGTACACGATTAAAATTCGGCTCTGTTACAGCTAAAATGCTAATGAGCCTTAAATAAATAAATGGGATAAAAAAAAGACCTCTAAAAAATTAGATTTTGTAAATTGAACTATTTTCAAAAAATTGGGAAACGTAAGAAAAAACGTTTTGAACCGCATTTTGTTTTTCAAACGGCCGCCATTTTGTCAAAAAATATGTTTTTGACTTGTCCGAGGTTCATGCGATGGCGGATTTTTTACTGATTTAGAATCTGTTCGATTCTTTTGTTTCTGATAACCAGAAGGGCTGAAATCGTGTACGCAATGGCACAATTTTTTGACGTAGAACTACGTCTTTCAGGAAGGGTGCCAAATCAGAAAACAGGTCACGTTTTTATGAAATAAAGTTAACGTTAATAACTATTTTCACTGTGAACGAATTCTCATGATTTGTATTCCAATCGAATCGCAAATTCTCTAAGATTTATTTGATATGCTATACATTACAATTCGCCAATCAATAAACGGTTTAAATTCATGAAAACTGAAAGAACTTCTTTTTTTCCCATACATTTGTTCTGGCGATTTGTGTGCTAACCCTACTCGTATTTCGAATGCTTATAACTCGAACATTTCTTAACAGATCGGAAAGATGTTTGCATCAATTGATAGGAAATATTTGTACGCGTCTATTACAATTAATAAAACATTATTTTTCATGAGATGTCAAAAATGACAATAAAATGTCAAGCGTTATCTAAACGCCCTAAATGTCAAGTTTTGATTGGCCCGATTTACGATTTCCCCAACACAGACTTCAAAATCGCCAAAATCGACAAATATGCATGCAAGTCAGGGGTATTTTTGTTCCCACCGAGCTGTGTTTCCCTAACACGGACTTCTAAATCAATGTGCCAGGAGGAATTCGCTTTATCAAAAATGCAAGTCGGGGATATTTTTCCCTTTGAGCTGTGTTTCCCTAACACGGACTTCAAAATTAATGTGCCTGGGGTAATCCGCAAATATATGCAAATCGTGGGTATTTTTTGCTGTTAAGTACTTTTATACTTGCTTGTTGTTGTGCAGGAATATGTTTCCCTGAAACGTACTTTTAAACTGAGGAGCCTGGAAAAATCGTAATTCAGATACTAGAGGTGAATGAACTTTCGCGGTTCGAGAACTACGTAAACATGAGATGTGCAATAATTTCAGAGGGAAATGTAAAATACAGATCGTTTGACAATTCTTCCGTTCACATATTTTGGTAGTCCTAGGCATCATATCAAACGTGAAAGGACGTTCATCAAATTTATTTGTAACGAAGAACATAATCTATTACAAAAATTTCGATGCATTCTAAAATGATATTCGAAGTGGTAAACAAGTGGATTGCATAATATAATTGCGTAGTTCTACGTCGAAAATATGCGGTCGTGTCCTAGATACAACCCCTTACATTGTTTTAACCCTCCCACTTCATCAGCTTTCAACTGTTCTGTTCTATGAATATTGATATGAGTGTAAAATCAAAGTTTCGAAAACGAAAGCGTTACGCCGGAGATCGAGATTTTGAGCGTTAATAGCTCCTAAACAACTGAACGAAATGGTATGACAAACACCTCATTCGAAAGATAAACTGTCTACGCGTTATATACTTGTTACCTTTTGATCCAAAAACTTGTTTCAATAGCCTTAAAATTGCTTTTAAAATAGGCTATTGAACTCACCATATAAGCGAGCGCCGCTCGGAAATCCACTCAGTTATAATTGAACAGCGATTTGCGATTGGAGCATGTTGTCGCTGTCATGGTGAAGCCAACTTCGGTGTCATTAAGAGCCTATTTTTTTTTTATTAAATAAAATATAACGTTTATTTCAAAAATATAAAAGAGTATTTACATCAAAAAAATTAATTTTCGCATCTTAAGTAGAATGCAAGTGCGCCAACATCAATTCTTCCATTAATTTCATTAACATAATTGATGAACAGAATTAAAATTTTCAATATTTGACTTCGTTTGGTAGTTGCTATGTTCAGTAGTGCTGGTCGCATTAGTTCTTCGAAAGAAAGACGTTGCAATCCCTCGAGTATTCCTGTTATTCTCTGTTGTACGTATGCCCAAGCAGGTGCTACCCGGAAACAGTCACTAAATTTGTGTTGCAACGTTTCAATCGCAGTATTACAGTGCAGACAGTGTTCATCATTCGCTCTTTGAATCCTTGTCATTAATTGCCTATGTTCTGTCTTCTCATTTACGAACAGATACAAACTGCTTCGCTGGCTCGACGATAGTTGTTTCGTTAGAATATTCTTCCAAACTCTTTTCCAATTTGTTCCCGGATTTCTCCGTTCAACACGAGGTGTTTCTGTTCGCTCCAGAAAGATTCGGTGGATTTGTTCACTAGATGGATTCGCTCTAACAAGTGGGGGGAGAAGGGGGATTTGTTGGGAAATTATCTTGAAGCAGGGAAGGTCTGCGGGGGGAGGAATAGCCTGGTTCAGAAGGGATTGGTAATAGGGGAGGGAGCCACTTGCCTGTATGTGACGATTCAAGAGCAACGCTTTGCATTTGAAGACTGGTAGCTGCAGTTTCAGTCCACCATATTCGGTATCACGCGCTAGTTGCTCCATCGGAACTCGCGCCGGAAGTCCACGCCACAGGAATGACCCCATAAGCGACGTTATTTTCGCCGTGTGAACGCAATACGGCGCAAGAATTGAGGCCACGTACCAAATCTTCGCCGTGATGAATGTGTTTAGTACTATTATTTTCTGATAGAGGTTGAGATTTCTCAAAGAGTGCAGCCACAACTGCTGCGCAAATTTTGTTATGAGAGCGTCCCAGTTAATTTTGCTCATTTCTCGGATCGAGTTGGTGAAAAACACCCCCAAAATCTTCACTTTATCTGTTGTATGTAGCCACGGCACGCTTATTGGATTCCCATCAATGAGCCCGACGTCGATTGAAATCGTTTTGGATCTGTTTTGTTTTGCTCCAGCGGCACGTTCAAAATCATTGAAAAGCTCATTGATGCGCTCTATAGTATCAGTGTTGGTAACTATCGCAGATATGTCATCTGCGTATGCCACCACGAG
Organism: Toxorhynchites rutilus septentrionalis; assembly: GCF_029784135.1. Taxonomy (NCBI): domain Eukaryota; kingdom Metazoa; phylum Arthropoda; class Insecta; order Diptera; family Culicidae; genus Toxorhynchites; species Toxorhynchites rutilus. The sequence continues at coordinate 9,576,947 of NC_073746.1, forward strand.
GTCGGAACCGAGTTGTCGCTCCAGCTTTGTCAGAAAAGGGTGGAGGTAGATGACGAAGAGCAGCATCGACATCGGATCTCCCTGCCGTACGGAGCGTTCGATCGGGAAGCGCTGCGAAAGGTGCCCGTTTATTAGCAAACGAGAGAAGGATTGTTCTGCGATTCGTGCTAGTAAGTCAACGAAGCTCGGATTTATTCCCAGCTGTCTCATTGTTTGATGAAGGAAGGAAAGAGATACCCGATCGAAAGCATGATCTAGATCGTAGCTTATCAGCTTCTCTTTTATCTTACTCGCCTTCAGCTGAGCAATTCTGTCTTTCAGAGACAGAGTGGCTTCGAAAATTGAGTGCCCTTCGTTGGAACACTTTTGCGCATCACTCAGTACCCGATGGTTACGTATGATCCGTTCAAGACGAAACTTCATAATTCTACTGAGAATTTTAAAATCCGAATTTAGAAGACTGATTGGACGATATCCTCGTGCAGTATTTTCTGTTCCCCTTTTTCGCACTAGCACGATTACACCATTGGCGAACTCAGGAGGTATCTCGGATACAAGTGCTTCGTTTAAAACGAGATTCAGCTCACGATGAATGACGTCGAAAGTGTGTTCATAAAATTCGATGGGTAACCCATCGCTCCCAGCAGCCTTCTTTTTTGCTGATGACCGAATTGATGCTAATATTTCTGCTGTTGTTATTTCAGCCATGCAGGCTTCGTTCAACTCATCATTTACAGGTATCACTCTCTCGCATTCGAAAGGATACCGCGCTGTCTCATCCACTTCTGACGCTGTGTATAACTCGGCAAAGTACCGAAGAAGATGATTTTCAATCGCTTCGGAAGTATTTAGATTTTCGTCGTTTACGCCACGCAGCTCTGTGATTATATTTTTTTTACGTCTTCTCTCACCCAGCTGGAAGGTACTAATGTTTTCCCCCGCAATGTAAGTGTCGTTGATGCGCATAAAATGTTGGGAGAATGTGCGTTGATGTGCAGGCATTTGTGCTTTCACACGATTTATTGTGACTAGCATCGCTGGGTTTTGAAAATATCCATCATACGCTTGCCTCAGCTGGTTGTACAGCCGTTGATGCTCCGCATAGAATACGCTGTACGCCTCACGCGATTTCCGTCGAAAGAAAGACTGGATTCTTGGCTTTGCGTATGTTAACCACCACGTGAGCCAGTTTGGATAATATCGTCGTTGTCGAGTCACATATTGCCATGAAATCTGGAATTCATTATCTGGAATTATCTGTTGTCAGAATATGGGGACGTAAAGACCAGTAAGCGCGACCGGGTTCGCGACCCAGGTTAGGGAGGCATATACGAGCAGTTAGTGCTTTGTGGTTCGAGAATGAACAGACATGTGTGGCCGCGTTTCGCAGATGCGTACTGAGTCCATGGCTGACATAAATTCGATCGAGCCTGGAGACAGAATTATGCGTTATGTATGTGGGTGCGGAAGTGGTGGGGTATAACTTCACCCAAATGTCGCTCAGTTGCAGTTGCCGAACGGTGGCTTGTAGAGCTGGGCTGTTGTTGTGTCCCGTCGAGTCACATGGTCGCAGCACACAGTTGAAGTCGCCAGCAAGAATCAAATTTTCTGTATTGTGCCGCAAATAAAAAGCCATGGTGTCAGTGAAAAAATTTTCTCGTTCGGCGCGCATTGCGGTGCCTGACGGTGCGTATATATTCGCTATGGTCGTGTTTTCGACCCGTAGGGCAATAAGTCTTCCGTTTAAACTTTTTTTCAGTATGAGAGAAGCGTATATACTCCTTCAGCGCTATTGCCGTCCCTCTCCTCGACTGATCAACGTTTGTGACGACGTTGTAGCCAGGGATGAGGAGCTGCTCGTTCTCGACTTCTTGCAGAAAAACGATGTCCAGGTCCATCGTTCTGCAGAAAGTTCGGAGGGCATTCATCTTCGTTTCATTGGTGATCGTGTTGATGTTTATAGTGGCAACGTTGTAACTGGTCAGATGACTCATTGCTTGTTGTTTTGCTCCCTTTCGTCGTCGCTGTCCTCTCGTCGCCTCCTGCATTGGCGCCGTGCTCTTAAGCGTGTAGATGACATCGCCGATTCGTCTGTCTCGTTGCCATCGGATTTTCCACTAGCAGGTCTGTCGATCACTTCGCCACTAGCAGGAGGTTGTTGACCAGATGTACTGGGCAACGACCTGCTATCCGATGGTCGATTCGAACCCGATATAGGTATGATAGGGATAGTGAGCGGTGGGAATTGTGTTTCCGATTGTGTATCGATCGGTTCTATTGTAGGTACGGGAATCGGCAGCTGTTTTTGCTGCTGCTTCTGCTTCTTCGGCGGCGGATGCCGCAATACAGACGTTGGATGACTCGGTGTCGTTGTTTGTTGGACATGCGGTTTCGCAGTTGGTTTAGCATTCAAAGCTGCTGGCTGCTTCGTAGCATCAGCGTATGATTATTGTACGAGCAGCTTCTTGTTCTGAACGCAGGACGCTCCGACGTGGATGAATTCACGACAATGTCGGCATGTTTGACGCTGACCAAAATAGGATAGCAGCGTCAATTCGCCTTCGATGACAACCCATGATTCTATGTTGTGTTTTACGATCATTTTCACAACTCGGACACCAGTGCAGATACCCGGAAAAAAGTACTGCTGATCATTTCCGCATATCTGCTCTCGCACTGAGATGACGTCACCGTATGCGGAGAGGAATTTAGTGATGGCATCATCCGACACGTCTTCAGACAAATCGAATAATTTGACCTCCACTGCACCATCCTCCATCGTTATTCGTAGGGGAATCGTCACCCCTCCTTCCACTGTCACCTCGTGTTTTCCGTCGTGTTCTTCGCACACTTTTTGTGCCAGCGCCAGATCGACTACCTTCACGAAGGCACATCCGAGGCTTCGGCTACATTGGATTCTCGTCACTTCACCTGGTTTCAACCCCAGAATAGTTCCTATGAAATTCTGCACTTTCGTGTAGTCCGGCTTGCGCGGCAACATCGCATAATCTATGCGGAATGTATTTTCGCGCCGTACCATCACTGAGCCGTAGTATGCGGAAACACACAACTGCTCGGCGATGAAAATAACGCGGCGAAACGATTTAGCTTGTATAGACTTCCTGGTTTAGCTTAAGAGAAAACACGTCTGCTTGGCTCGGAAGATGAGCGCTAACTGATACAACCCCTTACATTGTTTTAACCCTCCCACTTCATCAGCTTTCAACTGTTCTGTTCTATGAATATTGATATGAGTGTAAAATCAAAGTTTCGAAAACGAAAGCGTTACGCCGGAGATCGAGATTTTGAGCGTTAATAGCTCCTAAACAACTGAACGAAATGGTATGACAAACACCTCATTCGAAAGATAAACTGTCTACGCGTTATATACTTGTTACCTTTTGATCCAAAAACTTGTTTCAATAGCCTTAAAATTGCTTTTAAAATAGGCTATTGAACTCACCATATAAGCGAGCGCCGTTCGGAAATCCACTCAGTTATAATTGAACAGCGATTTGCGATTGGAGCATGTTGTCGCTGTCATGGTGAAGCCAACTTCGGTGTCATTAAGAGCCTATTTGTGCACTTCAGGCCAGAAGGGAATCCATCAGGAAGAGAGTGCCACTGAAAAAGCAACCAAGAAAGTACCAGCATCGAAAAACGGTTCCGCTAGAGGCATCAGAGCAGCCGCCACACACACACATACACGCGCGGAACTCTTTTCGTTTGGTTGTTATCCAGCATCGAGAAGAATCTGGAAAGACGTTATCGTTGCTGAAAAATTATCTGCCAGTTCCCCTTGGAATTGAAAATTACATTCAATCGAAAGAGTTTATTTTTATGTTTTCTATCCATATAATACTGTGACCAAACACATTTCGTTTTGTGATTTTTCAATCAAGTGCGATCAACGAAAGACCACGTGGAATAAAAATCATATCACAACACACAATGTATTATGTATTATACAACTTTTGTGTGATTGCTTCTTTTGCTGAATATTGTGCCAGCGTAACGCTCTCGTTTTCGAAGTCATTCAAATTTTCATTTATTCATTCATTCAGAATTGATTCAGATGGAACTAAAAGCAAATGATCACTAAATCAACGATAGTCCTACGTCACCCTTGCGGTTATACCACAGATATAACCCACTTCCTGTTTTTTTCTCCGTTAAAATTTTGTTTAATTGTTAAAAGATAGGCCAGCAAAAGATAGGTTGTTTTATTTTTACGGAGCTCGAAAAAACGTCCGAAATTCGTGTCTCTACACTAGAATACCCCCTTAAATAAATGGTGTATTTGATGAAAATTTCAAATTTTATTTTTTTCTTTGAAACAGTTTTTCTCGCTGCCCTAGAAATGTTGTTTTGATTTTCGCATTACCAAAGGCGCAATAAAGTGAAGTGTTTTTGGGGTTAATTTTTCAAAGGTAAATATGTGTTCTTCCTCATGTAAGGATTATGTTCTCTGAAGTTGAAGTCGATCCCTTGCCTAGTTCTCGCGGTCCGTTAAAGGATTAAGCACGTTATAGGTAATTCAGGGAAAATAACACCTCCCACTCTTGTACTTGTACTAGAATTTGTCTGTCCAGCAATTAGAATGTAAACAAACAGAGAGAAAGAAAGAGATGCGAGCTAGATGTCCTTTCTGTCACTTTTCACTGTATGTATGACGGGTGGCAACAAATATTTTGGAAATTTTTATGAAATTAAAGATACATTATCGGTACTTATTATGATTGCTTGCTGTGGTGGCTGAGAGCAGACAAGCGACCACAAAGCGATTTTTGCATGTTGTGTGAGGTGACATGGACACGTTGCTGTGGGGTGAATTGGTCCTACAGGGTTGAAGCTTTTCTTTGGTCAAATTGATTCCAGATGTTGCGGAATTACAAAAAAAGGATAGACAGACAATGTTGGAAAAAGGAGGAGCTTGAAAGAGCAATGCAGGCCATCAAGGACGAATTTTCTTTGACCAAACATCGAAAGTATTTGAAAATACTCGAACAACAGTGAAAAGATCCATGTATAATTCGAAATGGTCTCAACGCAGTTTCATGGCCTAGCTTCTGGCCAAGACATCTGATATCAATCCCAGATCACTGTTACTGATTGTAATATTACTCCAAATTACTTAACCTTTTTTTCGATGAAACATACACTGGACCAAATCACTCCACAGACGGTTCAAATCACCTCGCATCAAATATTAATGTCCAAAAATCATCTCCTTTATTTTATTACATATTTAGTAGTTTAAAGCTCGGTATAATGATTAAACATTATTGATTGAGAACAGTGGCGTCGACTGGGGATGCGGAGGGGGCGGACCGCCCCCCTCCCTCGGTACACGATTTTAGAGGTGCAGAATGAAACAAATTTGTATGAATAAAAAAAAAAATCTCGGTTGCCACATTAAAGTTCCTAAGTGATTTTAATAGGGTAAACATAATTTAGAACTGAAAGAAAAATCAACACAGAGATATTTTCATTAGAATGAAAAATTTCGCCTTAAGTTTGTGGGTGAGGAGTGCATGTAATGCGTATGTATGTATGTTTCACAATATTTCGCCATCTTTCACGCAGCTTAAAAATTCTATCCTCTCAGAATATGTTTGCTTTCTCGTCGAAAACTGTTCAAGGTATTTTTTTGCTGTGTATAGAGTCGAAGTTCTTGCCTTCAGCTGAATTTTGCAGGGACCTGAACTTGTGATTATCTGCAGGTGCTATATCCGATTAGTTTAGCTGAAGGGATAGCACATTCCAGCTAAACTCGTTGTGTTTATGAAGCGAGTCGTTTCATAAATACAATGGAGATGCATTCCGTTTGATGTTTTTCGGTCAAATTGTGTGGCACTGCCACAATCGCTGATTACTGCCGCTTAATTTCTTCTTCCGGAAGCGACACATTATGCATATAAAATCTGATAACTGTGAATAACTTGATAACTTGAAATAAGATTCTGCAGTGAGAGGAAAAAAAACTTGTAGTATTATCCTCATTGTTCATTTATTCAATTCATTAAATTTATAAATTTATTTCTAATATTGTGGGGCCAAAATATTATCGGAAATGCAGGAGGAATAAATGAACTTTTAGAATAAAAAATATAAATGACATTATAATAAACGACAATTATAAATGTATTGGATGTGTATCAGAACAGGTTTTTTTTTCCACAAATGGTGACAAGTATTTTAAAAAAATATATCGAATAATAATTTTATACAATCGGCCGAAAAACAGACGTTTATGACGCGACACTCTCGGATTTATTTTAAAATTGTATATATGGTCGCAGCTACCTTAAATCATAATTTTCATTGTCAGATGACCAATTTTATTTACGAATGATTTTTAAAAAGACATACGATATCATTGACCTTTTTTGCAAAAAATCAAAACTCGAAATCTTGATGTCTGATTGAAATATGATGTACAGTTGTTGGGAAATTAATGAATTATTTAGAAAAAATTACATTTTAAATACACCGTTAAATAATCCTACTCAAAATTCGAATTTAACATTTAAAAAAAAATTTAATTCGAAACACGACCCCTTCGATATTTAAAAAAATACTTTTCAAAAACCCTGTCTAGTTCAACAAAGTTCAAAGTATAATTGTGCCGTGTCGGTCTCAAGATATGAATTTAATTTTTTCTCAAGATTCCGTTTTTGATATTACTTTTCTTAAATAGTTACGATTTCACAGAGTAAAGGTTTTCTTATAAAAATAATTTTAAAAATATCTAAAGGGTCATGTTTTGAGTTATTTTTAATTTTATTTTAATTTTTAACATTTTTAATATTAAATACGATTTTTTGAGTAAGTTTTTATTAACACTTCATTCACAATGATATTTTTCCTAAATAGTGTATTGATTTTCGAACAACTTTATACCATATTTAAATCGAACATCTAGATTATGAGTTACGATTTCTTCAAAGAAAGATCAATGATAACGCTCTTTTTAAAAATCAATCCAAATTTAAATAGGTCAATAGATAATTAAGATTTTGGATAGCTTCGATCATATGTGCCAAGTTTAAAACAAAATCGAAGAGCGTCAGGTCAGCGGCCGGCTGATTTGACGTGGAATTGCTCATTTTAATAATGAGTTTTTATGAAAATAGCAGAAATGTATAGAGAAAGTATGTGTTAAGGTCACGTTTTTAAGCATTAAAAAAACATCATGTTATTATATTCATTCAAAATATAACGATTTTAAACTGCCTCCGGGCGTGCTAATCTGATAGAGTTATCTTTCTTTCGCGTCAAATTCAAGCTTTAATAAATGTCGACAGTGTATCTTCGAAAAGGCGAATTGGAGGTTTTGATGGGTCGATTAAAAAAACTGCTGAACGTATCAATATGAAACGTCTATTTTTACTGCCATATTTGCAAAATTACAGATGATTTTCTAAAATCCTGTTTTTGACCCTTTTTTGAAATTGATGTATTCGTATTTGCTTTCGTCAAACCAACTAATTAAACTTGTTCAGAATTTGTTTGAATTTTTTAAACTACCTTTCTGTTTGCAGTGCGATCATTGCTCATTGAATTATTCACTATCATTCAAAATAGTCCAAAACTAAAATATCTCTTTATGGAAAGGTCCTATCTTAACCTATTTCTACAATCAAAAGTGAACTTAAAGGTAAATGAACTTATAAACATAGCTAGACTTATAACTAATAATACGATCAATTAGTAGTCATTAATCAAGAGGATTACATTACAGCTTTGAAGCTGCGAGTTAGCTACTAACTGGACGTTTTTTCTAACATCATCCGAACAATGATCCTCAATCCTCAATTCGCGACTTCCAATTAGGGGCATAATTTGGGTTCCAAACTCGTTAGTGTAATCTCTATCAGATTGGAAGACACAGAGCCAGTTTTCAAATGTTAAAATTTGAATGAAACTTTCAAATCATGTTATTTAATTACTTGAAACACGTATTTCTCACTTTTATTCGACCATTTGTTTTTATACTTCCAACATTCCTACTGATTTTTTTCATTATCATATAAAGTTGTCTTCAAAAATAATTTTTATATGAAATTTTTTCCCCACCTACAAAAAAAGCGTTTCTTTTTGAAATAGAATGCAAATTTGAAACGAAAAAGTTAATTTTCATTCATAATTTTTATTTAAAAAACGCGTTCTTTTCGACTGATTTCAATTATTTCAATTATTTTTGACGCTCCCCTAAACCTAGGTAGTGCGGACTGAATCAAAACGGCTGTCAAAAAAGATCCAATTGAAATGTCAAAAGAGATCCAACGATCATGAGTGTTATTTTTCTTATGATAATCAACACTATAAAAGAGGTATTGTTGTCAAGGGCAAAAATAATTAGAATTATAAAATGAACGAGCTACATTTTTCCGTCAATTGTTTAATTAACCATTGCATCTCTGAAAGAGCATCTCAACCTTTCACTGAGCAACGCATTTTTAATCTCCCCTCCCTTTGACATAACGTTTTTTCCGAACGAAATAAAAACAAACGAAGTCAGAGTCACGTAAATGTTTACTCCTGCGATTTGAAAATATTCGATAAAAAGTGGAAGGAAGAGATGCCAGATGATTTTTGAAAAAAAGTCTGTAAAAACATGTGAATGTCTGTTAAAAATGTGGAAAAGTCTGTAAAAGTGTACAGATCTATAGAAATGTTTTTTAACGTTAATTTTCACATATTCATTAATACTTTGTACATCGCGATGCACGTAAGATTGTATTTTGTATATATATACAGCCATTCCATGCCAAACCAATATAGTGATTCTCAGATCTTCGTCAAAAGTGGTAATTTTGTTCTTTATCGCAAAACATTAAACTCGTATTTTTTTATTTTTTCATTAGGGTGCCCATTTCCATTTTAGGGTGATCCAAAAAATTATTTTTTTCCACTTTTTCAAAAATGACTTTTTTCAAAAATTTATAACTTTCGAACCACTTAACCGGTTTAGATGATCGACATATCAAATTCAAGCCAATGAGCTTTAATTGAGAAATATTGAAATTGCAGGTAATATGGATCCTATTTTCGCAATTATTCATTGTAGTCGTTTTTCAATGTATTCATGGCTTTGGACTAGGGGGCGCTTTTTTTCTATATTTTTAATTGAAAGCCGAGAATTTTTACATAAAATATCTCGATATCAAAGATGCTTTTTTTTCGTTTTTGAAATATGATTTTTCAGAACTAATCGATGGTTGGAAAACAATTTTTCCTCATTTTTCCCACTACAAAAAGTCATAACTTTTGAACTATTGGACCGATTCCTATCATCGACATATCAAATTGAAGCTTACGAGTTATTTTTCTATGGAAAAATTTTACTTTTGCGAAAAAATTGAATTTTTCTTTTTTGTAATTATTGATTCAGTTAGTTTTTCATAGTTTTCTCGGTTAAAGATAGGAGCGCTATAATTTTTTATATTTTTCATGGAAAGCTGAGGATTATTTACCTAGCATATCTCGATATCAGAGATGCTATAATTCTCATTTTTAAGTTATAACTTTGTAAATTTAACATGTTTTAAGTCTTCGATCAATATTCCCGCTTCTAGAATCTAAACTTCCCGCAAGTGTGATATTTTTTCAAATTTTGCTTATTGGCTTCCATTTAATATATCGATCATCTAAATCGGTTCAGTAGTTAAAATGTTATGATTTTTTGCAGAATGTTATTTTTGGAGAAAGGGGGAAAAATGATTTTTCGAACCACCGGTTAACTTTGAAAAATCATATCTAAAAAAGGAAAAAATAGCATCTCTGATATCGATATATGTTATGTAAAAAATTCTCAGCTTTCAAGAAAAAATATAAAAAAATATGGCGCCCTCTAGTCCAAAGTCATAAAAAAATAAAAATACGATTACAATCAATAATTACTAAAACATAATCATTTTTTTCGCAAGTTAAATATTTTTCACTAAAAGGCTAGGTCATTAGTTCAATTTTATATGTCGATCTTCTAAATCAGTGATTCAAAAGTTATTAATTTTCATTTGTCATTTTTGGGAATAAGTGGAAAAAATTGATTTTTCGGGCCACTTAATAACTTATGTGTTGTAAGTGTGTTTAAATGTTTCAACAATCTACACATACATACATACACATATATACGCGTTGTTAATTTTTATAAAAATCAGTATTTCTTCGTTGATATATTGGACATCCACCAAGGCTTGCGGTCTTGTCGTTGATGAAATTTATAAGAAAATGCAGTGAATATTTTCCATCCGCCATGCAAGGCTATACAAGTTTTAGATCACCACACGGCCATGAACCATGTCTGTGGTAACAATATCGAACAGTAACCCATATTTCGTCATAAGCAGACCCGAAAGCGAATGTAAGTTGTTGAAAATAGAATGAAAATTTTTATTCGATGTTGTTTAAATACTTAGAAGACATAGTCCTGACCCTAACTTAACTATTCTTCAATAAATCTCCTTGCATTTCAGCAAAACAATCTTATCTAGAACAGAAAATAATTATCAGAGACAATCTTCATTCAAGATTTTTCCTTTCCTGCAGAGAATGCAATTTTTCATTAATTGTGAATAACCGTATTCTCTCTTTCGTCTGCAATGATGTCATGGCAAAAGTACGAGTTTCAAACTTTATACACACCAGATTGGCCAACCAGAAAGACTGCCGGGCCGCAGGTTGAGTATCGCTGGTCTAACGTCATGTGTATTGATATAAACTAAATATAATAACTTTTCTGTATTAAAACTATGGAAAAATGTCATATGGTGAGTCGAATATCTTTGATGTGATGAATAAAGCCTCTTATTTTTCAAAAACCTGTGAAATATTTTTGTATCCAAAAAGTCTACAACAAAAATGAAAAGTGTTTTACAGATGTCTGTAAATTTACAAACATATTTGTAAATCTGGCATCCCTGGTGGTCTGAGAATTTATTGCAAGAAATCGCTTGAAAACATGCATGAATTTGCTTGAAAATGAAGTGGATTGAGTCCGCACCACTTAGCCCTAAACTAGTAAACGAAGCTCAATGCCGTCAACGCAGATAACCCACCCAGCAAACATTAAATCGCATAACAAGCGTATATATAACATCATATGCCCTAAAATTTGGTTGGCATATAATGCGCCTAACTGGCATATGCATGCAAAAGTGGAGGCCATATACATACATGGCAAATGCTTACCAAATTTGTTTGGATGAATATGCAACTTTGACCGGCTATAATAGCGATTATGTTGAAATTGAATTGCGATCTAATATGAATATATTCATGAATTGTCAAAGCACTAAATACGACTTTTGCCATACTCATATATGATTTATTACAGACATAGAAAAAAAAACAAATGGCGCAAAATATTTTCGTAAAATGTTTATTATAGCCTCACGAATCGCCATTTTTATATATGAGTATTTATGTTCGTAGAAATAATAATTGTTTGATTGACTTGTGTTGGGAGTGGAATATGAATGTTTAAAATGACACATATTGATGTTTGGTGAAAACTGCTTCGATGTGGGTTCGAACTCCGGTCGTCTGGATTATCATCCACCAGCTATCTCGCGCGGCTATCTGAAATTTAATTCAACAGCGGTTAGAACTTTCAAGTGCATCAGCATTTCATTGACATTTCAATATGATGTAATATGTTCTTCATTAGGATCTAATATGATTACTGTTCCATGATTTTTTTCAGCATGCAATACAATTTACTACAGTACTGAATCGATTAAAATTATACGCTAATACGACATAAACTGCATCAGCGTAATATACGCATATGATGCGGATTAAATATATTTTACGACAATATACATCATAAAATTGATGTTTATTATACTGAATTGCGACTCAATTTGATAATGGTATATAAAATCGAGTTTTTACATTTTATGCGATTTCAAATATACACGATACATACTTTGATTGATATTATATGCGATTCTGATTTATTCGGATTTCTTGTAAGAATTGGCACGTGCAAAATTATGCGATTTAATGTTTGCTGGGAAGCCATTCAAAACACTGCATATGATTAGTTCTGCGGTGTGCTTCACATCGCAGCCAAACTGGCCACACTTTATTTCAGCAACGCCTTCAGTGACAGATCTGTGAACTAATTTCATTCTTGTTGGGACGCGTCCATTTTCCCCCCGTTTTGTATTCCGCGTTACATTTATTCACGCAATAAAAGCTATACTGAGTTTCATTCCGATAATCTTTCGCTATTTGGTTTCGTGCACTTCATTGGTGACCCCGACGTGATTGACGATTTCGACTATTTTCCAAAAGTAAGGAAACACACAAATAATCACACTTGGGCGCAACCGGCTGTGTGTCAATATTTTTTCTTATCGTTCCATTACGTCATCATCCGGACTGCCACACATAAAAAACTTCGCCGAGGCGCCCATCGGTAGCACCCAAAGATGTCGAATGAGCAACGTCTGGAAGAAGAGATTGCCCGTTTGCAAGAATTGTTGGGAACACAAGCAATCACTACGAATAACGCAGCTGCTACGAACAACGTACCCGACGGTCCAATGGCTGTGAATAAAATCGGCATCAAAGTGGGGCCTTTCTGGAAGCGCGACCCCATCCTCTGGTTCGCCCAAATTGAAGCGCAATTTACACTAGCCGGAATTATTAGAGAGGATACTCGATATTACCACGTCCTAGCAGGTATCGATTCGGAAATCCTCGCGTGCTGCTCGAGACCCACCTGCCGACGATAAATACACTAAAATTAAGGAAAGAATTATCCAAGAGTACAGTACGAGTGAACAGAACCGTATGCAGCAGCTATTACGAGGATGTGAACTAGGAGATCGCAAGCCTTCTCAGCTTCTACGTGAGATGAGGGATCTTGCCAGAGACGTTATCACTGACGAAAAAATTATCAAATCTCTGTGGATGCAGCAGTTACCCGAAACCACCCAAGCCGTTCTTAAAGTATCAGAAACTACACTCCAACTATCACAGCTAGCCGAACAAGCCGACAAGCTTGCAGACATCACCAGGAACCGTGTTGCATCGTCCGTAACAGCTTCGCCAGACAGCACTAACGAGATAGGCTTGGCGGAATTACGAACACGAATCTCCGAAATTTCAAACGAGCTGGCCGCATTCCGTCAAGAACGCAGCAGATCTCGCAACAGAAGTTTCAACAGAGAGCAAAGCTTTCGGAGCGGCTCTCGAGAATATCACCCGTATTGTTACTACCACAGAAAGTTCGGAGCAAATGCAAAGAACTGCCGAGAGCCTTGTCAGTTCAAATCAAAAAACTAGATCAGCTGCAATCGGCGACGGGCGAATGCGGCGTAGTCAGTCAATCCCGTCTAATAATCCACGATCCGACAACTAACTACAAATTTCTGATTGATACCGGCGCGGATCTGTCAGTTCTGCCATGTTCATCACTCCAGAAACTAAAACCAACCCCAGGAATGAACTTGTATGCCGCCAACGGCACCCGCATCGCAACTTATGGTATTGAAGTTTGCAAACCAACTTTTGGTCTTCGCAGAAATTTCCCATGGCGGTTCGTACTAGCTGATGTAACGTCTCCAATACTAGGGGCAGATTTCCTAAAACACTACGGCCTGATGGTGGATTTGCGAGGTGAGTGTCTAGTCGATAAAATGACAAATATAAAAGCACGCGGGCAAATCAATTCCATCACAGAAGGGCTATACGGACTCAAAGCCTTTTCCGATAGTAATGACTATGGCGGTCTATTGAGCGAATATTCCGACGTGACTAGACCACGACTCCCAGATCAAAATGTCAAACACAACGTCAAGCATACTATCACGGTCGAAGGCCCTCCATGTCACTCCAAATTTCGCAGACTTCCACCACATAAACTAGAAGCGCTTCGCAAGGAGTTAAAGTTATTCTTAGAACTCGGATACATCAAACCTTCGAAAAGCCCTTATTCAAGTCCAGTGCACCTGGCCACTAAGACGCTTCAAAACGGTGATATAAAATACAGGCTCGTAGGCGATTACAAGAACCTTAACGACTCTACTATTGCAGATCGGTACCCACTGCCACATGTTTACGATATTTGTCAGACGCTACGAAATAAGACTGTGTTCTCTGTGATTGATCTTGAACGCGCGTACTATCAAATTCCTATGCACGAGAACGATGTTGAAAAAACAGCAATCATTACGCCACTGGGGTTGTATGAATTTCTCGTAATGCCACCAGGACTAAAAAATTCAGGTCAAACATTCCAAAGATTCATTAATAACATTTTCTTCGACATGCCGTTTGTAATGCCGTACATAGACGATTTACTTATCACGTCAGTATCCGAGGAGGAACACCAAAAACACTTACGTTTAGTTTTCGAAAAACTGAGAGAAAACGGACTCCAGATCAATGCGGACAAATGTCAACTAGGGAAAAAACAAGTACGATTCGTGGGACAACTGATCACCACCGATGGCTGCACAACAGTTCCTGAAAAGGTCACAGCGATAGCCGAATACCCTAAGCCGGACACTGTACAAAAGTTGAGGCGTTTCCTAGCCTTAGTGAATTATTATCGACGATTTCTTCCGCATGCCGCTGAAGTACAATTACCTTTGCGAAAACTAATACCATCAAACAAGAAAAATGATAAAACGCCGATCATATGGACCCCCGAAGCTGAATATGCTTTCGATGAATGTAAACGATCATTAACAGAGGCAACAGTTCTGGATTACTACGACTCAAACGCTCAGCTATCACTGATGGTTGACGCGTCCGACCTGGCCGCTGGAGCCGTGTTGCAACAGCAATGTAGAGACAGTTGGAGGCCGTTAGGTTATTTTTCGGTTAAATTCAGCGACCGAGAACGACGATACTCAACGTATGACAGAGAGTTGCTCGCAGTATATCTGGGCGTTAAACATTTCAAAGATGTAATTGAAGGCCGCGACACGGTCATATTCACGGATCATAAACCGCTAACGTTCGCATTCAAACAAAACGCTAACAAACCTACGCCAAGACAGCAACGTTTGCTGAACTTTATAAGTGAATATACTACGACATTGGTTCATGTCGCTGGTACTGAAAATGTTCCTGCAGACGTCCTCTCGAGAATAGAAGGAATTTGTTTACCGTCTACAATCGACTACAGCGATTTTGCTACGAAGCAAGAAAACGATGAACAATTGCAGAATTGGCAACGAAACAACCCCGATATCAAGAAACTAAAAATCTCTCGACTTGGTATGGAGCTCCTTTGCCAACAACAAGGAAACAAGATTCGCGTTTGCGTTCCTCGCTATTATCAGAGAATCATTTACGAACAGGTACATCGAATAGCACATCCGGGATTGAAAGCCACGCAAGCACAAGTTCTACAGCAATATGTGTGGCCCGGAGTTAAGAAGGACATATCGAACTGGGTACGTGCCTGTATCGAGTGTCAAAAGAACAAAGTTTCCAGATACACCAGGTCAAAACCAAACAAAATCGAAATTCCGGATGACAGGTTTGAACATGTCCACATCGACATCGTGGGCCCCTTGCCAATATCCAATGGAATGCGTTACATCTTGACCATGATTGACCGTTTCAGTAGATGGCCGGAGGCAGTAGCAATCCCCGATATGACCGCAGAAACCGTCGCCAAAATTTTCATCGAGGTATGGATATCAAGATTTGGAACTCCAACGAAGCTAACATCAGATCAGGGTCGACAGTTCGAATCGCAACTAATGAAAGAGATGTGCGTATTATTAGGTTTAGAACGAATTCATACTACACCTTACCATCCACAAGCCAACGGGATGATTGAATGCTGGCACAGACCACTCAAAACGGCACTAGAATCATACAAATCAAGTTGGACCGATGCTTTACCATTAGTCCTACTCGGACTAAGAACTGCGGTACGCGGAGAGACATCAGCATCTGAAATGCTATACGGTACGACCATTCGAATTCCCGGTGCGATGATTGAAAAGCAGCCCCTTTGGGGTTCTAAAGAAACTTTTGTAGCCAACCTACGAGAAAAAATGAACTCGCTAATACCAAAATCAGCTTCTAATAATGACACAAGTCGACATGTATATATTCCAAAGGAACTTGTGGAGTGCACACACATTTTTCTAAAAACCGACAAAGTCAGAGCCGCACTAGAACCTCCTTTCACAGGGCCACATGAAGTCGTCTCAAGGAACAGTAAAATGTTCACCATTAAAATTAAAGACAAACAAGTGACAGTTTCGATCGACAGGGTAAAACCGGCCCACATCAGCAAGGATGCTGATTCATCATCTGACCGCATAACTAAAAGTGGACATCACGTACGTTTCCGGATACAATGAAAGTGTTATTAGGAAGGGGGAGTAGTGCGGTGTGCTTCACATCGCAGCCAAACTGGCCACACTTTATTTCAGCAACGCCTTCAGTGACAGATCTGTGAACTAATTTCATTCTTGTTGGGACGCGTCCATTTTCCCCCCGTTTTGTATTCCGCGTTACATTTATTCACACAATAAAAGCTATACTGAGTTTCATTCCGATAATCTTTCGCTATTTGGTTTCGTGCACTTCAGTTCTTTCGAGCGATTGAAAAGAAAAAGTTTCATAATTTATTCGTGTATTTGTCATAAGTAAAATAAAAACAACAGTATACAAAAAAGTTACGCTATACATCTAATTGGAGTATACCATTTTTTTGTAATACTATGGAATAATCCGTTGCTCATGCTAATCGTTGAAGCTATAGTGTCTTCAAACTCACTGAATAAACGAATATGTCCTGTATGTGGTTTTTGCATATGGAGAATTTTTGACAAAACAAAAAGTAAGAAAAACCAATATTAAGTAGTTAAACACTGCTAGCCTTGACACCAAGATAATAATACAGATCACATTCATACACATGCGATACCCTCTTCAGTCTTCACTCAAACTGCTTCTTCGCCGTCTTTCGCCAGATTTTGTACTGCATCCACCAACTCGCTGTTTTGCTGTAGAATCTTTTTAATGTCTCGTTGATAGTTGAAAAGAGTCTGCAAAGAGTAAACCAGTTGTAGAACAAAGTAAAGTATGCTGGCAAAAAAAAACAAATACCTTACCCTCAGATAGCACTGCATCTCTTTGGACTTCTTCATGCACTCGATGTTCTGCTCATTCACCGTCGTTTCGTTCGCAATCTTGGACACCTCTCCATCGTTCTTGATGTCCTCCTTCAGATCATCCTTGATCTGAATCAACCGATCCCTGATGTCGTACAGAGTTTCCTCGTGCGCACTCACATCCTTGTGCAGGAACTGAGTCTGCAAGAAGATTGTTTGTGCCTTCTTGTACCAATCGG
Source organism: Toxorhynchites rutilus septentrionalis (assembly GCF_029784135.1). Classification (NCBI taxonomy): domain Eukaryota; kingdom Metazoa; phylum Arthropoda; class Insecta; order Diptera; family Culicidae; genus Toxorhynchites; species Toxorhynchites rutilus. The sequence continues at coordinate 9,594,288 of NC_073746.1, forward strand.
CTAAGCACTCCGCCTCCATCTCCACTGCCGGTCGTACGTCATCGTTCAATAGCGCTTTGACCCTTTTACCCGTTTCCGTTATCTTAATCTTCTCCAATGCGTGAAACTGCTCATCGTTGTAGGTAAGCGACCGGGTAGCCCGATCCCGGAGCAGATGCTGCCAGGAATCACGCAGCCGATCCACCAGATATTTGGCCTTCTCGTTGACGCGGTTCTTGTTCGGGCTGCGTAGATCCCGATAGGCGGTAATCCACTCCCGGCTGAGAGATTCCTCTACGACGAAGCGATTATGCAGTTGCTGCACCGGATCCGATACCCGCTGGAAGGCTGCCTTCAGTGTGTTCAACTCGGCGCTGATCGTTGTGGCCTTGTTCTGGTAGGTTTCGTTCTGGAAATGAAAGTGCGTAATCAAAATTTGATCATCCATTGCCGATCACTTAAAGGAGTTGGACGCGATTTTATGCACTCAAAGTTTTGATAGCGAAAGTTTTTTCCCCTTCGAGTTGGGTTTTTTTACGTAGGACTACGCCTAACCGGAAGATACCGTTCTGAATCATTTTTCATACACTTTTTAAAAATAACTTAAAATGCTTAATGCCCTGATGATATAACTGTAAAATTAATATATATTGATTCCTTAAAGTGACCCTTTAGTTATATCATCAAGGCATTAAGCATTTTAAGTAATTTTTAAAGTGTTTCCGAAATATGATTCAGAACGGTTTAGGTTTAGGCGCTGAACATGCAGGAAAAAATTAAGGACTTCGATTAAGCATTTTTAATGGATCGCAACGATATTTGCATCAAATACTGGAAATATTTCTACGCATCTATCACAATGAATAAAAAATTATTTTTCTTGAGTTAAACAATTGAATAACTGTGAAATGTCAAGCATTCCAAACGCACCGATGTGCCCCATCTTGATTGGTCCAATTTGTGCTCCTCAAATGGTTCTGACCAAAAGGAGCAACCAGAGTAACAGTGAAATATAATTTGAATACAAGCAAAAAATTGTATTGTAAGCCACCCCTCTTGTCATTCTACCCCTAATCGAATCAAAATTAGGCAGTTGTTTTCCGAAAACATCATTCATTTTCTAGCCCCGAAGCAGAGCTCATATGCTAAGCCATCGTTCTATTTAGCATGTGGCGGTAACAGCGGCAGAAGTAGCAACGGCAAATAGCGGGTAACGAGTTTTATTTTTTGATGCGCTCATACACTAAGAGCCTTCACAGACTGCAGATCTTCCATCGGCCGATTGTTTTGTACGGTTTTGGACTAGTTCACCGACACCGTCCCAACTGAATCGATAGCAATTCCACGATAATTGCGTACGTCAGATTTAGCGCCTGATTTGAAGATTGGTTCCGAAAAAGATTGTTTACTTTTCTCTGGGTATATTTCAGTTTGTAGTGACATGTTGAAGATGCAATGTAAGAAAAGGGTGAGTTCCTCAGCTATGTTCTTCAGGAATACAGGTGCTATTTCGTCAGATCCTGATCCTTTTGTATTGTCTAATTTCTTTAATGCATGGAATATTTCTTGTTGTGAAAGATAGTTCGGATATTCCGATGAAAATGAAGTCCCGATCGCGATTTTCTCCGGAAATTGTGGTGTCTACTTCCTGAAGCAAATTTTGTTTTCACCGAGATGTGTTTCCCTAACACAGACTTCAAAACTTACTTGTCTCGTGAAGTAATATTGCTTACCAACGAACTTAGACATTTATCAAGTATGCTATAAAGGTCCTCGCGTTAGTATTAGTAAATAGCGAGCAAAATAACGTACACACACTGCGCGCTATTTTATACGTGTGAGTAATTTTTTAATTACAAAAAAATCTAGCTCACCTGTAGCGCATGTCAAACTACGTTGAACTCAAACATCGATGCATGCACACCATGCATACGTACAGGGATGAGAGAAAGAGAGGAACGAATTCGTTTTGGGGGAAGTCACTTCAAAATGCAATGAAGACAGTTTGACTGGGAAGAATGAAATTATATAGCCGAGTCGGTAGAGATAGTGACTTAATGCCCGACTGACGGTTTAGTCGTTTTGGCGAAGAAACTGCGTGAAGAAAAAAAGTCAAAAGTCGTTTCCAACTGAATACGGATATAGTCAGTCAGATAGTCAGCTGACTATCCTCAGTTGACTATGACTATGCCGAGCCCTGGCTAGCAGTATTGCGCCGATTTTACAACTTTCGAATTTCAGTTCAAAAATCGCTGCTCGATCTGAAAACGTAACACAACACAAGTTTCAGCGATACTGACAGCGATAAAGGAATTGGTAGATGCCCTCGAACCAGTTCTGGTCGCTGTTGAACTGCTATTGCGGAAGAAAGGTGACGTCAGATTGCAATTTATGCTAGAACAGCTATCGGAGCAACCATCAGAAATTTCGAAGCAGCTGCTTGAAGCCCTGATTGGAAGGATTGCAAAAAGACGATTTGCGTAATACAAAGCGGAGCGAGTTACTAAATATAATTATAGCAAATTCTTCTAGGGTCAACTTGATATTTGTGCCAAGTGGTAAGAAGAGTGTTGATATTGATTCAATAGCTGGACAACAGGAGGAAAAAAATCCACTGGACAATACGAAACCTGCAGAACAGTTGAGCATCAAGCAAAAATAGCAACAATCAAAGGTATCAGCGTCCAGCCCAAGCTCAACGTCTATAAACCGATTGATGAAAACCCTCGGACAAGAATTTTCGTACAGAGGGCATCAGAAGCAAATACATGACAATGGTATTCCATACTCTTCGTACTGTACGACTAACATAATTGGACTACCGCTGGCTCTGTAATCATTTGTTTCAAATTGCAGTTGAATCAATTCTCAATGAATGAATGAATAATTATTTCTAAAGATTGCTTAAAGTTTTCCTTGTTAGTGTGTGAGTGGATGAGTATGAGTATGAAATTGTTATTAAATTCAACTATCTCGAACTTGTTGGTGGTCCAGAAAAGAACCGTTGGGTTTGCGTAGTTTTGCAAAAGCAACTGATGAAGTTTGATACATAATTCTATTTGGTTCTCGTGAGAATAATACACAAGAGTTTTCATGACCACTCCAGCAGAATAGAAACCGATACTCTTGGATACGATTGCATCACCGTAACCGAATGCGCAAATATTCCTTTGCTCGAGCGCATTTGCAAGCGAGTAAAAAAATCACAGCTTGCATGTACAATAACCGTTTGCTAATTGATCCTGGTTTAACTGGTCTGCTTTTTAACTGGGCGAACGTTAACTGGTCCTTGGACCAGTTGAAAAGCAGAATTTCGTAAACAATCGACGCCATATTCAAATGGAAGATTTGCTGTGAGGAGCATTCGAATGTTATTTGAAATGTTATGAAAATTGACATTATTTTCGCATGACAAAAACATGGATTAAATTACAGAAAAATAATTTCCTCAAATTATAGTTCATACCTGTTGTCGCAATCAATGCAAAACTTCCATTGGAATCCTTTCAATTTCATGATAAACGCTAATCAAACAATTCATTGATGTTCCCCATGATTTCATTTGACATTTAACATGTCGGACCAGTTAAAACGCGAATGTCGATAACTGGTCTTCTCTTCTCGCCCAGTTAGTGAATGTTGACTATATTCGCAATAACGCTCATCAATGAGCTAGATTGATTTCAATAGCCTGTTTTCAAAACCATTTTTAAGCTATTGAAACGATTTTTTGGACCAATAAGTAACAATCATATAACTCTTTGACGTTTCATCTTTCGAATGAAGTGATTATTATACCACTCCATTCAGCCGGTAAAGAGGTATTAACGTTCGAAACCTTGTACTCCAGCGTCACTCTCTCGTTTACGCAACATTTAATTTACACCCCGGTACAGAAATGAGAGACGTTAAGGGTATGCTGACCAAACGTACCGTTTTATAGACCATTTTTTATTGTCCCGTCTTTTTATCAATCTGTACCGTATTTCGATATAATGAGAACAATTTATGTCATGCTGTAGTACGCGATTTGTTCGAAAACCCGTGCCTCAAACTATGGTTGCTTTTTACTAGAGATCGATTAGTGACCTTTCATACACTTATCGGCTTTGTTGGAAGAGATAACGTCGCTGAAGTTGTTTTTCTTTTTGATAATTTTATCAGAATTCTTTAACGCGAAGGAGTGAAGTATTTTTGACTAGTAAGGTGCAAACTGTTCTTGAAACTCTAGTTGATTCAGGTAAAACATAGTATGCTTTTTTTTTAAGTTGTGAAAACATTTTGATACTGCTTTGATACAATCCATACACAATAGAATGTGAGGATTGTATTAAAGTTGATTCCTAAATGATCATAAAGCATGGATATAAAAAAATCACCTGTTCAGATAGATGAACGAATTTTGTTGGTAAGTCGACAATGGTTGAAGGGATTATAATTTTTGAAATAAAAATATGTAACAAAGAATATCTCTCTCAACAATTTCGAGTAATGATTTCTCCAAAAAAGGTCAGTTGTATTGGATACTAACTTATAAAAATCAATCGTAGTTAAAATTAGTCATTTAATAATGAAAATTGTGATTTTGAATAGTTGCCACCAGTGTTGCCACATTTAAATCTGTACCGGAGGGGTCAAAAATCTTATTCAACTGTACTTTTTTTCCAAAAATCTGTACCATCGAAAATATCCGTTGTAGAGAAAAAAAAATTAGAATTGAAAAATACTCATTTATTTACTAAAAGTACTACATTTACATTTGCAAGTCATTCGTGTGTTTGATGATGCTTATACATATTTTTTTGAATATAGATTGCATACCATAATTTTTTTTTAATTTTCGAGCTACCACCACGATGTTTGACCAAATCCTTGGATCTCAAAATAGCGTTCATCGTATCGTTGCTGAGGCGATTTCAAAGCTTATTTTCGTTCTGATTATATTCAGAAAAAAAAATCGCTCGACAGTTGCCGATGAGTGAGGCATATTGCGAACGTTACAAACAAGGCACCGAAACGCTTTTAAGGCATCAAATTTTTGTTAACCTACTCTGCACATGTTCGTTTTCTGAAACTGTGATTTCCTTACGAAGTAATTTTATCTTTAGGCTAAAGAATTAATTCTCCACATCTTGTACATTCCCATTGTAGAATCCTGGAAACGTTTATAATACAACGTTAATACTAGTCAAATTGGAAAAGTTTCTGGGATTTAACATTGCCGTAGATTTGAGCGTCGAATCATCAAAATCGAATCTTTTTCTCATTTGTTCGATCAGTTCAACGAAAAAAAATTATAGGAGGTTGTGTCCAAGATACGACCGCATTGTTGACGTAGAACTACGATGTTATTCTATATAAGTCGCTTGTTTATACCTTCGGATATTATTCTATAGTGCTGTGAAATTTTAGAAACAACTGCTTAGTAGAATAATCTCTGAAATTGTTTTTTTCATTGTAGAATCAGTTGACGATAATTGATTGATGATTCATTCTTGCCCTCGCAAAACAATACACTAGCTGATCATTTGTCGCAATTTATTTCATGTCAATGCATTGAAAATTTACCTCGAACGCTATTCCGGTGGCCTTTTACGTAAATGACATAGACTCGGCTACAGTCGATTATATACATGTTGCACCAGCACCATTATTCCACATCTCATAACTACATCAATATATCTTTGGCACCGCATGGAACAATAACAATGACAACTCTTGCAAGTATCAAATATCATGCTACATGTTATTTAGTATTGCCTCAAAGGAATCGCACCTCTAGGCATCGTTCGTACAACGTAAACCAAGCGCCAAACAAGCGTTCGCCATAGCATGCATACAGAGCCATACATTGGTGGCTTGAAGCTACTAGGAATATAAACACTTCTCATCATTTTGCGCTATCCCCAAAAGAAACGCTTCTGTTAATATTACTGGCCTCGAAAAAAGTTGCATTACTTTATCATATTCGAGGAAAGCGCAGCTGTCACCCTTAGTGGAGGAAGTTTTGCTACTGGCAAGCGAAACAAAATCACATTCAAAATTCCAGAACGACATTTACTTTCTTGGTGACTTGGAGCGAAATAAACTCTTTTTGTTTATATAAACAACCTCGAAAACAGTAGCAATGCTTCATTATGATCAATCGTTAGTTGACGCTTGCCTCGAAATTTTATTGCCCCTGGCAATGCGTTCGTTTTTTGCAGGGCTCGAGCTCGCACACTACGCGAAGCGTCCAATTTATGACGCGGAAAGAAAAACACACGTTACGAATAACGCGAAAAACGAACAGAAAAACCAAATGACGATATCCAAGTTGGATTACTACTGGTGGGGTCCAATCTTAGATCGAAGTGCGGCGAAAGCAAAGTGAACTGGATTGCTCAACAGTCCAATGCCGAGTGAAAGTTTGCCTCAGCGAGATCCACTGTTTATACTCTAGGCAAGTATTCCCCTTCATTCTTCTACTTTTCCTTTGTTCACGGAGACTTTAAATCCTACGATTTCCCCTCCGTTGGTCGTCGATAAGTTGCTCGTTATTGACAGCTCTGTTCGGGAAATCACACAAATGGACAGAACAAATGTATGGGAAAATGGAAACGGTAAAGTTTTCTTGAATTTTAACCATTTACAAACCAGGGGATTCTAATATATAGCATAATAAACAAATCTTAGGGAATTTCCGCTTCGTTTAGTATGTAAATCACCAAAATCTGTTCGCGGCAAAAATAGTTATCAACCTTAACTTTATTTCATAAAAACGTGACCTGTTTTCTGATTTGGCACCCTTAATGAAAGACGTAGTTCTACGTCAAAAAAAAAATCTGGGATGGGATTTAGTTCCGGTGCGTTGGGGGGTTCATGTCCTTGGATACGAAAGTGTCCTCGCTGGCTTCGTACCACCCCAGTGCATCCTTTGAATAGTGACATGAAGCTAGATCCGGCCATCTTCAAAAGAGGAAGCAGACGCTACTGGAGGAACTCCTTGAGATAGATCTGCCCGCTTACAGTCCCGGTAGTCACGAATGGAGCACTTCGTTTGCCACATGAGCAGAAAGCGTGCCAAATCATGTATTTCTTGGCAAACTTTACAAGTTTCCTTACTTCTTCCGGAACATCAAACTTGTGCTGGGCGATGAAGAACAGTAGCCCCGGAAGCTGCAGGAAGTCCGCCTTGACGTAAGTCTCATCATCCATGACGAGACAATGAGGCTTCGTCAGCATCTGGGTGTACAGTTTTCGGGCCCGTAGCTTTATCACCGTATTTTGCCGTTCGTCACGATTTGGAACCATCTGCACTTTGTACGTAGGCAGCCCCTCTCGGTCCTTGGCTCTTTGAGTGAAAAATTTGGACATATTCAACTTTTGGCCCAAATCCTGACCGAAGCATTGGAATTCCGCTTAAACGCTTTCACAATAAGCTTGTAATTCTAACCACTAATAGAACATCCATTCTGACCGCATTTCACCTTCCGTTCGATGCTCAGAGTGTAGTAGTAACGTTTAATTTCACGACTAACCGTTGACTGCACAATTTCGAGTTGTTTTCCGATGTTCCAATGAGAGTGTTGAGGAGGTTCCAGGTGCTTGCGTAAAATCAATTGACGCCTTTCTTCCCAACTTCCGAAAAATTGACAGCGATAAAACTTTTAAGAGAAAATACAAAATTGGCAATTTTCTACAGCGTTTTTCCGTGATGCAATCTGTTGTGAAACAATCTACTAAAAATACGTAAAAATATACAGGAGTGGTGAAGCTCGTCAGCGGAAAAAGATTTCGAAGATTCCTTATACTTACGTTCAGAACAGCAATCTCAACTAAATCGGCTATTTCCCAAATCGAATTACCGACGTCCTCAAGATGCTTAACGCGTCTGTGGAGATCAAAATTCATGATTAAAATCAGCTCATCAGTCATCGGCCTAATTTCAAACTCACTCATGCAGCTTAACTAACAAATTCTTCAGCAATCCAGCAAACTGCTCCACAGCCTTCGTCATTAGCGTATCCAGCGATGTGAAGGTTTCCACCCGACGCTTGCACTCGTGACCCACGCTGCAGCCAACCTTCGCAAGGCTGGCGTCGTTCTCAACGGAAACTCCGCTCGGGAACGAGGGAAACTTTGGCAGATCCAACTCGGTGGGAAGCGTAACGTTATTATTCTCAATGTTGAAAAGCATCAGAGGGTTATCCGCCGGGATTTGAGGATATCCACGTGCCGTGCTGTTTGTTCCTACTTTGAGCTCAAACAACTCTGAATCCATTAGCAGAAGCTGTGAACCATGGGGTACTTCCGATTGCACAAAAATATGCTCCTTCAAATTGAAGCAGGTCTCTTCTGGATCCATATAAACCTCAATCGAGTTCGCTCGGTTAACGTAGAAAATGTGCAGAACTTTCTTGTTGAGAAGATGCTGCACTTCGTAGAAGAACCTATCGAAAGACCACATCCGCTTCTGGTTTTCCTCCAGCAGTCCGGCAAGCAGAGGCGTCACCAGGAACTTGAGACCCGCCTTCAACTGACAGTGCGCCGGCAGATGTCGAGACCAATCTATGGGACCATTCTCGCTGGTTTGCGTTCCCGAAATAACCCCCGGAGCCTTTTTGGTCGTGATGTGGTGCATTGTTTCCTTATTTTTGCGGCCGCCATAGGGACGGAACGGAAGATTTCCTGTAGCCACGTGATACAGGGTAACTCCAATGGACCACAAGTCAACATTCGCAGTAAAACTTCGGTTGATAGACTTCCTCAGGACTGCCCGCTCATACATATCCGGATGGAGATATTCTTCTGTCCCATAGAGTGAAACGAATTGCTGATTTTCTTCCAACTCTCTCGCGGCCCCAAAATCAGTCAATTTGTAAATGGTCTGTCCGTCCTCCGAAATATACTTCATAATATTTCCCGGTTTCAAATCTCGATGGACCAGATTATTGTCCCGCAGGTGCTTCATACCAGCGGACAGATGTTCCAGCACCAGAAGAAATTCTCTCTGGGGCAACCCGTAGGTATTCTCCGGATCGTCCAATATATTAAACAAACTTCCCCCCGTGCACAGTTCCATCACAATTACCTTCCCCCGACCCTCCTGATCATCTTCGATATCCAACAATTTCACTATGTTATTATGTTTGACCTTGCGCAAAACCTCGAACTCTCGCATTTGCACATCGTGCGGTCGCATGTGACTTAATTGGTTGAATGTCTTCACGGCGACGGGTTCCCCGTTGTGTTTGTTTACCCCCTGGAACACGGCCCCCGTAGCACCCTTGCCCAGGACACTGGTAGTGCACCAAACATAATTGGTCGAACCACGTAGAAAGGAATTCATTTTGGGCAGATAGCGAGAAATCGTTGAATCTTCTCTCTCTCTCAAAGAATCACGATGATGTGCAATGTTCCACACATGCAGAAAATGTAAAACGCTTCGGTAATTGGCCTCCTTATTATCGTTTTTTTTTCACGGTTGATGGTACTTCCTGGAATGCAACGCGTTCCCTGTGGGACGTGAGAACCGTTCACAGTTGCCGCTATGTACTTCCGGAATAGCAGAATAACACGGATGGGACTCGAAAAATGCTTCACTGGATGAAAAACAACTAGATACAGCACTAAATCTACTTTATTCCTCAACCAATGGCGACAACACACTCAATCTCGTAGAGAGTTGTGAAAATTATAAACACGACAAGATTCCATTGAACGATGTTTTGAAGTTTTTATGTTGCAGCATTATTTGTTGCATGTGTACACGATAAAATATACTGTAAAACGATATTAAGCGTTTACATTCCAAAATAACAACTTTTTTTGTACACCCTCATTTTATCAGCTTGTAACTGTTCTAATTTTGAATATTTTTATTCCGTTTAGTTCTTACTTTGGTATATAAAGATATATATATATTTTTTTCCCAAAATATATTTTTTATTAAGGCACATGTGGCGTTAGCCTGACGGGGCCGGGAGTCCAATATTTTGACAATTTTTGTTTTACAACTATGTTAGTAATATGTAACCGATTACTCGCGGTTGGCTCGAGGTTAGTATTACAAGTGTTCTCATAATTGGTATGTTGCAGTCTTCGATGCTCTGTACGTGTGCCCGACACGGGATACTTCCTATTAGGATGCAGCTGACCATTAATCAGCAACGCCCCCCTAGTCTGTACCCCATATCTAGCGTGGTGCGTCTTTCTCGACTCGAGGAATCCAGGATAGAATGGTCACTAGCCGGCGCAATCATCAGTTCGTGTAGAGTTGTCATGAGCGGTACAACCTTTGGCTCTTGTTGAATCATCAGTGGACTGCACAACCTTTGGCCCGTGTATCTGTAAAGAGTGTGTGTATGTATTGCCGCGACTAAGTAAAAGTTTATTGATCGGATAGGAGGGATATGAAACGGGGACACAACGAAGGAAACATCATTAAACGTTGACATTGGCGTTTCTGAGGAACAGGTATAGATGAAGCAGAAGATCAAGATCACGGCTACCTAAGATATCCCGGACGGGGATATCCGATTGTCTGCCTTGTTCTCTCAGTGCTCTAGAGAGCTGAGCGCGAGCAGCATGGAACCGGATACACGACCAGACAACATGCTCGATGTCGTGGTAGCCATCGCCACAATCACAAAGATTGTTTGCTGCGAGCCCAATGCGATAGAGATGCGCGTTTAGGTTGTAGTGATTGGACATAAGCCGAGATATCACGCGAATGAAATCACGACCTACATTCAATCCCTTGAACCATGCACTCGTCGAGACCTTAGGGATAATCGTGTGTAACCAACGACCGAACTCATCTTCACTCCACATGCGCTGCCAACTAACGAGTGTGTCCTGACGAGGAATGTGAAAAAATTCATTATAGGCAATTTGCCTTTCAAAAAGTGTGCCTTCTGAAGCGCCCACCTTAGCTAGCGAGTCCGCTTTCTCATTCCCCGGAATCGAGCAATGAGAGGGAACCCATGCTAAGGTAATCTTGAATAATTTTTCGACCAAAACACTCAATAGATGTCTTATTCTTGTTAGGAAATAAGATGAGCGTTTATCAACTTTCATTGAGCGGATTGCCTCTATTGAGCTGAGACTGTCTGAAAAAATAAAATAATGGTCGATGGGCAGTGTTTCAATGATCCCTAGAGCATAGTATATCGCACCCATTTCTGCGACATACACGGAACAAGGATCTTTGAGTTTGAAAGAGGCACTGTAATTTTCATTGAAGATGCCGAAGCCAGTGGACCCGTTTATGTATGAACCGTCAGTAAAGAACGTTTTATCAGATCCAACTTTCCCATATTTTTCCGAAAATATCGACGGAATAACATTGGAGCGTAGGTGATCTGGTATTCCATGGATTTTTTGTCGCATGGACAGATAAAAAATGACAGAGGAATTGCAAAAGTATGGGAAGCAAACTTGGTTGGAGATGCCTGGTGAAGGGTGCACGTCGTGGGTAAGGTACTCATGGTATAAAGACATAAAACTTGACTGAGGAGTCAGTTGTAGTAGATTTTCGAAGTTATCAATCACCAATGGATTCATGATCTTGCAACGGATGAGAAATCTGTAGGATAATTCTGTGAACCGAAGAGTAAGCGGGGGTACTCCTGCCAAAACTTCGAGACTCATCGTATGTGTCGAATGCAAATACCCCATGGCTATACGCAAGCAACGATATTGTATTCTCTCCAGCTTGAGAATATGAATCCTGGCAGCTGATCGGAAGCAAAAACTGCCATATTCTAACACTGACAATATCGTTGTTTTGTACAACTGAATGAGGTCTCCTGGATGGGCACCCCACCATGTTCCGGTTATTGTTTGGAGAAAATTGATTCTTTGCTGGCATTTCTGTTTCAAATACGCAATGTGTCTCCTCTAGGTACACTTAGAATCAAAATATACACCCAGGTATTTGAAAAACATAGAGTGTTGGATCGTTTTGCCGGATAGGTGAAGCTGGAATTGGGCGGGTTCGTGCTTCCTAGAAAAAACGAGCATTTCGGTTTTCTCCGTAGAGAATTCGATACCCAGCTTGAGGGCCCACGTGAACAGATTGTTCAGGGTATCTTGCAACGACTTTTGCAGAACGACGGGATTAGTACCCGTGATGGAAATAACTCCATCGTCTGCAAGTTGTCTCAGCGTGCAGTCTCTAGTTAGACAATCATCCATATCATTGACGTAAAAACTGTACAAGAGGGGGCTTAGGCAGGAGCCTTGCGGTAGGCCCATAAAACTGTAACGAGAAGATTTTGAGTTGCCATGAGAGAAATTCATGTGCTTTTCTGACAGTAAATTGTACAGGAAATTATTCAGAATTGGTGAAAGTCCACGATTATGAAGCTTCTCTGAGAGAATTTCCATGGAAACTGAATCAAATGCCCCTTTGATATCGAGAAAAACGGAAGCCATTTGTTCTTTGCGAGCAAATGCGATTTGGATTTCAGAAGATAGCAGTGCGAGACAATCATTCGTCCCTTTACCTCGGCGGAAGCCAAACTGCGTATTTGACAGCAAATTGTTCGTTTCAACCCACTTGTCCAAACGAAGTAGAATCATTTTCTCTAATAATTTGCGAATACAGGATAACATTGCAATCGGCCTATACGAGTTATGATCGCAAGCCGGCTTGTTGGGTTTTCGTATGGCTCACTTGTCTCCAGTCATGCGGGACAATATTCAGCTCCAGAAACTTGTTGAACAAGTTCAGCAAACGCTGTTTTGCCAAGTCGGGAAGATTCTTCAACAAGTTGAATTTGATCTTGTCCGACCCCGGGGCTGAATTGTTACATGAGAGGAGGGCAATTGAGAATTCTACCATCGAAAAATTCTCATAATCGCATTGGAGCGGAATATCGCGTACGACGCTTTGTGCAGGAACAGAATCGGGACAAACCTTCCTTGTAAATTTGAAAATCCAACGGTCAGAGTATTCCTCACTTTCATTGGTATGGTTCCAGCCACGCATTCTCCTAGCCGTATTCCAAAGAGTACTCATAGCGGTCTCCCTTGACAAACCATTGACGAATTTCCGCCAATATCCACGCTTTTTTGCTTTAATCAGACCTTTTAGTTTGGCTTCTAGAGCTTGGTACTTTCGAAACCATTCCACTAATCCAGTTTTCCTGAATTTTTTGAAAGCGGATGATTTTTCAAGGTAGACCTTTGAACACTCCCTGTCCCACCAAAGTGATGGAGGACGACGTCGGAAAGTGGTAGCCGGTACACGTTTCTTTTGAGCTTGAAGTGCGCTATCGTAAATCAAACTTGATATAAAATTATACTCTTCAAGGGGAGGAAGTTCATGCATCGAAATGATTGCTTCAGATATTAATTCTGCAAATTTTCTCCAGTCAATATTCTTCGTGAGGTCATACGCAATATCGACTGACTCACTAGATTTTGATTCATTGGCGATCGATAAAATTATTGGTAGGTGATCACTACCGTGAGGATCTTGGATTACCTTCCATGTGCAATCCAGGGATAATGAAGAAGAGCAGAGAGATATGTCTAGCATGCTTGCCCGTGCAGGAGGGTTGGCTATCCTAGTTGCTTCCCCAGTATTTAAAACTGTCATGTTGAAGTTGTCGCACAGATCATAAATCAACGTGGCACGGATGTCATCGTAGTGTGACCCCCATGCTGTTCCATGGGAGTTGAAGTCACCTAAGATTAACCGCGGCTCCGGCAATGCCTCGATAATATCAAAGAACTGATGGCGGCCTACCGTAGTCCTGGGAGGAATATATATCGAAGCAATGCAGAGTTCTTTGCCATTGATTTGTATCTGGCAAGCGACAACTTCAATGCCTGTAATCGATGGGATAGTGACTCTATAGAAGGAGTGACGTTTTTTGATCCCCAATAGTACGCCACCAAACGAGTCGTTACGATCTAGGCGAATAATGTTGAAATCGTGAAAATTCAGCTCGTCGGCTGAACAAAGCCATGTTTCACAGAGAGAAAAATACATCACAGTTAGAACTGTGAACTAAAAATTTAAATTGGTCTAGTTTAGGGATGATGCTTCTGCAATTCCACTGTATGACAGTGGTCAAATCCTTGACCTCTTGCGCTGAATTAGGCATCGAGGGAAATGAACGCTGCTAAAAAGCCACATTTTTCTTTCAAAAATGTTCTCACAACCGGAAGCAAACATAATACTATGCTTTTAAGAGGATCATTTATATTTAAAGCATTTAAAATGTTATCCACAAGGTCTGAAAGCGCAAGCAGGCCAGGTAGTGGCTGTTGCTTCGACCGCGAAAATGGAACAGACGTGTTCGTTGTTGTTCCGAATATATAAACAAATAGTGAATAAAGTATCCTGTCTCGAAAATCGGAAGTTTGCAGAGGAACCCTGGCAAAAGATAATCCTCTGTGTATGCTCTTTCCGCATCACATTCATTCATCTCTCTCTCATTTTAAACTTCATTATTGGAGTGAACTGAAACGTTTATATTCAAACGAAAATTGTTGTAGTCGAAACGTATTTACTCGATACGCACTTGTTGTTCCATCTTTCTTCTTATATGGAACTAACGTTCCCAGTGGAACTTTTGCCTTCCCGACATAGGTGTTACTTGCGTCATTCTTTTTAGTAGTACTTAGTCTAGATTTGTCATGCCTAATAACACGCCTTGCATGTATTCTGAAGTGGCTCCAGAATACGCGAGACCTCAGGACAGGTGCTTTGATGAAAAATCCCCCGGCATGATTATGTGTGAAGCCAACGACTCGGCCACTCGGCACCTTTCTAGGGGACCAATTTTAACAACAGCGCTAAGCTGACGATACGATGATGTGGCAGAAAAGGTACAGTTTACCTCTAATGGGCAATGGTTTCGGTATCCCAATTTTCTTAACCATCCTGAGAATACATGGCCGCTATAAGACACCGTAACGCCGAACGTTTCCAAAGAGATGTGGACAGGTCGCTGAATGAGAAGCGAAGATTCTCCGGTTGGCAATTATTGAAGAAGTGCGGTCATATCTGCGATCTTCGTGGTTTGAAGAGCAGCGCGAAGGATAGTGATGAACCTTAGGCTCTCGATTATCCTTCCGAAGAAGCATCCGGTGTACTACCACCAACGGATTATTCACGGCAAAATGGGCTGTTTTCGGTTTCGGAACTACTGGTACGGTCCCGCAAGACAACATAATCCTTTAACATACTCATCGCTGAAGCTGGATGCACTAGAAGCTTTCACACTTGTATGGCATGCCCAGTTCTGGCAACACGGCTTTGGACGGTCTCTGATTATCCTGCGGATGCTCAGGGACACACATCACCAAATTACTTTATCCGTGATGTTGAAGCAAAAGCAGAACATTCCGTTCTGTCAACCAACGCAGCTGCTGCTTTCTGAGACTGCTATGAGTGTTCGCAACTGTTGACTGACAGATTGTGGAAACGGTGGGTTCCGTGATATTTGTCGTTTGCTAGCGAAACTGGAACAAAAAAAAAAAACGAAATAATAATTACTAATTGGAATGAGAATCTGTAAGTTTAAACCAATATATACCAATTTATACCCACTTACCATCCATACTTACCTGTAAGACGAAGCAAAAAAAAAATACATACCTGCAAAACTAACCAAAAGCTGTACTACAACTCGTCAACTGGTCATCGAGTTTCCGACCGGGATAATGAAACAAAGAGGAAAAGGAAATCTAGAGAAAGGAAAAGAATTACGAGAAGAGAGATGAAAGGAAACGCTGATGAGGAGATATTACGGTGAGGACTGGTTGAGCCTAGCCCCGGCTCACCGTCGCTGGAACCGACAAGGTTGACTTCTGTTTTCGAGCTTCGTGCGTGAGAAGTCACGTAAAATACACCTCTCTTCCTTCCTCGATCAAAAGGCCCTATCGATAGGGCGCTAGAGATCGCTGCATAGGATTTATATGGATCGACAAGATTGAGCTTTGTTTGAATAATTATTTTAGCGAAATAGTTACAATATTTACGCACTACTCTATATTAATAACATGCGAACATATATCAACGATCAATGAACATCGCGAATTAGGCGCTTGTAAATTAAGTAATATACGTCACACAAAAACTCTTGTTCATGAAATAGCATACCTAACTGTTTCACAAAGTTCATGTTAGTTCTATCAAATATTTCCCGCTAGTAGAAAGACCGCAACTATATCTAAATCATCTACAAGAACGTCGATTGATAAAGAATCTGCTTCTGCTGCATAGAAACTACGAATGTAAACAAACGATGTGTGGTCAACACATGCTCTGCATGTATGTGTAGCTAGAGACCTCTCCGTGTTGACGGCATTGAGCTTCGTATTCCGGAGTGGTGGAGTAGGCATGACCATATGGGTTCGCAGGAGAAATAAACACACTTTTAGAATAAAAATTATGAATGAAAATTAATTTTCTCAAATCAAATTAGCACTCTATGTAAATGGAAATCGTTTTCCTTGCAAGTAGTGAAAAAATATCATACAAGAATTGTTTCTAAAGATAATTTTATATTATAATGGTAAGTTATGGTGAGAATATCTGAAAATTCATAGAAAATAATTTAAATTAGAGTCAGAACAACGTACTTCTAGTAGGTAAATAACGCCAAGAAAAAATGTTCACACATATTTAAGCAATTCAAAACTGCCTTAGGGCCAACTAAAATGAGAGAGAGTAGTTCTCCTCACACAAACTAATGTCGTATCCAGATGTCGACACCATTCCGCCGTCAACGCGAATTCCTGCTTGGCCGCATCATACATAACATCTGAAAAGAAAAAAAAAAGTCACAGAAGGTTGTGTCCGAGACACGACCGCATAGTTGACGTAGGATTACGTTAGGCTATCTGTCGCATGCTGATTTTGGATGTTTGAAAAAATATATTATTAAACTCTATGATAATGATCTGATGGCCCTGAAAAGGGCCGTTTGGTTGTTGGGTATTTTTTGTTTTTTTGGCAGCGGTAGCTTTTTCGGAGCCGCTGCTGCCTATTTCTGTTTTTATTTTGGTGGTTTTCGTTGACACCATCACGTCGAGCTAAACGGCGAATAGCGAGTTTGATTCACTGGATATTGTCATGTAGAACCTTGCGATACGCTTCGATCCTCCTTTGCCTTCCTTGCCGCATGAGGTCATGTTGGTTGATGTTGATCTGATGTGACCACACTTAAAACACTAAAAACATATATGTTTACCGATCTGAGCGTCGAACAAAATGAGAAATCTGACTGAGCAGCAGCATCAGAAGAAAGAGAGAACATGCCTGAAACTTTCTGCTCATGATGTTTGCTGTTGCCATCAGTACTGGACCGATGCGGGACACAGCTCGATTGTTGATGTTAAGCCTCGATGTTTACCGCCGCTGCTGCTGCTACTGCCACTTAAGTTCGATATGAGACACAGCTCAATTGTTGGCCGTTCAGATTCGATGCTTCGATGTCTTGAAGTTCACTGCTGCACTTTCACGATTCCAAGAAGCGTGTGCTCGCACTTCTGATGGAGAGAGCGTGCCCGAAATGCTCCGCTCGCGATGCTTGCTGCTGCCACTAGTAGTAGTAGTAGTAGTTTGCCGCTGCTTATACTGCCATAGAAGCTTGATGTGAGGCACAGCTAGCCTATTGACCACACAGCTTCGATACTCGTCTATATATTAGCCGCGACCACTGCTGCTGCTCTCCACTGTTGTCCGTTCCACGTCCGTTGTAAAAATGAATAAAATCCACGAACGCTCCATCCTTTTATATCATTTGGTATGTGTGAAGTAGGCGCCTCCTACTCGATTGTCATGCAGCTTGCCGGTGAACGAACGAATCGGGCGCGAAAAAGAAATGACGTCAATTTCGATCAATCAGGCCTAGGTATCTTCTGTTTGGATAGTGGTTGAGATTTTTTAATTGTTCGATTGTTAGTTACATGATATATATTATTTTATTCAATGTGAAAAATTATTATGGAGTGCCGACAACGTATGATGCAAACATCTCATCAATCCATCATGAAATGGATGAGCAATAAGCGTTTGAAATTGGACGGGTCGCTCATTTATTTTCTAACGATCATTTATTTTCTAACCGGGAAGCAGTTGACATACTACGCTGCGCTTTTATGTACATGAAAAACCACTT
Organism: Toxorhynchites rutilus septentrionalis; assembly: GCF_029784135.1. Taxonomy (NCBI): domain Eukaryota; kingdom Metazoa; phylum Arthropoda; class Insecta; order Diptera; family Culicidae; genus Toxorhynchites; species Toxorhynchites rutilus. Next base: position 9,612,392 of record NC_073746.1, read on the forward strand.
TTAACATGCGGGAGAAAAATCTCATATGAAAATTGCCAGATTTCAATGTTGCCAAGCGTAGTTATTGATGGTTAACCCTTCCGTTACGAGCGTCGTCTATAGACGACATCCGCGCGACGAGCTGTGTGTACGAGCGTCGTCTTTAGACGACATGAAATTCATACTGCTCTTCGATCACACCAGCGCGATGTGCATACTTTTCGGCGCAGTGCTCCGTACAGGGGTAGCACTTCGGCGGAGCACACTGCCGTAATGAAAGGGTTAAACCGACGCCGAACCGAATAGCGATGAACGCACCCATATCACGAACTTCGACATTTGATTTGCTATTATGGTGCTACTCGCCCGTGTAGTTCGCGCAAAGGCATTGGCAAAATATTATTTTAGAAAATTCCTTGAGGCATGACCGGAGCCGTTTTGCTATATATATATATATATATATATATATATATATATATATATATATGCATACATATGTCATTTGCCTCCCTTACCGCATCCAGTCAGGTTGGTTGATGGAAAGTATGTTTCTGACGTGATAAGTTTCCTGTTAGTTGCACATGATAAAAGCAAATATAAAAGTAAACAGTATTTTTGATCGTAGTTTTATATCATTTTTATGATAAGTGGAAAACAATAAAATAAACTCTTTCGTTTCAAAGCAATATCGAAAGTCCTGAAAAGGACTGGAATGGTTAAATGGGTTGTACGGAATCTGCTGCGTGCTAATGTGAGGTTTCAGTCAGATGTAGCAGTTGTTAACTTTTTGGCAGCGGTAGTTTTTTCCGAGTCGCTGCTGCTTTCCTTGGCTTTGACATCTTCGGCTTCTGTGCGTCGGTTTGCAAGTTAACACCATCGCGGTGAGCTAAACAACGGATAGCGGGTTTGATACACTGGATGTTGTCATGTGGAACCTTGCGATACACTCTTCCTCAACCGGATCCTTTGTCTCCTTTACCTCCATAACCGCATCCAATTGTATTGGTTGATATGAACAGGAGTACCAGCAATGCACACTAGAAACACATTTGTTTATTGATCTGAGCGTCCAACAAGAATGAGAAATCTGACTGAGTAGCAGCAGCAGCAGCAATAGAGAAAGAGAGCATGCCTGAAACTCTCTACTCATGATGTTTGTTGTTGCCAACAGTAGTGGACCGATGCGAAACACAGCTCGATTGTTGAGGTTCAGCCTTGATGTTTATCGCCGCTGCTGCTGCTACTGCCACTTATGTGAGACACAGCTCAATTGTTGGTCGCTCAGATTCAATACTGTACTTTCACAATGCCAAGAAACGTTCTCGCACTTCTGACGGAGAGAGTGTGCCTGAAACGATCCGCTCGTGATGCTTGCTGCTGCCACTAGTAGTAGATCGGTTTCAACAACCGTTGCTACTGTTTGCCGCTGCTTATGCTGCCATAGAAGCTCGATGTGAGACACAGCTCGCATTTTGACCGCTCAACTTCTATGCTCGCCTATATATTAGCCGCTTTCACTGTTGCTGCTCTCCACTTGTTGTTGTCCGTTCCACGTCCGTTGTAAGAATGAATGAGATCCACGAATGCTCCTTCCTTTTATATCATTTGGTATGTGTGAAGTAGGCGCCTCCTACTCGATTGCCATGCAGCTTGCCGGTGAGAGAACGAATCGGGCGCGAAAAAGAAATGACGTCAATTTCGACCAATCAGGACCGGGTATCTCTGTTTGGATAGGGGTTGAATTTTTTCAATTGTTCGATAGTTAGTTATATGATATATACTATTTTATTCAATGTGAAAAATTGTTATGGAGTGCCGTAATCGTTTGATGCAAAAATCTCATCAATCCATCATGAAATGAATGAGTAACAATCGTTTGAAATTGGACATTTTTCTTGATGCGATCGATTTTCATTTTTCAATTTGTACCCCAATATGTTCCCGAAAGACGTAATCCTACGTCAAAAAACATATGGAAAAATACTTACCTCCCAGCAAACATTAAATCGTATAATTTTGCACGTGCCAAGTCTTACAAGAAATTCGAATAAATCATAATCGCATATAACATCAATCAAAGTATGTATCGTGTACATTTGAAATCGCATAAAATGTAAAAACTCGATTTTATACAACATTATCAAATTAAGTCGCAATTCAGTATAATAAACATCAATATTATGATGTACATTGTCGTAAAATATATTTAATCCGCATCATATGCGTATATTACGCTGATGCTGTTTGTGTGTCATATAAGCGTATAATTTAAATCGATTCAGTACTGTGTAAATCGTGTTGCATGCTGAAGAAAATCATGAAACAGTAAATCATGTTAGATCTTAATAAAGAACATATGACATCATATTGAAATGTCAATGAAATGCTGATGAACTTGAAAGTTTTAACCGCTGTTGAATTGAATTTCAGATAGCCGTGCGAGATAGCTGGTTGATGATAATCCAGACGACCGGAGTTCGAAGCCACATCGGAGCAGTTTTCACCAATCATCAATCTGTGCCATTTTAAATATTCATATTCCACTCCCAACACAAGTCAATCAAACAACTATTATTTCTACAAACATAAATACTCATATATAAAAATGGCGATTCGTGAGGCTATAATAAACATTTCACGAAAATATTTTGCGCCATTTGTTTTTTTTCATGTCTGTAATAAATCGTATATGAGTATGGCAAAAGTCGTATTTGGTGCTTTTACAATTCTTGAATATAATCATATTAGACCGCAATTCAATTTCAACATAATCGCTATTATAACCGGACAAGTTGTTTATCGAAACAAATTCGGTAAGTATTTGCCATGTATGTATATGGCCTCCACTTTTGCATGCATATGCCAATTAGGCGCATTATATCCCAACCAAATTTTAGGGCATATGATGTTATATATACGCTTGTTATGCGATTTAATGTTTGCTGGGCTATCTCATTACCTGGCTGGGCTTCTCATTACCTGTGGAATCCTTGATAATAGTTCCGCTGGAAAGTTTATAACACAGGCAACACAGTAAAACAATTTTTTTTGCAAAATCCAAAATTTTAAAATTTAACATAATTGCCTTCGAAGGCGATATAGCGATTATAGCGATCTTGCAACATGATCCCATTTTTATAGTACTCTTTCGGTTTTTCCTCAAAATGGGCCTCAGTTTCGGTAATCACTGCATCGTCGGTCTTAATTTTTTGCCAGCGAGCATTCTCTCCAGGTCTGCGAACAGAAAATAGTCGCTGGGGCCAGATCTGGAGAATACGATGGATACGGAAGCAATTCGAAGCCCAATTCATGCAATTTTGCCATCGTTTTCATTAGTTTGTGATTTTTCCATTTTTTTACAATAACAAAAGTATTAGTGAAAAGCCGACCCTGAGGTAAATAATAGCCTCTGAGCTAGCCGCAGATTGCACTTTAAAATGTTTTGATTAGCCATATGACAAGTTAGCGTTTGAGAACATCCGTTAGGTTAAGCGATTGTTAATTTCCGTCAACGCGTGTTCACGAACATTTTCGACTCAACTTCCACAGAGTAAAGAAAAATAAAGTTGATTTTAATGTAAAACGTGTTTTTAACACCTCCGAACGCCGTGTAAAATACCATACTTCAAAAAAGATTTTTTTCTGATGTGTGTAATCAACTGTTATCCCCCATTTCTAAACCGTTTCAGTCTTAAGCCGGGTTCAGACGGTGTGAGTAAGCATACGAGTCGGTCTGGCCAGTTACTGCAGTACAGCTACTCACACCGTGTGAACACATCATGCCAGTTAGTGTCATGTGTTATCCGGCGTGCGAGCTACTTCAAAGTTTTTTGAATTCACTCGCACTCGCATCTCTCAAAACGTCAAAAACAGAATTTAGCGTTCGAGTCAGGGATGCCAAATGTAAAGACATGTCTCTATTTTTAAGATATTCGAAAATATGCGAAGGTATTTATAGACTTGAAAATTATTGGAAAATCAAAAAAAACCCTCATAGTTTCTAAACGAAATCCTTGTTATTTTGATATGCACGCTGGCCGGGGACGCTTTCTTTTTGAGATAGTTTTCTTGAGAATCTCTAATATAGAATCACTATCAGGCACAATTTTCATTCAAAATTCACTCACAACTTGCAAAGAAAGCATTGTTCTAAAAAACAGAATACATATTCGATTTTAAAAAGTACATTTTCATTCAAATCTACCATCATTTTTATTTCACAAATTGGTACACGAAGCTGCTGGCTGGGCGAACTAAATAAAATTTAAAAAAAACTTTTAGGTTGTCATTTTTAGCATCACATACTTCCGGAATTATCTTAGCTTTCGAGATTTTAAAAAAATATCGCCAACAATCTGAACGATATTCCAGAAGCAAGGCACATCAATGTCGTTTTTTAATTTCACTCTTGCAGGTATAGCATCCCTCATGAGTGTATCTTGGCGTTGTATTTTTGGACCAATAAAATCCAACAGTGTTTCCACTAATTCAGGTGTTTTTCTCAACACTGCTCTGTACTCCAGAGGATCATCATCGTAGAGTTCCTTCAATATTGTTTTTGTTGCTCCTTTTCCTTGCATCCAATTCCTGGCCCAAATCCTTTTGCCTTTCTGCTTTTTCGGATAGTACCTTCAGTTCGAAGAAACTCAGCACAAAGTATTTTTATACACGGTCAGCGTGTATTTCGCGACAAAATTGTGCAACTAAATAAAATAAATGCAACTGAAAACCTGAGACGAATACGGATCGAATTCGGATCAATCATCTGTCAAATTCGGACCTGATTGCTGTTTCTGACTATTTGATGGACATTTGAAAAATCATCTGGCACCCCTGGTAAGCCAATGCTGCAGTATCTAGTTTCGCGTCAGCAGCTCACACTGTGTGAACGGACAAGGCGAGTCAACCAATTGTCAAGCGAGTTCACCGGGTCAGTAGCTGCTCATTCTCAAGTCAGCCACTAGCAACGTATAAATGAGCCTTAAGCCGGGTTCAGACGGTGCGAGTAAGCATACGAGTCGGTCTAGTCAGTTACTGCAGTGCAGCTACTCACACCGTGTGAACACATCATGCCAGTTATTGTCATGTGTGATCCGGCGTGCGAGCTACTTCAAAGTTTTTTGAATTTACTCGCACTTGCATGCTTCACAACGTCAAAAACAGAATTTAGCGTTCGAATCAGTGATGCCAAATGTAATGAAATGTCTCTATTTTTAAGATATTTGAAAATATGTGAAGATATTTATAGACTTCAAAATTATTGGAAAAACAAATAAAACCCTCATAGTTTCTAAACGAAATAATTGTTATTTCGTTTTGCACGCTGGCGGGGCACGCTTTCTTTTTGAGATAGTTTTCTTGAGAATCTCTAATATAGAATCATTATCAGATCACAACTTACAAAAAAAAGTATTGTTCTAAGAAACAGAATACATATTCGATTTAAAAAAGTACATTTTCATTCATTATTAAAATTTTTGAAGCGTATTTATTGCACCTGCAAATCGACTATCATTTTCATTTCACAAAATAAATAAAATTAAAAAAAAATCTTTTAGACTACCATTTATAACATCACATCCTTTCGGAATTATCTGAGCTATGGATGTTTTCGAGATTCTAAAAAATATCGACAACAATCCCAACGATATTCCAAAACAAAGGCACATCAATGTCATTTCTAATTTAACTCTTGCAGGTACAGCATCCCTCATGACTGTATCTTGGCGTTGTATTCGTGGAGCAATTAAATCCAACAGTTTTTTCACTTGTTCAGGTGTTATTATCAACACTGCTCTGTAATCTCGGGGATCCTCATCGTAGAGTTCCTTCAATATTGTATTTGTTGCTCCTTTTCTTTGCATCTAATTCCTGGCCCGAATCCTTTTCTCTTTCTGCTTTTTCGGATAGTACCTTCAGTTCAAAGAAATTCAGCACAAAGTATGTATTTTTAAACACGATCAGCGTTTGTTTTGCTATAAAATTGTGTGATGATACATTCAACTGAAAACCTAAGATGAAAACTGCCAATAAAGAAGTCGATTTTGGACCAATCATTTGACAAATTCGGACCTGATTGCTGTTTCTGACTATTTGATGGACATTTGAAAAGTCGCCTGGCATCCCTGGTAAACCCGTGCCGTAGTATCTAGTTTCTCGCCAGCAGCTCACACTGTGTGAACGGACAAGGCGAGTCAACCAATTGTCAAGCGAGTCCACCGGGTCAGTAGCTGCTCATTGTCAAGTCAGCTACTAGCAACGTATAAATGGGCCTTTAATTCAATCATCGTGCAATCTGTCTTGCAACATATACTTGTTGCACAGTTGATCTTTTGCGACATTTTTCAACGAGTTTTCTCATCGGTGCTTTCGCTGGCAACACTTTCTCACCTTTGTTTTGATTCTCGTTGACAGCTTCTCTGTCAAAGTCCAGTGGAAGAAACCATTCATTTTTTCTTTCCTGGAAGACCTTGTGTTTTCATTCGTTTCCACTCGATTTGATTAATTTTCATCGCTTAACCCGATTTTTATCCAATTCCCCGGCACCCTTAATACTTGGGAAGAGCGCTCAAAGTGCAGGTTTGGTGTGAAACCATCCACATTAGATCATCTTAATAGGGCGTTTATATTGTTTTTTTTTTATAGGAAGGCAACGGGGGCGTAGTCTTTGTCGGGGGACAAGTTCACGACGGTACACACATACGCACACACATAGGAACACGAAAAACAATGGATCATCATCACAATACAGACTTCCATCGCAGCTCGAACTCACTTGACTCGGATTCTAAATCAAGTTCGTTGAACTCCAAACACGGCATGGATACGATTGTGAGTATTGCTGGTGGTTTTGCATTTTGAACGGTGTAATTACGTGGAATTTGTGTTGCTTGCAGGTTGCAAACGAGTCCTCTTTCACCTATCTGTCCGGCGAAAACATGCAGGACATCAAGAACGATGTTTCCTATATTTGTCCGTACAGTGGACCGGTCGTTGGAACGTTGACAATCACAAACTACCGGTTGCACTTCCGTTCCCAACCGGCCAGCGATAAGGATCCGGTGGTTATTGTCGATTGTTCGCTGGGCGCCGTGAGCCGCATCGAGAAAGTAGGCGGTGCAAGCTCAAGGGGAGAGAATTCCTATGGAATCGACATATTTTGTAAGGATATGCGGAACTTACGGTTTGCTCACAAGCAGGAGAATCATTCCAGGAGGACAGTTTTTGAGAAACTTCAGCTTTATGCATTTCCGCTGGCCAACAATGGTCAGTTGTTTGCATTCAATTATAGAGAGAAATTTTTAGAGGACGGCTGGAATGTGTACGAACCGGTTGCAGAGCTCCGGAGGATGGGTGTCAACAGTGCGAACAATGATACCTGGCGGATTACGAGGATAAACGAGAAATACGAAATATGCGACAGTTACCCGTCGGTTTGGGCTGTCCCAAAATCAGCAAAGGATGATTTACTCAAACAGGTGGCTAATTTCCGCTCCCGGAATCGTCTACCAGTGCTCTGCTGGATCCATCCCAAATCACTAGCGACAATAACCCGCTGTTCCCAGCCACTGGTGGGGGTAAGTGGGAAACGGAATGACGCCGACGAAACCTACATCAATTACATTATGGAGGCGAATGCCCAATCGGACAAGTTGTCCATTTTCGATGCGAGACCGAATGCGAATGCTATCGCAAATAAGGCCAAAGGAGGAGGGTATGAGTCGGAGGATGCGTACAAAAATGTCGAACTCACATTCCTTGATATTCACAACATCCATGTGATGAGGGAAAGTCTGCGGAAACTGAAGGAGATTTGCTTTCCGGCTAGCGATGACCAGAAGTGGCTTACGGCGGTGGAGAGTACTCTTTGGTTGAAACACATCAAGTGTATTTTGGCCGGAGCGGTTCGAATCGTTGATAGGGTGGGTTTGGGTTTAATTTTTTAAGTGAATAACTTAATTGAAATTATGATTGCATTTTAGATCGAAAATATGCGCATGTCTGTGGTGGTGCATTGTTCAGATGGTTGGGATCGCACCTCGCAATTGACGGCACTGGCTATGCTCTTGTTGGATCCATACTACCGCACATTGAAGGGCTTCGAAGTGTTGATTGAGAAGGAATGGCTAAGCTTCGGGCATAAGTTTGAACAGGTATTGCATACCGTCATTTGTGTCTGTCTTTTCTCTGAAATTGAATCATTTCTCTGTTATAATTTGGCAATAGCGTATTGGTCACGGTGATAATCATCATTCGGACGCGGATCGGTCGCCGGTGTTTCTGCAATTCATCGATTGTGTCTGGCAGATTACGAAGCAATTTCCACACGCACTCGAATTCAATGAGTATTTCCTAATAACAGTCCTGGATCATCTGTATTCGTGTCGCTTCGGAACGTTTCTTTACAACACAGAGCGGGAAAGGGTGCAGAACGGTGAGTGAATGTTTCTGCTGATTCTATTAAATCTTGAAATGATTCTGTTTGCAACGATTATGCGATGTTTTAGTTTTTGTCGTAGGACTACGTCTTTCATTTCTATATATGGGGGTAACTCTATGAAAAATGTAACGAAAAATTAAGGGGTTTCAAATGCATATCACGCAAAATTGTTATTGCAATATATGTTATATTTAATGGGTGAATTAAATACGGATTGAAGAAAAACTAACATAATGATCTAACGAAATATCGGAACGTTTTGTTAACACGTCTCGGTTTTATACAGCGGATGTTCGCTAACTGGGCGAAAGGCGCAGCCCAATTAACATGTTGAGCCCCGACCGAAATAGGGGACCGACAATGAATTTTTCGTCGGGCCCGTGTCGGTTCCAGCTTGAGCTTGGGTAGACTGTACAATTCGTAGTTGCTCTCCGTGATTGACCTGAACCAACCAAATTGCAAAAGGAACACACAGAATGACGCTTGGGACTAGCAAATCATTCTCGTTGTGCAATTTTCGGTGATTCGAGCTTTAAATGGTCAATAACGACGCCGGCCACGTCCTTACAGTCACCGGGGGAAGGGAAGGAATGTTAGTATGATAATCGCCGCCCGAAAGCCAGAAGGGTCGCCTCTATAGCGTGGTTCCCTAGCGAATATCATGGGAAGGATAAGTGTTAGTGGTAAGGGTAAAGTATCAGGATTCACTGCGGTAAGTGATGTGATTTGCTAAACTAAAGTCTCAGCCATATGACGGAAACCTGTAAAGGTAATTCAGAGCTCCTATAATTACGCTATTACGCTAGAAATTGTTAAACATATATGTCAAGCAGCACTATGATTCGAAAGCCAAATATCGACTACATTTACCCGGTGAAAACGCACATGTTAAAATTATATCAAAACTCTTACCTCCGTATTGCCTTATGGCAAAAATAAAAATATTTAATGCACTTTTCTCACCACAGTCTTCAGATATGACATTCAAGTTTACGTATGCTATCGAGTAAAATAGACTAATCCCTTAACTTGGCGTATGTAAAGTGAGATTGAATCAAAATCATACACGATGTCGATAAAAGGATACATTGTGTACATTTAACGTATAAAATGCGAAAACCACTATTTAATTATCACTACAGATTAAGTCTTAATTCGGTGTAACAAACATTGGTTTTATGACATGCATTATCGTAAGATCGTTCTATACGAAATCATTATGTATATCAGGTTGATGCAGTTTGCAATGAACATTGTATAAGTTGCCCAATACGCAAACTCGGTTGAGCGAAGGAATCAACCGTAATGAGTCTGGGTTGGCATTTTACAGATTTGAAGTAGAAGCGTCGCAAGAACCAGCCTAACCTTGAACAAACTGAATTCTCCGCCTTCGCACTTATTCCCTACGGAACCGGTCACGAACGGAAGCTAACCAGAATGATTTCTTTCAATAAATTGAACTGACTGCCTTCGCACTAATTCCGTACGGAACGAGTAACGAACGGGAGCTGGACAATCTATCGAATATCAACTAAGCGGGAGGATCAACGAGTACAAGATCTTCACGAACTCCGAGCGCAAATTATACAATTATTGCTGCGAACGTTGGAAGACTTGAATCTGAAGAACTCTCGTCAGTCGATTCAAAATAGGTGTTTCGGATGTATTCGTCATGACACAATTCCAAAGACTACTTACTTTATTCAGAGAACCTTGGGTTTTTATATACAATTTCATTCTATCCTAATTCTATCCTAAATTCAAATCTAACGTGCGAAAGAAAGAGAAAACTAAATACGTTCTTGCTCCTTTGCATATAACTCCTTTACCTATCGCTTATATGTTCTTCGCCAAATGCAACTCCTGCCTAAAGCTTATCTTCGACTCATAACTGCATTCTAAGGTCAACGGAGACTAGCGCGATAAGAAATATGTACGATCTTTTTGGTCCCTTTCCTTTCCGTTATTTCTTTCATCAGGTTTTATTGCACCCGCTTCCGATAGGTGAGATTATTAGCTCAGGATCGTTCACACGTTTCGCTCCTATCGTATAGTATTTTGCTTCTGTCTGTCTTTCGATCGTTTACGATATTGAAATTCAATTGGCAAATTCTTTTGATTTCTTACAAACATATTAATTAAATCAATGTAGTAAAGCGTAAAAGTTGTATCGTCCCAGCAAACATTAAATCGTATAACTTTTACATATGCTAGGTCGCATATAAATTCGTATCAAATAACAATCGTATAAAATATCAACCGAAGGATCACGGCATCACGATCATCCTAGTATTGCGATAAGCAGTATTATATACGCACATTCTGTTTAGTTTATATAGCATTGTCGAGTCAAATACCATATCAGTGTAAAGAGCATCGTTATATTCGGCTTTATATGCGTATGAAATATGACATATACGCATCAGATATTATATGCAACAGATATCATCCAAATGTGTCTTCGATGTATGTGTATCGCCTCTAATTATAGCTATGCGTACGATTTAATGTTTGCTGGGACATGCTGTGGGAAATCGTTCTGCAGTAAATCATATTAGATCGTATTTGAAGTCATATTACATCGTATTAGGAATTTGACATATAAAGATTTGTGATGTCGTATTTACAGTGTCGACTTCTGGTGGTGATATGGTGATTTAGGGAAGCAAATTAATCTCTACCAGATCAGCAGGCCTGAAAGCATCTTTAAATTGGCAAAATTTAAATGAAAATTTTTACATCATGTTATCCACATTTCTATATATATATAGACGACCAGAAATGACGTATTCGATTGCAGCTCTTTCGTTTCATATGTACGAGTTTTAACTGCTCTGAAATTATATTTCGGAACGCCGTGCGAGTTAGCCACTGCTAAACAATCCAAGCAATCGGAGCTCGAATCCTATTAGAGCAATTTTCTTAATCATCACCACTACTCGTTTTAATCATTTTTATCATGGGAGTATATATTATATATGTATATATATATATATATCGGATTGTTTCAAAAGTTTTTTAAACGCCTCATAATGCACGGGCTGCTATACCCGGCCTACACTGTATCGTGCATGTGCTCACACGGAGCAACTGCGCCCATGATGCGCTATCGTTATCGTCATCATACGCTGGCCACTCGGTGACTTATCGTATGCACGAGACCGTCGTGCAGGCTTACGAGAATGTGCTGCCACCTCGCGTGAGCGTATCGCATGCAGCCTTAATGCGTGCTATCGTACCTCTCTCACGCAGGCCACTTGGTACCGTATCATGCGCGTTATCGCATGCCCTTCTTACGAAGGCTGCAAGACTGTGCTCCACCTTGCTTCCAACATCCGTGACCACATTGGATGCACCTATCATGCTCTCGTTCGTACGGAACCACCAAAGCACAGATGAGTAAAAAATTTTACAACGTCCTGATACATCATTTATATTCCATAAATATTCTCATACATACAAATGACGATTCGTGAGGTTATAATCACAGTTGACGCACATATTTTTCGTCATTTGTTTTTTTTTTCTGATAAGTGTGTATATGTCAGTTAGGTGCATCATATACCACCCAAAATATTGGATAAATGATGATGTATATACGCTGGTTATACGATTTAATGTTTGCTGGGTTCTTCGATTAGTCTTCAGCTGGTCCACTTCATCTATTGCACAAATATTGTGCCAGCGAAATTCTTCCAATTTTTGTGCTCGTCAAACACTCAAGACGGCACCCGCAACAAAATACCAGCGCAGATAAGCATTACCCACTCGCGAATCATTCAGCAGCAAAATACTTCGAGCGTGGAAGTGAACCCATTTGCAAATTGTGCCAGCATAAACAAGTGCCCAAGTCGAAAAGTCTCGGATCTTCGCCACACAGTTCATTTGCACCAAGTTCCGATTTTCTGCTTTTTAAATTAATCGATTACATTTTGTATGTTGAAATTTTATTTCATGGAAATAGATGAACAAAACATAAGCTTTTTTGTCATTATTGCAAGAACTAAACATACGATAACAATACAAAAGTAACCCGATATTGATAAATTGGACGTTGGTTCGAAGTCTCGGAAGCTGGATCGATGTTGAGCCGATATTCAGCTATAAATGTTGACATTTGTATTTAACATTTACTCACGTAGAATGTACGAATAGTTAGTACGGTAGAAATAACTATCGAATTGGTACTAGTCAGAATAAAAATCGTTACATAAATACATACTAATTATTTCTCTCAGTGTATTGATGTTTATAGTTCTGTGATGCATTGGAGTATCCCTCACCAAATTATGTATCTGTAAAGAGTATGTGTATGTATTGCCTCGACTAAGTAAAAGTTTATCGATCGAATAGGAGGGATATGATACAGGGATACAACGGAGGAAACATCATTAAACGTTGACATCGGCGTTTCTGAGGAATAGGTATAGATGAAGCAGAAGATCAGTATCACGGCTACCTAAGATATCCCGGACGGGGATATCCGATTGTCTGCCTTGTGCCCTCAATGTTCTGGAGAGCTGAGAGCGGGCAGCATGGAACCGGATACACGACCAGACAACATGCTCGATGTCGTGGTAGCCATCGTCACAATCACAAAGATTGTTTGCTGCGAGCCAAATGCGATAGAGATGCGCGTTTAGGTTATAGTGATTGGACATAAGCCGATATATCAAGCGAATGAAATCGCGACCTACATTCAATCCCTTAAACCAAGCTTTCGTCGAAACCTTAGGGATAATCATGTGTAACCAGCGACCGAACTCATCTTCACTCCACATGCGCTGCCAACTTACAGGCGTGTGCTGACGAGGAATGTGAAAAAAAATCGTTATAAGCAATTTGCCTTTCAAAAAGTGTGTCTTCTGAAGCGTCCAACTTAGCTAGCGAGTCCGCTTTCTCATTCCCAGGAATCGAGCAATGGGAGGGAACCCATGCTAAGGTAATCTTGAATTATTTTTCGATCAAAACATTCAATAGTTGTCTTATTCTTGTAAGGCAATAAGATGAGCGATTATATCCCTCAACAATGTTGTCGTTTATGTTATAATTGACGTTTAACTGCTTTTTAACTGGGCTATAGCCCAGTTAGCGAGCGCCCCGCCAAAAAGCAGCACAGTTAAAGAACGCCCTGCTAGTGAACAAGTGCTGTATCTGATTTCTTAGCAAAAAAATCTGTATCGAAAAATTAGAGGAAAAAATGAAAATGAAGGTTTATTTTAATTTTGAATTTATTTATTTATTTATTTTTTTTTTCTGTATTATAGTGACTTTCAACGCTTCTGGCTGGTTCGTCACTTTTCCTTCCATTTTGGAAGAGTGTCGGGAGTGAGAATTGAACTCGTGATCTTGAGCGTGAGAAGTAGAATTTATTTTTCTTATTTATGGGTTTTTTTTTTATCCAAAATATATATTTTTATTAAGGCTCATATGGCGTCAACCTGACGGGGCCGGGAGTTCAATATTTCGACAATGTTTGCCTTATAACTATGTTAGTAATATGTAACCGATTACTCGCGGTTGGCTCGAGGTTAGTATTACAAGTGTTTTCGTAATTGTGATGTTGCTGTCTTCAATGATCTGTACCTGTGCCCGACACGGGATACTTCCTATTGGGATGCAGCTGACCATTAATCAGCAACGCCCCTCTAGTCTGTACCCCATATCTAGCGTGGTGCGTCTTCTCGAGGAATCCAGGATAGAATGGTCACTAGCCGGCGCAATCATCAGCTCGTGTAGAGTTGTCATGAGCGGTACAACCTTTGGCTTTTGTTGAATCATCAGTGGACTGCACAACCTTTGGCCCGTGTATCTGTAAAGAGTGTGTGTATGTATTGCCGCGACTAAGTAAAAGTTTATAGATCGGATAGGAGGGATACGAAACAGGGACACAACGAAGGAAACATCATTAAACGTTGACACCGGCGTTTCTGAGGAACAGGTATAGATGAAGCAGAAGATCAGGATCACGGCTACCTAAGATATCCCGGACGGGGATATCCGATTGTCTGCCTTTTGCTCTCAGTGCTCTAGAGAGCTGAGAACGAGCAGCATGGAACCGGATACACGACCAGACAATATGCTCGATGTCGTGGTAGCCATCGCCACAATCACAAAGATTGTTTGCTGCGAGCCCAATTCGATAGAGATGCGCGTTTAGGTTGTAGTGATTGGACATAAGCCGAGATATCACGCGAATGAAATCACGACCGACATTCAATCCCTTAAACCAAACTTTCGTCGAAACCTTAGGGATAATCGTGTGTAACCAACGACCGAACTCATCTTCACTCCACATGCGCTGCCAACTAACGAGTGTGTCCTGACGAGGAATGTGAAAAAAATCGTTATAAGCAATTTGCCTTTCAAAAAGTGTGCCTTCTGAAGCGCCCACCTTAGCTAGCGAGTCCGCTTTCTCATTCCCCGGAATCGAGCAATGAGAGGGAACCCATGCTAAGGTAATCTTGAATAATTTTTCGACCAAAACACTCAATAGATGTCTTATTCTTGTTAGGAAATAAGATGAGCGTTTATCAACTTTCATTGAGCGGATTGCCTCTATTGAGCTGCGACTGTCTGAAAAAATAAAATAGTGGTCGATGGGCAATGTTTCAATGATCCCTAATGCGTAATATATCGCACCCAGTTCAACGACATACACGGAACAAGGATCTTTGAGTTTGAAAGAGGCACTGGAATTTTCATTGAAGATGCCGAAGCCAGTGGACCCGTTTATTCATGAACCGTCAGTAAAGAACATTTTATCAGATCTAACTTTCCCATATTCTGCCGAAAATATCTCCGGAATGTAATCGGAGCGTAGATGATCTGGGATTCCATGGATCTTTTGTCGCATGGACAGATCAAAATTGACAGAGGAATTGCAAAAGTATGGGAAGCAAACTTGGTTGGAGATGCCCGGTGAAGGGTGCACGTCGTGGGTAAGGTACTCATGGTATAGAGACATAAAACTTGACTGAGGAGTCAGTTGGAGTAGATTTTCGAAGTTATCAATCACCAATGGATTCATGATCTTGCAACGGATGAGAAATCTATAGGATAATTCTGTGAACCGAAGAGTAAGCGGGGGTACTCCTGCCAAAACTTCGAGACTCATCGTATGTGTCGAATGCAAACACCCCATTGCTATACGCAAGCAACTATATTGTATTCTCTCCAGCTTGAGAATATGAATCCTGGCAGCTGATCGGAAGCAAAAACTGCCATATTCTAACACTGATAATATCGTTGTTTTGTACAACTGAATGAGGTCTCCTGGATGGGCGCCCCACCATGTTCCGGTTATTGTTTGGAGAAAATTGATTCTTTGCTGGCATTTCTGTTTCAAATACGCAATGTGTATTCCCCAGGTACATTTAGAGTCAAAATATACTCCAAGGTATTTGAAAAACATCGAGTGCTTGATCGTTTTGCCGGATAGGTGAAGCTGGAATTGGGCGGGTTCGTGCTTCCTAGAAAAAAGGACCATTTCAGTTTTCTCCGTAGAGAATTCGATACCCAGCTTGAGAGCCCACGTGAACAGGTTGTTCAGGGTATCTTGCAAGGATTTTTGCAGAACGGCGGGATTAGTACCTGTGATGGAAATAACTCCATCGTCTGCAAGTTGTCTCACCGTGCAGTTTCTAGTTAGACAATCATCTATATCATGGACGTAAAAACTATACAAGAGGGGGCTTGGGCAGGAGCCTAGTGGTAGGCCCATAAAACTGTATCGAGAAGATTTCAAGCTGCCAAGATTGAAAAACATGTGCTTTTCTGACAGTAAATTGTACAGGAAATTATTCAGAATTGGCGAAAGTCCACGATTATGAAGTTTCTCTGAGAGAATTTCCATGGAAACTGAATCAAATGCCCCTTTGATATCGAGAAAAACGGAAGCCATTTGTTCTTTGCGAGCAAATGCGATTTGGATTTCAGAAGATAGCAGCGCGAGACAATCGTTCGTCCCTTTACCTCGGCGGAAGCCAAACTGCGTATTTGACAGCAAATTGTTCGTTTCAACCCTCTTGTTCAGACGAAGTAGAATCATTTTCTCTAACAATTTACGAATACATGATAACATTGCAATTGGCCTATACGAATTGTGATCGCAAGCCGGCTTGTTGGGTTTTCGTATGGCTATCACTCTCACTTGTCTCCAGTCATGCGGGACTATATTCAGCTCCAGAAACTTGTTGAACAAGTTCAGCAAACGATGTTTTGCCAAGTCGGATAGATTCTTCAATAAGTTGAATTTAATCTTGTCCGACCCCGGAGCTGAATTGTTACATGAGAGAAGTGAAATTGAGAATTCTACCATCGAAAAATTCTCATAATCGCCTTGGAGCGGAATGTCGCGTACGACGTTTTGTGCAGGAACGGAATCGGGACAAACCTTTCTTGCAAATTTGAAAATCCAACGGTCAGAGTATTTCTCACTTTGATTTGTATGGTTCCGGCCACGCATTCTCGTAGCCGTATTCCAAAGAGTGCTCATAGCTGTCTCCCTTGACAAACCATTGACGAACTTCCGCCAATATCCACGCTTTTTTGCTTTAATCAAACCTTTTAGTTTGGCTTCTAGAGCTTGGTACTTTAGAAACCATTCCACTAATCCAGTTTTCCTGAATTTTTTGAAAGCGGATGATTTTTCAAGGTAGACCTTTGAGCACTCCTTGTCCCACCAAAGTGATGGAGGACGACGTCGGAAAGTGGTAGCAGGAACACGTTTCTTTTGAGCTTGAAGTGCGCTTTCGTAAATCAAACTCGATATAAAGTTATACTCTTCGAGTGGAGGAAGTTCATGCATTGAAACAAGTGCTTCAGATATTATTTCTGCAAATTTTCTCCAGTCAATATTTTTCGTGAGGTCATACGCAATATCGACTGACTCACGAGAACCTGATTCATTGGCGGTCGATAAAATTATTGGCAGGTGATCACTACCGTGGGGATCTTGGATTACCTTCCACGTGGAATCCAGGGATAATGAAGAAGAGCAAAGTGATATGTCTAGCATACTTGCCCGTGCAGGAGGGTTGGCTATCCTAGTTGCTTCCCCTGTATTTAAAACTGTCGTGTTGAAGCGGCTCCGGCAATGCCGCGATGATATCAAAAAACTGATGGCGGCCGACCATGGTTCTTGGAGGAATATATATCGAGGCAATGCAGAAGTCTTTGCCATTGATTTGTGTCTGGCAAGCGACAACTTCAATGCCTATCATCGATGGGAGAGTGACGCTATAGAAGGAGTGACATTTTTTGATCCCCAATAGTACGCCACCAAACAAATCATTTCGATCGAGGCGAATAATGTTGAAATCGTGGAAATTCAGCTCGTCGGCTGAAGAAAGCCATGTTTCACAGAGGGAAAATACATCACAGTTAGAACTATGAACTAAAAATTTAAATTGATCTAGTTTAGGGATGATGCTTCTGCAATTCCACTGTATTACAGTGGTCAAATCCTTAACCTCTTGCACTGAATCAGGCATCGAGGGAAATGAACGCTGCTAAAAAACCACATTTTTCTTTCAAAAATGTTCTCACAATCGGAAGCAAACATAATACTATGCTTTTAAGAGGGTCATTTATATTTAGAGCATTTAAAATGTTGTCCACCAGGTCAGAAAGCGCAAGCAAACCAGATTGTGGCTGTTGCCTCGACCGCGAACATGGAACAGACCGGGTGGGTGCTGCTCCGGGAAGTGTTGAGGACCCCTGGTGCGTGGAAGCTTAAACAGCTTAAACCAGGAGGTACTTGCTTCGGTCTATTCTCAGCACGTTCAATTCGAGTTTTCATTCCAACTTGGGAAGTTTCGGTCGTCTTTCTGGGGAGTGAAGGAAAAGAAGTAATTTTTCAGCAACAGGCTCGTCGTTCTGCAGAATGGAGTGGGGATTGTCCTGAGTCGTTGGAACGGGACTCTTAAGCATTTCTGCATAGGTCCGCTTGGAACGTTCTTTTAAGGAACGCTTGATTTTTTCCCCTCGTTGTATGTACACCGGGCATTGAGTAAGATCATGAGGAGTCCCGCCGCAATGAAGACACTTGCGCTCTTTCGGGCAAGGATTCTCATCATGGCTCTCTCCACAATCTGCGCAACGTTTTTTATTGCAACAATAGGCGGCCGTGTGACCGAGTTGCATACATTTGTTGCATTTCATTACCCGGGGTACAAACAACCGAACAGGTAAACGAAGTGCACCTATTGCAACGTAGTTTGGAAGGGCGGAACCCTCAAAAGTCACACGAAAAGAGTTTGTCCGATTGAGAACCCTTTTGTCATTTTTTTGTGACACAGATTTCAGTCGATCGCATGCAAGAATCTTCACAGTTTTTAGTGAAGAGTTCTTGAAGCGACCGACACCATCGATAATCTCTTTTCGAGTCAAACCCTTTTCGGTTATTATGCCGTCTATTTCGACTCAAATTTCGATACTCAATCGCAAAGAGGTCGCAGCGCGTGATTTCGTTCGCTTGGGTCCTGCTTGAGATGACAACTCGTAGTTTGTCTGGCCCCATCCGTGTAATCTCGGTAACTGCAGAAAACTTCTGAGTAAGTTCCTTCGAGATACGAATGACATTGAGAGGTTTAGATTTTCATCTAAAGTATACAATGAATGGGCCTTTGGAGCCTTCATGGTATTCTTTTGGACGAAAATCCTGTTTTTCGTCAATGTCCTCATCTTCGGAACTTCCAACTTCATATACAGAAGTTTCTTCCTCAACTTCAGCTTCATCTTCCTGCTCTTCAGGAGGAGGATCGGTATCGGAAATATTCAATAGCGTCGATGGGGGATCCTTCCCGCCCTCAGCCATATCAAAAAAATCGGTCAACTGTTCGATATGAACAGAATATAATGATAATCAAAATAAATAAATAAGTGAAAAAAATATTTTTTATAGGGTTATGATGCGAATATTAAATTCAATTTATTTTATGTTAAATAAAATGATAAAATGAAAAAAAAATTCCAATAAAAGTTCAACGGTATATAAGAAATAATGATCACCCCTAATGCCAACTTTGCCGATTTGGTTAACACAAAGTTGAACAATGGTGTAAATCGTGCACAGAAGGTAGAAGGAATATATGATAGGGAAACAAAAGAAAAATAAATTTCTACTTGTCGCGGCTGTGTGGCATGTGTGATGAATGTGTCTGATTTGGATCCTCAGCGCGCACCACTTTAAACTTCGCTCCACTCGCAAGCGCAACCGGTGAAAAAGAACACTATTATTCGATGTGAAAAAAACACCTTTGTTGGATCGATTAAAAACTTGTCCGATCTGCTTGCGAGTTGTCGAACCAATGAAGTTGTCGAACCAATGGGTTGTTGAAGTCGTATCAATGCAACAAAATAAATCATAAAAGGGCTTCTTTTAATCCTCTGAATTATATGATGTTTATACATAGTTTTGTTGAACTTTGCTCTCAAATTTTTCGTCCTTGAAGCTCCTCGTTTAGCCGTTTTTCGCTTTAAAAAAGAGTCTTGTTTTGTTTTTTTTTGGCATGTAAAGCGAAAATATTCGCTCAATACACGCTGATGAATGTTAACGAAAACGGGTCCTACAAACGACCTTAGCAATGGTTACAAAAATTTTTCATCATGCCTTTTGACATCCAACAGCTGGGACCAAGTAATATTTGAGTCACTCAATTTTTGCCCCATAAGATTCGTCTTGAGTAGCCTGAATTCGTTATCCAACCTTTGTAAGAGATGAATCAGCCTACGGCTGAAAGTCTCTATAATAAAGATTAAAAATAACAACCTTTGTCTATTACCTGCTTCAACGAATTGAGGAAATCATTAAGATTTGGTAGCTTGACAAAAATTTGAAGGTTTATCAAGGTCGCAATTTTGATAACCGGATCGCGGAAATCAAATTACTTTGAAATCTGTTTCGCGAGTTTGGTATAGAAATCACAACAAATCAAATAGAAGGTCGGCTTCCTGACTGCATCCAATATTTTTTCCGCTTTTTCTTCTCGGTACTAACGTAAACATCCTCAGGCTTCTTCAGAAAGTCTTCAAAATCTTTCAGATCAAGATCAGCATCAGCGAATCGTTGCACGTAGCTCTCAAAACATAAGTTACCCAATATGATCAACAATAACATACCTTGTTCTTTATTAAGTTCGCAAAATTGGGAATTGAGAACTGAAAAGTTAAAAGTTAAAACCAAAAAGAAGAAGAAGAAGAAGACAAATTCCTGATTGAAAAGTGCATTTGACTTTATTGGTGAGCGGGAGAACAAAGTTAAGGAACAGCATAATCAGTTTAGTCATACGATCGTTTAAACTAGTCAATATAAGATTGGCGGATTGATTATGGTCATAACTTGGAACTGAAAGAATAGTTTAAGCTCATCAAATCGCTCATGATTTTGCTTAACAAATGCCTCCAACAAAAGCCAACTCGTTGCGTTGCGTTTAACTTTTTTATAAATCAAGGTATCTATGTATGCACTGTAATAAATGCAATATTTATAATTTAATTTCGAAAAAATCTGCAAATTCTGTATTTTTACTGAAAATCTGTATCTGAAATTTGGCGAAAAATCTGTGAAATACAGAATATTCTGTATATGTGGACACCCTGGACGTAATAGGGTTCGTTATTGACTCGAATGTGTCAATTCCGATAGATTCTTCGATATCATTACGACAACTTTGTTTCTAGAAATAATTATTAACTTTTCTCTGAACAAATGTCATGAAATTAAAGGAGTTTTAAATCAGACATTTATTTTAATAACATCCGAAATGGCTTTCTATATTCCCGTTTGCTGCAATTGAAATATTAATCGAATTCACGTATCGATTCGTCTCGGAAATATCTCCTCGATGAGCGATTTATTTACTGTTTTTACTCATAAATTTTCCTAATGAAGCCGTTTTCAGGCACTCACCTTATCGAAACAAAGCCACTAATTGAATCAATCATTCCACCCGCGCTTACGAATATTTTTGTTGACTACGCGAGCATAAATTGCGTATGCATATTCCGAATCTTTTTTTCCCAGAGTCGAATGAGGGTCGCATCAATTTAATTAAGTGCAATTAGCTTTCAATGTGTGTTCGCTCTCCTGTGGATTCGGGTGGAATAATTTGCGACTGTTTTTATCGATTTTTTTTTTCATTTTTATCCTTTTCCGAATTGAATTTCATGTCCAACCTTAAAATGTTTGAATAGATCTTTTTTATTAAAATAAACTAACAAGTCTATATGAGTCTTCTGAGGACACCAATAATCTCAGAATATCGATAGCGGTATCAATTGCATATTATATGCTGTCAACGAGTGCAGCAAGTGCAGCAGAATCGAACGTGATTGTGCTCATTCAGCAATCTTTCGCATAGAAACCATTTCAGTGGGTAATCATTTTCTTTTCATCCTGAATCGAACCTCAGCAATTTTCTTCCACCACCAATAAATCCTGTATTCTAACCACGTGCTCTTCTCTTCCTCTTTGCTTTTCTCCCCGTATCCTACGATAGATCTAAAAAATCGCACCGTTTCGCTGTGGTCCTTCATAAGCTCAACGCACGAACAGTATCGCAATCCGCTTTACGGTGGACGGAATATGGCCGTCCAGACGGTGCTGAAGCCTGTGGTCAGCATGCGTCACATCCGGCTCTGGAAGGGCCTCTACTGCCGGTGGAATCCCAGTATGCGACAACAGGATCCGATTTACCAACGGACGAGAGAACTTTTGGCCCTGCAGGAACAGCTGCTGAAACAGGTCGAGGAATGCAGGGTGGAGAAAAATCAACGAACCCATCAGCAGACGCGATTGACATCACCGTTGCATTAGGTGTTGCGGAGAGGGATGGTGGGGTGGCCTCAATCGGTCTCCTTCCTCCGAACTGATGCTGTGGTGTATGTTTAGGCGTGAGCGTTGTTCGAATAATAATTATTGTCAATGGAATGACAAGACTTCGCGCGAGCGGAATGATAGATTACTACAGTTGGATGCTGCTTAATTATTGTTTAACGATGATTCAGTATAAAGCCGATTCGGAAATAAATGCTAATGTAATAAATGTTTTCAGCAAAGTTGAAAACGTTAATGTGTAGTGATGAGCGTTGTCAATAGAAAAAAGTTTGCGTGCGTAATTCTAGCTGAAGTAATGACCGTTAACTGATCTGGAAGTTTTCGGACGAATGGTGTGTGAGATCCAAATTAACGATAGGGAAGATCACTAGCTTCCTTCTATAGTCTTAACATAGCTACTTTCCAACGTGAATAAATATTGCTTTTGCTAGACTCATGTTGGTCGAGTAGCGCTATCCTATCCAATATAACCCATTCAAAACTAGCTTTAGTGCTGAAACAAAGATACTGCGAACAAGAGAATATGGTCGAAATCGTAAACCCAAGTATGTAATATCCTTGTCGCATACGACGTGGGAATTGTCAAGCATGTTAATAAAAAGATTAGTGCATCTAACGAACATGTACAAGCGACACTTTGACTGATTGTCCAGAAGGTAATATCATAAGTCATTTATTTTTTCGCTGAATATTTTGTGCTTCTTATTCAATGTATAGTGAATTTATTAATTTTCAATATTCAGTGAATTTATTGCATCCGAGAGTCTGGTAGCACTGTCCCCGTGCTAGCGGGGTCTCTAAATAGAGATGTGCACGAAGGTCCTCCGGCGAGACAGGAAAATTCACAAAGAAATTCGAGACAGGACAATTGGACTAGACCCAACTCGGAACTCGAAACTCGGAACATGGAACTGCAAATCTCTCAACTTTTTTGCGAATACCAGATTTTTTTCGGAAATATTGAGAGCCCGCAATTTAAACAGCGCCGCGGAAGGCGTGTTGAAAAGGTTCGATGTTACGATCGTTTCAGGATGGTTATACCATCTATCAGAGAATCAACGAAAGAATAGGTCGTATGAATAAAACAAAGTATTTACTTATTCTGCCCGTTTCCAAGTAAAGTAAACTTTCCTAGTATTTACTTGAATCCGTACGAATAAAAGTTTACTTTACTAATTTGATTTTCGAATTCGAACATAGTTTTTACTTTGTCAAACATCTATCAACTGATTGTTTAGGTTTCGTTTCAAAACGTTTTTTTTTTGACAAAGCTTGGTTGGTTCAGGTCAATCACGGAGAGCAACTACGAATTGTACAGTCTACCCAAGCTCAAGCTCAAGCTCAAAACGTTTTTTTTGACAAAGCGTGAATTCGCGATGAAAAAGGAATAGGTCCCTATCTCGTTAGTGTAATACCTATCATATTAGAAGACACGAAGCCAGTTTTCAAATGTTAAAATTTGAATGAAAATGTTCACATCATGTTATTTAATCAGTTAAAACATTTTTTCCGACTTTTATTTAACCCTTTGTCTATACATTTCCAACATCATTACTGAAACTTTTCATCTATATATATAAAAATGGAGTGATGTCTGTCTGTCTGTCTGATTCTTATAGACTCGGAAACTACTGAACCGATCGACATGAAAATTGGTATGTAGGGGTTTTTGGGGCCGGGGAAGGTTTTCGTGATATTTTGAGACCCCTCCCCCCTCTCTAAGGGGGGGCTGCCATACAAATGAAACACACATTTCTGCATTACTCGGAAATTAACCAAGCAAACGAAACCAAAGTTGGCATGTGAAAGTTTTAGGGTGCAATAAATGTTTCTATAATGGTTAGACAGTCCTTCCCCCACTCAAAGGGGGGGCTGCCATACAAATGAAACACAAATTTCTGCATTACTCGAGAATTAATCAAGCAAATGAAACCAAATTTGGCATGTGGAGGTTTTAGGATGCAATAAATGTTTCTATGGTGATAAGATACTCCTTCCCCCTCTCTTAGAGGGGGCTGCCATACAAATGAAACACAATTTTTTGCATTACTCGGAAATTAATCAATCAAACGAAACCAAAGTTGGCATGTGAAAGTTTTAGGGTGCAATAAATGTTTCTATGATGGTTAGACAGTCCTTCCCCCACTCAAAGGGTGGGCTGCCATACAAATGAAACACAAATTTCTGCATTACTCGAGAATTAATCAAGCAAATGAAACCAAATTTGGCATGTGGAGGTTTTAGGATTCAATAAATGTTTCTATGGTGTTAAGATACTCCTTCCCCCTCTCTTAGAGGGGGCTGCCGTACAAATGTAACACAAATTTTTGCATTACCCGAGAATTAATCAAGCAAATTAAACCAAATTAGGCATATGGAAACTTTAGGGTGCAATGAATGTTTCTATGGTGGTTAGATACCCCTCCCCCCTCTTTTAGGGGTGCCTGCCATACAAATAAAACACAAATTTCTGCATTACTCGAGAATTAATCAAGTAAATGGGTGGGACGAAGTTTGCCGGGTTAGCTAGTTATAATATAAAGTTGTCTTCAAAAACAATATCGTACAAGAGTTTTTCACCACCTGCAAACAAAAGTGTTTTTCATTTGAACAGAATGCCAAATTGGTACGGAAAGGTTATTTTTCATATTTTTCATTTAAATTTTAAAAACGTGTTCATTCCGCCTGAAAATCAATCAATTTTTTTACGCTCCCCTGAACTAGTAAACGAAGCTCAATGCCATCAATGCGGATCGTTAACTTGTTTAACTTCAAGCGCAAGATAGCAGCATTAAACATAAATCGGATATGACATCAAAACGAATGATAGTGTTTTCAAATCCAAAGTATGCTCATGAGCATACTTGATAATAACGAAGTAAATACTTGATGAATGCTGTTTTATTCATACGAAATCAGCTAAACATCCATTTTCGAAAAGTAAATACTTTGTTGTTCCTTTTATTCATACAAAACGCAGTAAAAACTTAATCTCACTGCTCGACTGCTCGAATGAAGTAAAGTAAACTGACCAGTCGTCCCGCGTTACGCGGGACAGTCCCGCCTTTCAACAAAATGTCCCGCGAAACGTCCCGCATTTGGCAAAAGAAACGAAAATGTCCCTCGATATCAATATATTTTAATATTACAACTTGATTATGTTGATTTTCTTACCTTTTTATTTTATTTGGGAGACTGTTCAAGAGCGCTTCTAATGCATCCAAAGATTAATACGTTGAGCTGGTTTCATCGCACCGACAGTGGGCTTTTTGTTTAGAGAGTGTCAACTGGAAGCGACAGCAACAAAATTGGAAAATGATTTTTATAAAAGCTCCCTATTGATCCGCAGGGACCAACATGAGTCAGACGAGAAGTTAATCTTTGGTCCCCTAGCTCGGCCAGGGCTTAATGTTTTCAATAAGTCCGGAGAATTAGTGTATACTCGACAGGAAGAGGCAGGATTGTTTGATGAAGTATCGTAAGTGAAGCGCTGGGCGGTCTTACGGAAGTTGGCCTGAACCTCAACCATGACCGATGAACATCTCATCTCGGCGTGTTCTTTTACCTTTTCGTGGCTTTGGTGGTCGACTGCCTCTCCATTTTGGTCATTCGCCCAAAAGTTTTCTTTAGGGTGCAGCTGGGGAATGTTCGGAAGGTTGACGATCTTCGCGACAATTGTTATCTCCAGCCGATCCATTCTCCAGTGTTTTTTTGACATAATGGACTGATCCCAGGTTCAGCATAAATACCACATCACCTTCGCAACTTCGGTAGGCACTTCGTACTTTATATCTCCCCGTTCACCATATGACTCGAAAGAAGAGCGGCTTGGACATTCCCTTCACGTTTTTTTATATCTGTATTATAGTGGTTTTCAACTCATTTGGCTGGTTCGCCACTTTTTACTTCTATTTTTGGAAGAATGTCGGGAGTGAAGATTCCCTTCACGTCTTTCAGAGAAGGACCTTCTTCGAGAACTTGATGTGGATGATATATTCGACGTCATCGCTTACCTGGGGAACGTGAAGTACCCGGTCCTCTCCATTCGTTGAATTCTAGCATCAAGTACGTCTCGTCTTTCGTTATGAGCACGAAAAGAAGTTTTTCACCAGTGAAAAAAAAGTTCTTTTCGTTTCAGCACCTCAAGCTACTCCTTCTGTGAGATT
Source organism: Toxorhynchites rutilus septentrionalis (assembly GCF_029784135.1). NCBI lineage: Eukaryota > Metazoa > Arthropoda > Insecta > Diptera > Culicidae > Toxorhynchites > Toxorhynchites rutilus. Next base: position 9,638,817 of record NC_073746.1, read on the forward strand.
GCCTGCTGCTCAGATACGACAGGTCTCGACTGACGCTTCCGCATAAAAATGCCCATTTTGGCCTCCCGGCTTAAGGAGCGGCAGGGAGATGAGTTGGAAACACACAAATTGTCTCAGGATGTCCAAATCCTTCGCTGTGGGGTGGAGCTTGCAGTATGAAAAAAATCAAGTTGCTTGACAGTGCTGCTGCTGCGAATCAACAGCCTAAAATTGATTAAAAATGAATTGGAATTTTCGAGCATTCCATTCGGTAATTTGAAGAAAATTGCAGAATTTGAATCGTACTTGCCAGGCGTAAATGCTCTGATTGAGCGAGTGATTTTCAGGCGTAAGCAGAATCTTAACCACCGAAAAATCACAATCGAGTGCTGATACTTGGAAAGAAATAACACAGATCAGTTTAGACTCGCTAAACTATGGTTTATGTTCACATATCATATATACATAACGTTTTGTTTTTGTGTCCCGCGTTAGACCTCTGACCATCTGGTCACTTTAAAGTAAAGTAAAGGTGAATTTTGTTTTTATTCATACGGCCTAATGTGCAGACTGAGGATGCGAGGCCACTTCTTCAACATCAGCATTATCAACGCCCACAGCCCCCATTTGGCTAGAACCAATGACGATAAAGAAGAGTTCTACGCGCAGCTAGAGTGTGAATACTATCGCTGCCTAAAACACGAAATCAAAATCGTCATCGGTGATTTGAATGCTTAGGTCGGCCAAGAGGAGTTCAGACCGGTAATTTGTAGGTTCAGTGTCCATTCGCGAATCAACGAAAACAACCTAAGACTTATTGACTTCCCTGCCTCCAAGAACATGGCCATACGTAGATTCTTCTTCCAGCACAGCCTCCAATACCGTTACACCTGAAGATCACATCAGCAAACAGATACACAAATAGATCACGTTTTGATCGAGGGTAGGCACTTCTCGGATATCATCGAGGTCAGACCTATCGTGGCGTTAACATCGATTCAGTCCACTGTCTGGTGGTGGTTAAACTGCGTTTTAAACTGTCAGTCGTACTACAATACCATAAGACGCCAGCGCTCACTACGGTACCACCTACGACGACTGCAGGAGTCGAACGTTGCTGCTACATACTTGCAGCATCTTGAAGCTACTCTACCGGGAGTAGACGAACTGGATGCTGCTTCCCTCGATGAAAGCTGGAACATGTAAAATATTGCTATCAATAATTCTTGGATTTTGGAGCCTCGAAGGGTCAGCGCCCCCGGCAAATGCCTGGTTTGCCACCCGTACACTACGCTGCTGCATCCTACTAATGTTTGCATTACATCAAAGATTTGGTAGCTTCTTTTAGTAGTCCATTTTCTGGGTGTATGAACAAGTTAACTTTGTTTTTTGATATGGATAATTTTATTGGTCATTGGTCAAAAATGTTGCGTGTTATTTTGTATTGCAAAAAAAAGAACTTGTGCCGAAACGTTGGATATTTTGCAGAATACATTCGGTGACCCAACTATGTCGGAAACATAGTGTATGTATGTATGAATGGTATAGGGCATTTAAAGACGGCGGGGAAAAGATGAACGATTTACCACGCCAAGGACGACGATCCTCCTTAATACTCCTATACTCGCGCATTGGTCTGTCAGACCGAGAAATCAATAATTCGTTCATTTCTCAGAAAATAGCAGCACTACGACTTTGCGATTCTCTCTAGCTTCGTTATTCGTCGTTCGTCATCTTTTAGCGTATCGCATGTGTTGGTACAAAGAGGACGTATGCCACTTTTTTAACACTTTCGGTCTGACGCACCGACGCGAGTATAGGAGTAACTTTTTTGGACAAGTGCCTTTTTTCATATTCTAGAATATTGTTGAATGAAATGTATAACTTAATGTTAGTGGCGTGGAATATTTATTGAATATAATGCATAAGATCATTACCTGACTATTCTTATTTAATATCAGTCCCTTTTGTAACTGGATTGAACGTATCCATATATTAACTATTCGTTGATATATTCGTTGTTAGATTCATAAGCTCAAAAGCAAAATATAAACAAGAAAAACAAAAGGAAGTTCCTAGAAATCCTTTTATATCATCTTTGTATGCCCCATCTAAAAAAAGGCATTAATTCTTAGTTTAATAAGAAAACAGAGACACAGAATATTAGAAATATGCAATCTTTATATTCCAGAACCTTTATCATCTGGTAATTATCTAGAAGGTCGTCGTACATTCTTCTCTTCGATAAAAGACCCGGAAAATATGCAACAACTGCATGAAATGTAACAAATATGTTTGTTTCGAGCATGCAGTTATGCTATGTTCTGATTCTTACTTTAATGAAACCACAATCGATTAATACGTTTTTATGTGTTTTTATAGCTCTTTATACTTTCATGATTTATATTCAGTTGCTTACTTTTAATTAATAACAGTGAAAAATTCGATTTTCGTTATTTGTGTTGGAGTGTCAAAAACTACTCTATTGTGAGGAAGCTGAATTATATGACTATTAAAACATAATAAAGACGGAGAAAACATATTTTTGGAGTTGTTTCATTCAATTATACCCTCTTCTTCAAATAAATGTCAATAAAGACTGGAAAATTCACAACGGCAACATTACAGAGAAGTTCAATTTTCGGTCTGTGACACCGTGCGCGAGTATACATGTTATGATTTTGCACGCGAGTACAGGAGGGTTAACAACTGATGCAAACATCGACAACATAAAAGAAATGGGGCTCGGAAACCGTTATTCAAGTTTGAGAGACAGAACTAGCCCGTAAATTAATTATCTCTCATGAGACCGTTCGTCATATTTTGGTTGATGTTTTGGGCATGAAAAAAGTGACAGCACGACTAGTGCCAAAAAAGCTCAATTTTCTTCAAAAATGTCATCGCAATCATGCTTGAACGGTCAAATTCTGATCCCATGCTCAATCAACGCATTATTACTGGCAATATAACCCCGTGTGGCTTTTTTCTATTTCCGCTTCGTGGGACCCTTTTTGACAGTATTCAAGACATAAAAACGAATTCGCTAAGCGAACTGAAGCAATTTATAAATACAGCTAGAAAAAGTGTTTCGATGGCTGGATTGTTCACTGGAAAAAGTGTATTGCTTCAGAAGAAGATTATTTTGAAGGCGATAATATAAATTTAGATGATAAATAAAACATTTTCTTTAAAAACATACATTCCCGATATATGTTTGACAGAATGTAGAAGCCGAAGAAAGGGTTAACACATATTCCACTAGAGTCAGTCGATCAAGAAGCATGGGAAATCATTTCTGTTTTGAAAGATCTAATGAAGTGGAGCAGTAACCAGCGATGTCGGTTGATTCCAAAGCAATTAATAGTCGAACGGGATACGAGAAAACATCGCCAAAGAAGATATATTAGAAGTATTGGGCCGTATTATGCAGATCGAGTCGATAAGAATCCACCATCACTATCACTATTACATCGATAAAATCATCGTATTTTGTTTATCGAGATTTACTTTTTTTCATCCCATCAGTTTATTTTTTAGGCTCATTTAGCAATTCAGCTGTAACAAAGCCGAATTCATTCGTGTACATTTTTTATCTTAAGGGGGTGTTCTAGTGTAGAGACACGAATTTCGGACGTTTTTTCGAGATCCGTAAACAAAGGATATTTTCACTATCCATTATATCATTATTTGTTCGTCTATCTTTTAACAATAAAACAAAAATTGAACGGAGAAAAAATATTCAAAACTAGAATAGTTAAGAGCTGATGAAGTGAGAGGGTTCAAAAAAATGTTGTGCCATGGCGTACACGAACCCAGCCCTTCTGCTTATCGGAAACAAAAAAAAATTGAACAAATTCTGAATCAGTAAAGATGCCACTATCGCATGAACCTCGGGCAAGGCAAAAACTAGTTTTTTGACAAAATGACGGCCGTTTGAAAACCAAAATGCGGTTTAAAAGGTTTTTTCTTACGTTTCCTGATTTTTTAAAAATAGTAAAGTTTTCAAAATATTATTTTTTAGAGGTTCATGCGATAGAGAGATGCAGATTGTATCCATATAAATTCAACATAAATCGGTTCAGTAGAACTTGAGATATCGTGTACGTCAGTTCGAAAAAAATAGTTTCGCGCGTTTGAAGTTCATTGTTATGGCCGTATCAGGTTAGATACCAAATCAATAAAATGGCTCTAACTCGGTAAATAATAGGATTTTCGATAAGTCCTTTCTAGGGTAATTCTCGAATGCCTAAACTACAGAAATAACCACAAACTACAAACTACAGAATTTTGAGTTTTTGCAAATTTCTAGACTAGAATACTGCCTTAAGAATATTCCTGTCTCCGCCTAGATAGGTTCTAGGCGGAGTTCCAGAGTGTTGAGATGAGAAGAGATCCTATCTACAGCGCCAATAATGTCTCCGCCAAGAGAGGTATCTGAGCAGAGTTCCAGAGTAATGTTGAGGATATGAGATGAGATCGAATAAAGTCAAGAGGTTGAACTTTACTGATCGATGAGTATCCTCAACATTACTCTGGAACTCTGCTCAGATACCTCTCTTGGCGGAGACATTATTGGCGCTGTAGATAGGATCTCTTCTCATCTCAACATTCTGGAACTCCGCTTAGAACCTATCTAGGCGGAGACATTTTTGGCCCAGTAGACAGGATTACCTTCGTGATCCTGAAAAGTCGGAAACCACAGTCGAAACATGGATTGACTTCGAAGAAGACAAATTGCGGTGGAACGGCGTATACGGAGCATCGCTCAAAGAGTCGACGAGCTGATTTTTCAACTCAGCCAGCTGCGAACATCTCAACGCTGAGCGAGACAGCTTGGATGAAGCATATGGAGACTATATGATCCATTTCGACGAGCTTATGGAGGAAAGTAGCGACGATACCGATAACTTCAAGTCAGTGGAACATCAGCGTAGAACAAAGAGGCTGTACGAGTCTGTGGAAGCTGCGATTGACAAGCGACATCGCATTGATTGCCACACCAACAATGCTTCAGTCATCTTCTCTACCCCACTGGTGAATGATTCGTCGACATCAGCAGATCTGTCGCTGCTACTCGAGTTTTCAGGTAAACCACATCAAGAGCCTCAACACCTAATGGATTTGTCGCAATCTACAATCATTTCGAACGTACCAACGAAAACAGCGATGGACGAGCGATATTGCACACAATGTTGGGACATTTCGCCTGCCGGCGGACAGAAATGTAATCCAACTCAACAAAACGAGAAAATCAACGCAGCGAAAGTAATAGAACGCAACTTATTTCGACGCAACGCAACGATAATCAACGCATCGCCAGTCAATACAACGCAGCCTAATAAAATTCACCGCAAACGCAGCACAACTGGATTCAAAATCAAGTATCGAATCAACGCGCATCGCATCAAATCGAATCAAATCGTACGCACCTATTTGTCACGGTGGGCGGTGGCCACATTACGGAACGAGCGATTACATCATGTCCATACTCAGGGCCCTCAATTGACCATCTTTGTGTTGTTATAGAATAACTACGTCCACGTAACCATCATCAGCGATGGAAATCGATCCACGGTGGAACAAAGATCGATTCATCCATACAACTGCTCTGCTCTGCAAGAAATATCGGGCTGCTGTTCTATAAATAACTCAACAATGATCAATATCAACTGTCTCCGCTGTCCGGTCTGCTGAACAATGGAAGAACAGAAAGAATACTCTTACGCCTAAATGGCTACTACTGTGTAATTTACCATAATGTAATGGAACAGAAAACTTAACGCCTAAATGGCTACTACTAACTACTGTGTAATTCACAATTTATAGAAACTTAAACATATGTACATGTACACGATTAAACCCGGCTCTGTTACAGCTAAATGCTAATGAGCCTAATAAATAAATGGGATAAAAAAAAATTCATGTCCATACACATACTGAGCTCAGCGAGTTACTTGGAGAAACAAATCATTTTCTCGATGAGGGCACTCAAAGCATCAACAAGAAAACATCGACAATAACAGCGTACTCCTTCATGTTGGGCGGCCAACAACAAACATTGAGAGAAATCAATGGACATATCGGCAGACATACCTATCGTCATCAACGTAGCACCAACCATAACAATAAAATTGAACTCAATTTTGGTGTGCGGAATGTCACGGCCCAGACCAGATCATCAAAACAAACACACTGTTTATTCTCATAGAAACACTTCATTTAATACACAACAAAAACTAAGAAACTAAACACTAATAACGCGACCGAGTCCGCAGCAAAAGGATCTAAATCCGCACCTGGATAGGAAGAACAATTAGTAAACTATGTGGATCAAATATTCATTCACTTACCTTTGTTCTAGGAAAAATTACCTGCAAAATACGAATAACATTATATCATGCACAATACACAATACACGATACTTACCTCTCACAAAACACAACAGCACAACAAAACACCGTATAAACAATCATAACAAACGAACAACAACAAAGCGAATTGTCAGAGACAGGAAAAATATCGCTATAGAAAACGGGGAATACAAACCCAATTGTTTTATAGCGAATATTCAAGACTCAACCTAAACAAAAGACGTTATAGATATAATGATGATGATGTTGAATTAAAGAGGCTTTAAACTTTTCAGTTCATTCGCCTCTAATAGATAGATATAAGGACGGCGGGACCGTATAAATAAGTCAAAATATGTTCAGTACATGTCAGTCGCAATAAACTCATCAATCAGTATAGATCAAGCGTCTTGACTATATTCGATCTCATCTCTTATCACTCATCGGGTAGCCAGTCTACTCTACTTCGGTACTCTGCTCAGATACCTCTCTGGGCGGAGACAATTCCTATTGTTCGAATGTTCTCAGTTGGGCTGTTCACAGCGAAACTGTTGATATGAGGCTTTGATTGTTGTGTTATTAAAAGTGGCAATTACCGATGCAGCAGACCGAAAATGTTAGCGGTAAGGGACTGGGATTACCGTCACATGATGATTGTTGCGTGGACTTAGTAGCTAGAATAACACACAAAGATGGTCAGTTGAGGGGCCCTGAGTTATGAGCTCATTATCGTTCGCTTAGTTGCGGACACGCAACCAATTAGGTCACGAAGACCTCCTTCGTTACCGTTAATCGAGATAATCTTATTGAGTCTAGTTCTAGCTCGAACTTCATGTGTTTCAAATTGCATATATTTAAGCGTTTCTTAAATGTTTCCCGAAGGGAAAATATCAGATACGCAAACGAAAATAAACTAATTCTCTGAACGAATGTAACAAACAAGCCAAACAACTTGAAAATAATGACAATTGCACCGATAGCTTTCACTCAGTCGATGCTATCGACTTTGCTCTAAAATAACAAAATATAGTTAACGAGCAAAATTCTTATCGACTCGATTTATATAATAGAGTTTATTATATTATATCTGGACAACGGTAGACCATAGTGACTCGACATGAGCGCTCCGAGCTTTTCGATTGAGCTTGATAGATCCCCCGTTTCGTGTCTACGGTGAATAGTTCTGCTGTTAAAAAAATCGAGAGAAGCTTCTTCTATTAATCAACTGTCCCAGTTTTTGCAAATTAAGATGAGAGTTTCTGTGAGAGTGGTACGATGGAATTACTTAAAACATGGCAACAAGTTATCGAATAATATATTTCATATTTGATCTAAATCGGATTATTCTAATAAGACCTCGCATGTCAAAATCATGGAGATATTTTTACTATGCCTTTTATGAGACATCTTTGCTATGCAAGTAGTTGATTTAAAAAGTTTTGGTGCTTACCTCAACAAGAACCTATACTCCTCGTTTCCAACTCGATTCTTCACAGTGTGTGTACACAATCGATTTAATTATCATTATGCAAACCTGAAGCCGCCAACAACAATCAGGGGACAGTAAACACTCGACCTGTACATGTGCTGATCTCGTGAAAATTATCTTCCACAAACGGTGGCAGCCCAGTAATTCCGATTGGATTCATAATTAGATAGCCTTGACCGGCGTCGAATCGATTCGACTCCGATTCAAAGATAATTAGTTTGTGGGACCCTCGTGGAGCTCTCGAGTGCCTGTGTATTACATACTTCCCCAATATCAGGTTCGAAAGAATGGTCATTGTGAGTAATTTAATTACCCCTTCCACTGTGGCTAGTGTAAATTGGGTGGGTTACCACGTTGTCATCATAAATGAAAGGAAACCATCTTTTTGTTTAAAGCCTTAGAAAACGGTTGTTTATTCTAAAGTATAAGTACAATCTATATATGTATTGAACAATGGGGTATGAGGGGGACTTCTTCACAATCCAGTGATTATCACAATCAATTCTTAAACAAAAGTACTTCAAATTAAAGTAGCCTCAAATCATATATATGGTTTTGTATTCATTGGTGGTGTCGCTCACGAGAAAAAAAGGTTTATTCACCCCCTCTTTTTTCGTCTATTATTGGCAAGATCTTTTTCCGCCCTCTAAAATTCGGTATGTTTGATTATGTTAGGTTCCTGGAAGCGGCTGCTGCTAGCGCTGCTCTGACGATGCTTACTCAGCAGTAGCATGTTGCTGTTTGATTGGAGCTCATTATTTTCGCAGAAATGTTTGCTGATATGTTCGCTTTGATAACGACGGTAATCATTTGTCATCGGCGTGGTTACACCCGCCGACTTCGGTTTCTGATCTGGTTTGTTGTGCACGGAATGCTGCGAGGCTGCGACCTTCGTCGTGATGCCACGGGGCAGCCGGCCATGTTCCTCCCGTGTACTATCGTTATCGTTACTGATATGTTTCGGCTGGAGTAGTGTTGTGTCTTCGGTTGGCGTGGGTCTATCATCTACGAACGGCTCCTGGGATGAGCGGGGGGTTGATTTTCGATCCCTGTACCACATTTCGTCGTGTTGTCTAAACCACCTGTTGTACACCTGATAGGGATCAATTTGCCAGTGCTTGTGGAAGGAGATGCTGCCAGCATCTAAGGTTTCCGGGGGATAGTCAGAGGGGCGAGCTTGGTGAAACAGGGGCGAATGGATGGGACGAACGCCGAGTCGGTACAGACAGGCCGCAATGATCATATCGTCCGGTGAGGATGCAGACGGACACTCGCACGAGCTTAGCAATGCGGCAAGGATTTTAACACTAATGACTATGCCACCCCCACCAGTGACGTAGTTGTATCCCTGGCCGTCGTCCGTCGCCTCGCTCCCATCCCAAGCGAGCAGATGGTATCCGTATCGTTCACCCATGTAGACGTCTTGGTCGGGATTGAAGCAGCTCAAGTACCGAGCCAGTGCCGATGGGCTGCAAAAAGAAACATAGAAGCAGAAATAAAATTGAGCATTTTATGAGGCTGCCTAGCGAGTGTGTGTGTGTGAGTGTTTGTGGGGATGCGGAAGAGACGCAATAAATGAAAACGTGCGTTTTCTGAGGCGGTTTGTCATTCGAGTGGCTAACATGATTAACGATGCAGTCATGTTGGGGTTGGGGGTGGGCGCTCCGTTCTCGGTCGGATAACATTTCGACAATTAGACTGCGGATAATGAAACCAGGCTATTAATTTTGTTTGTGGGAAATGGACAGAATTTGATTTAAACCTCATTTGAATACCGATACGATTGACTCTATAGCTAAATTATTTCCAAGTAGATTTATATTCATGGTTCTATTCGTTCTTGTTCGGCTTAAGAAAATCAAAATGATTATACTGTTAAGTTGGAATAAAGGTGACGTATAATTTTCATCATAACAAATATTTCAGATTTTCTTTGTGATTTTTCTTTCTCTAAGACATTTCAGCGTTTTGAAAACCTTTTCCGGAAGAAATAGTGCAGTTACTGGACCCATTTGTTCAGCGAGTGAAATTCCCCGAAGAAGATATTCGATTTTTGCATTTTCAAGTACTTTCGGTGTGTGAAGCTGTATTGAACCTTGGAACAGGATTTTTGAAGATTTCTTGCCACTGGAAAATATTAAGCAGCTAAGTTTTTGTTTTGTTTTATTCTATTTATCTGTTTCTTTATTTATTTGATTATTATTTTTTTAATACATATATAATTATTTTAACTTCTGTGCGTGTTAGACGTTTTATGCTCTTTCTACTCTCAGTTTTGTTTCACAAATTTTTCTAATTTTTCTAATAAGCAGCTAAGTTTTTGTTTTGTTTTATTCTATTTATCTGTTTCTTTATTTATTTAATTATTATTTTTTTAATACATATATAATTATTTTAACTTCTGTGCGTGTTAGACGTTTTATGCTCTTTCTACTCTCAGTTTTGTTTCACAAATTTTTCTAATTTTTCTAATAAGCAGCTAAGTTTTTGTTTTGATTTATTCTATTTATCTGTTTCTTTATTTATTTAATTATTATTTTTTTAATACATATATAATTATTTTAACTTCTGTGCGTGTTAGACGTTTTATGCTCTTTCTACTCTCAGTTTTGTTTCACAAATTTTTCTATGGAGGGGAACGAAACCTCCGATATGACCATCGTAGATACTCCTCATGATTGTTTTTCTGAAGTTCGTCCTTCAAAGAAAAAGAAGAATCAATTACTGTCAAATTCGATACCCAACCCAACAAAAAATTCTACACATCCAACAAATGATCCTGTTTCACTCACCTCGGTTCAAAATCCAATTAATTCTCTTCAGCATTCAATCATTGAGAATGTTCCTTCCAAAAATCTTTCTCGAATTCGACAATACCAGAACGTTTCGGGATCATCGAAAACACGTTGGGTGGTATTCTTCCGTCCCAAAGGGAAACCTTTAAGGGTGACCCAAATTTGCAAAGACTTGAAGTCTAAGTACTCAAGTGTCTTGGAAATTACAAAAGTGAATAAAGACAAACTTCGTGTTGTGCTCTCGGATTGCAAAGACGCTAATGCGATTGTTAATAATTCTTTGTTCACTGATTTTTTATTTGAAATCGATGGTGTGGTTTCGGAAAAATCTCTCCAACTAAAAGATTTCGAAAACGCAGAGGGTATTTTTCATGATGTAAAACTTCCTCATGTGAAAATTTTGGAAGTAAGATCCCTGAATTCATTTTTAATGGATGGTAACGAAAAGAAATATTTCCCATCTGGTTCTTTCAGAATCTCCTTTGAGGGCACAGCTCTTCCAAATTATGTGCTCATTGATAAGCTTCGTCTTCCAGTCGATTATTTACTCCCAAAATTATGACATGCACTAATTGCAAACAGTTAGGTCACACTAAAACCTTCTGTTGCAATAAAATTAAATGTTCTAAATGTGGAGTCGACCATGATGAAAGCACTTGCAATAAGGATGCTGATAAATGCATTCTTTGTGGAGGTGTTCCTCACACAGTTAAGGAATGTCCAAAATACAAATCCCGTTCTATTAAACTTAAACAATCACTTAAGGATCGTTCTAAGCGAACCTTTGCTGATATTCTTAAGGCAGCTTCACCTCAGGTATCCGAGGTTTCAGAAAATCGTTTCTCTGTTTTATCAGAGGATAATGAATCGGATACTACTTTCGATCCAATAATCGCGAGAAGAGCTAGAAAGAGAAAAAATACTTCCTCCTCCAAGCCTGCTAAAAAAAGAGGGTTATCCTCTAATCAACCAGAAGCTTCTTCTCATTTTTCTGCTCCTTCCAACAATAACCCTCCTGGTTGGGGATCCTCTAACTATGACGTTCATTTCCCTGAATTGTCATGTCATTCCAGATTCGCTTCTCAATCGGCTCCTGAACCCCAATCATTTACAGGAGGTATTTCTTTTTCTTCGATTGTTGGATGGATCTTTGATATTTTCGGAATTTCAGATTCAATTAAATGTCTCATTTCTGCTTGGCTCCCTACTATCAGTCAGTTAGCTAAGCAAATGGTTTCAAAGTGGCCCTTCCTCTCCTTCATTAATTTCGATGCCTAATTTATTGAATGGGTCAGAGAAATCTACTATTTTACAGTGGAATTGTAGAAGTCTTCTACCAAAACTTGACTCTTTCAAGCAAATGCTCCATTTTTTGCATTGTGATCCATTTTTTATCCATTTTACAGGATTCCCTTGCCTTTAGTCACAGGAATTGAAATTCTTGCGTGTCAGGCACGTATCAAGGGTAGAGATTTGTGCATTGCTTCTATTTTATTCCTCCGAGTACAATGCTTAATTATCGAAACCTTGTGAATATAATTGAGCTTCTACCGCAACCTCATCTTATTTTAGGAGATTTCAACTCACATGGAATTGACTGGGGTGAGTCTTTTGACGATCGCAGAGCTAATTCTATTTATGATCTATGCGATGAATTCAACATGACAATTTTGAATACAGGTGATATAACAAGAATTGCTCCATCACCAGGCCGCGCAAGTCGCTTAGATCTATCCCTTTGTTCTTCCTCTTTATCATTAGATTGTTATTGGAAGGTTATCCAAGATCCACATGGAAGTGATCATTTGCCAATCACCGTTTCTATTTCGAATTATTCTGAATCGTCAGGAATGTTCAGCATGATTTATCTAGAAACATTGATTGGAAGAGATATTCTTCAATTATTTCAGAATCAGTGGCATTAGTTCATGAGTTACCCCCGTTAGAAGAGTATAATTTTCTAGCTGGATTAATTCATGATAGTGCTATTGATGCTCAGACGAAACGTTTCCCTGGGAATTCGTTTCGCAGTCGTCCTCCTAATCTGTGGTGGGATCAAGATTGCACAGATCTTTATAAAGAAAAATCGAATGCGTTCAAGGATTGGCGTAAATCGGGTTCGTACGAACGTTACGACAATTACATTTATCTGGAGCGTAAATTCAAAAGCTTCATAAAAGCCAAAAAAAGAGGTTATTGGCGTAATTTTGTGAATGGGCTTTCCCGAGAGTCTTCTTTGAGCACTCTTTGGAGAGTTGCCAGACAAATGAGAAATTCTTCTCATTCAAATGAACAGATTGAATATTCTGAAAGGTGGATTTTTGACTTTGCCAAGAAGATATGCCCAGATTCAGCCCCCGCTCCACCTCCCTTCCTGGAGACATCTGATGATATTGCTCCTCCATTCAGTATGGCTGAATTTTCGCTTGCACTTCTGTCATGTAACAATTCGGTGCCGGGGTCAGATAGGATCAAATTCAACTTATTGAAAAACCTTCCTGATAATGCGAAGAAACGTTTGTTAAAATTGTTCAATGTTTTTCTTGAGCAGAACGTTGTTCCACATGAGTGGCGACAGATCAAAGTTATAGCTATTCTGAAACCTGGTAAACCTGCGTCTGATTATAATTCTTATAGACCAATAGCAATGCTTTCTTGCATTCGCAAATTATTAGAGAAAATGATTCTAAGTCGCTTAGACAGCTGGATAGAATCCAACAACCTTCTCTCACCTTCGCAGTTCGGGTTTCGTAGAGGCAAAGGAACTAATGATTGTCTTGCTCTGCTTTCATCAGAGGTTGACATCGCCTTGAGTAAAAAGCAACAAATGGCATCAGTGTTCCTGGACATCAAGGGTGCCTTTGATTCAGTTTCCATTGAGGTTCTTTTTGAAAAACTTCATCTAAATGGGTTTTCTCCAAAATTAAATAGTTTTCTGTTTAACCTTATGCGTGAAAAACATATGAGTTTTTCCCAAGGTTCTTCGTCAGTTTTACGAATTAGCTACATGGGTCTCATGTCTTAGTCCAATCCTTTACAACTTTTATGTAAATGACATTGATGTTTGTTTATCAGGTAATTGTACTTTGAGACAATATGCAGATGATTGCGTAGTGTCGGTAATGGGCAAAGACATTATTGATCTGTATAATCCCTTGCAGATTTGTCTTGATAATTTGGTTGATTGGGCTTGTAAATTGGGTTTTGAGTTTTCTACTGAAAAGTCAGAGATGGTTGTGTTTTCAAGAAAACACCATCCTGCTCAACTGCAACTTAAACTTTTGGGTAGAACAATTAGGCTCTCTTTGTCATTCAAGTATTTAGGAGTTGTGTTTGACTCCAGAGGCACATGGGGTAAACACATAGGCTACTTGAAACAAAAATGTCAGAAACGAATAAATTTTCTTCGATCCATAACAGGGACTTGGTGGGGGGCCCATCCTGACGACTTAATTAGGTTGTATAAAACAACCGTTCTATCTGTTATGGAGTATGGAAGTTTTTGCTTCAGATCCGCTGCCCGTACTCATATTCTGCAACTGGAGAGAATTCAATATCGCTGATTGCGTATTGCTCTAGGATGAGCCTAGAAATTTTAGCTGGCATCCTTCCTCTTTCTGTGCGCTTTTTCGAGTTATCATTCCGTTTTTTGATACGTTGTGAAACACTCAATCCGATAGTGATAGCAAACTTTGAAAAAATGCTAACCTTAGGTACTCAATCTAAGCGAATGTTACTATATCATGAATTTCTGACCCTGGAAAGCCCATCGGATTCATCTGGTTTCCAATCCATTCCTTCAATTTTGTTCAATCCTTCTATTAATTTTGACTTGACAATGAAAGTTTATGTTAGTGGTATTTCAGGTGATCTCCGCCAAATAGTTATGCCTGCAATGTTCTTGTCAAGATATAAACATATTGACTCAACCAAAACTTTTTTTACTGATGGATCCAGTCTTCATGGTTCCACAGGCTTTGGGGTATTTAATATTGACTTCTCCACATTCCGTAAGCTTAGTTTACCTTGTTCGGTGTTTGTTGCGGAATTGGCTGCGATATACACTGCTTTACAACATATTCAGTCCTTGTCACCCGAACATTTTTACATCTTTTCTGATAGTCTCAGCTCTTTAGAGGCACTTCGTTCGGTAAGGTCTAGATATTCTTCGTATTTCTTGTCTGGAATCCAACAGCTTCTAAGTGTTTTGATGAGTAGATCATTTAATATCACTTTTGTATGGATTCCCTCTCATTGTTCGATACCAGGAAATGAAAAAGCAGATTTTCTAGCTAAAAAGGGCGCAATGGAAGGAGTCTTATTTCATAGGCCCATTACTTTTGATGAATATCTCAATATTCCTCGTGAACGTGCACTTGAATCTTGGTAGACAAGTTGGAATGGAAGTGATAAAGGTCGGTGGCTGTATTCTATCATTCCTAAAGTTTCCCTCAAATCATGGTTCAAAAGATATAATTATTCTCGTGATTTCATACGGGTAGTGTGCAGACTAATGTCTAATCATTATTCCTCGAATGCACATCTTTTCCGAATTAATATTAGTGATAGTAACTTATGTGTTTGCGGTATAGGTTATCACGATATTGATCACATTGTGTGGTATTGCTCTGATTTTCAAAATAACAGGTTATCTTTAATAGAAAATTTCCGCGAAAAGGGAATGACCCCCTATGTTTCGATCCGCGACGTTCTGGCTACACGCAATCTCGATGCTATTTCGTTGATATATTATTTCCTCAAGTCCATACACTTTCAAGTATGAGTATGTGTGTATTTTTTCTGTTATTTTTAATTATCGTTTACATCTCCAACTTTTTTTTTGTTTTTTGTTATTAATAATTCTATTATTTACCAATAATCTATGGTTTTAATGTTTTCATTTTTCTCCAACTATTTCCCTCAGAACTTAAACACATTCAGATTCACGCATTCGCACGTAATCTTCAAGGAGGTGGTTATCTCTATCAAAACATCCTCAAGAAGAAGCCTCAAATATTATTTTATTATGTATTGTTATATAATTATTTATATTGTATCATTTCTTGAAAAAACTATAGGGTTTTTATGCCTTTTTGAGAAAGAACATTTGCATAGTTCTACTCACATGGGCTTTTCCCTATTCACAAACACGGCTCATTGATGCTTAACGTTGCTGAGCCAATTGAAAATAAATGATTTAAAACAAAAAAAAAGTACTGTTAAGTCGCCATTCACCGTGCGTTCCCCATTTACCGTGCATTTTCGAAATACGAGAGTCGTTCAAAAACTGTTTCAGTGCCTCAGAAATCGCGGAAAAATAAAGTTAGGACAAAAACAAGGTGATTTTCGTAATCTACGTTTTATTTTCTATTTTTCTACATAATCGCCGTAACGTTGGAGGCATTTCTAATAGCGTGGCACGAGTTTTAGTATTCCGAGCGCGAAGTGCGTAGCGTCCAACTTTTCGAAGTACGATGCAACTGTGTCACGAATTTCTTCAGTGTTATCGAATCGTTGACCGCCGAACGCCTGTTTCATCACCGTGAATAAGTGATAGTCGCTAGGGGCGAGGTCTGGGGAGTAAGGAGGATGCTCGAACACAGTCCATTTTTTTTTTTTTTTCAATTGCTCTCGAGTTGCGCGAGCAGAATGGGGCCGCGCATTATCGTGGATGAGGAACACTCCTTTCGTCAATAAGGCGTTCGGCGGTCAATGATTCGATAACGCTGAAGCAATTCTTGACGCAGTTAAATCGTACTTCAAAAAGTTGAACGCTACGCACTTAGCGCTCGGAATAGTAAAACTCGTGCCACGCTATTAGAAATGCCTCCAACGTTACGGCGATTATGTAGAAAAATAGAAAATAAAACGTAGATTACGAAAATACTTTGTTTTTTGTCCTAACTTTATTTTTCCGCGATTTCTGAGGCACTGAAACTTATTCTTTGAACGACCCTCATAGCTAGTTTAGCAGCATGATTGATTTTTGTCCTCACGAGAACAATACACGAGCTGGTTATATGTCGCAAGTTGATGCCTTGTGTTAATTCACGCATTGCAAAGAATATTCACCGTGTCTTTTTCGCAGTTGGCATATACTCGGTCACAGGTGATTATATTTTATTTCAATAGTACCATTATTTTCTCATATTTTAACCACTTCAACCCAGTTTCAGCAACGCATTAAAAAAGTAACAATGTGTGCGTGTGATGCATAAATACAGAAACCCTATCGACCAGACGACATGAACATCGGCTCGATGTCTCCACGGAACAAAATCGCACCGCTGTATGCGAAATCTTCCATTTATAAGTTATTTCTTTTTATTGGGTGAAACCTTGGTTTTTTTATATCAGCAATAGAAGGGAATTTTTCGACTCGCAGCTGGACAAAGATTGTGATTTGTAATTGTGAATGGTTTATTTATATCCCATAAGCCGAAAACGGGTGAAGCCTAAATGGCAATATTTCATCTCTCAAAATTATCCTTTCAATTGTTGTCAGAGCAATGCTGAAAATAATCAATTCATTCATTTGAAATCGAACGACAAATATCATATGCCATCAGTTGATAACACTTCTCTTCACACCAATATCGCGGGTTCATTGGCTACTTTGATGTACGGGCATGCTTCACTCATACGGATCTCTTCTCACTTCTCACCATTCGATTGAATAATCGCACCTTCATTCAAGCCGCTTGAGTTTGAGATTTACGTCTGTCTCTATCAATGAACTAGTGACCGACACTCAATTGACACCCGACGATGCTTTGGTTTGTTTTCAGAGAAACACAGAGGAGAGACTAGACTCAACTGGCGAGAGTGATTTTTTTATTTCTTTATTCTTACGCTCCTCGCATTATTGTGAGAGATGCTAATACATGAGTAAGGGGTATTAGAAAATGCTCTCCCATCACCTGCTCTGTGTATGCCCTGTTTATATGACAGCGAATAAGTCGAAATCATGCTTCAATGCGGAAAGCCGAGGTTGTGAGGATGAATTATTTGTTTTCGTTCGGCCAAATACATACATCCCATTCAAATGAGAAGGAAGAGCGTCGTTTGACAATGAATCCTTTCGGAGCTCAGTTGACAAGGTTAGCCAAATTCAAGCGATCGAGCAATGCTTTCTTTTGTGACGAATGGTATTCTTTGTCAGTTTCGTCGATTTCTTTCGATTGAGACTGAATTTTCACCGCACTGATTCAGAGCATTACGTGCGCCTAATTAAGGGAGTTTAAAAATTTTGTACTTCACTTAAACATTAGTATTAACCAGTTTGTTGTTACCTTCCACCGAGTAAGCACAATTTTTTCGGAAAATGATAACATGACAAATAACAACGTATTAGAGAATGGTGTTCAGGATACGATTGTATCCTTGACGTAGGACTACAACATAATTTCATTCAATTCATTTGTTATTTTTAGAAATAACTTTGTAATAAACAGGCTCTGAAAATAGTCGATGGTTTGCGTAATTTTCGCAGTATCACACAAGGTAACAGGTGATTATATAATTGTTCCACAATTTTCATCCATCTCGATCTACCTTTGCTAACGAATAAAAACAATTGCAGTGTGTGTATGTGATGTAAATATACACAAACGCTCTCCATCAGACGGCATAAAAATCTACGTGATGTATCATTTCATTGAGCCACGGACGAAATCGCTCCGCTTATAAATTATGTAGAACATACTGAAGAACGGAATATGAATGATTCTTATTTTATTAATTTATTATAATTCATTCATACAGTAATCACCGACAAATAACGTCCGGCATCTGCAATTTAAAAAAAAGGCGATTTTCACTGGTTTAAACTTACCCCAGGGTTGCAAAAATGGTGTGAGTTCAAATGCTCAGAGCTATACGGAAAAATATTGTTCAGTTTAGTTTTCAAAACCACTACCCTTGATTATCTCTATTTGATTACCTGACGTGCGATTCTGGCGATATTTTTGAAAGTAAAAAACAGTGTTTTCGGACCGATTGAGTCAGCACGCAAAAATGTTTGTTTTGATTTCACGGAACAAGGAAAAGTAAACAAAGGCGCGGATTGCGTTAAAGCATTTCAATATTCTGGTAACGGCTGTCATAAGACTGATGGATTGTAGTAAAAGTCTTATGATTTATGAGTAAAAGTTATGATTTCTGTTTGAACTTACCCAGAATTTCAACTTGCCCCGGCGTACCTTATACGATTTGTTTTCGGATGTTTTACAAAATGTGACTTATTTTCTAGTCGAATATCTGACTATTTTCTATTTATTCAATCAATATCTTTGGCAGCTGGGACCGACACTGATATTGTGCAAGCGCTCTTGATGCGGGCTGAATGAAAAGCACAGCAAGACAAATTCGGAGCTCAACGTGTCAATTGCTGTCTAACTGGAGCGAGACTGTGTAATAGCAATAGCGAAAGGCTTCTTGTGTACCCGATAAGTTACAAATGGACCGCGTAATTCACAATATTTATTTTCAACACAGTGCATTTGCATTTCCAGAGAGCGATTTGCAGTGATTTACGCGCGCCTGATTTGCAGTGGTATTGTAAAATGTGTCTAGCTTTTGCTTATTACTAGCATAGATAAGGACAGAACAAATAGAAATGCTTTCAAATTTCGTCAATTTGAATGATTTAAATACTAGGAAATTGTAATACAGTAACGTCTCGATTATATCACTGTGCATTTTTATCTCGTCTCGTTTATATCATTCTCGATTTTATCTCTGAAAATGTTGCGTTTGTATCACGTTGTTCGGAACATGAGAAATAATATGAAGAGTTCAATTGGTCGTTAAAATATTGAGCGGATACTGAAGATTGAGTAGAAAGAAATATTTTAAGCATTCCTGCTGTCTCTAGTGAACAGCCGTAATCGCGGAAAATTTTCTTACTGAGGGATTTGTAGTGAATTCTACTTATTTCTTTTTTAAGCTCTCGTACTATTTTCATAAGTTAAGAATCAACCATCATGGATGATTATGAGTGATTTTTTCTTCGATTGTATGGAATGAGATGCACGGTCTGTGCCGTTCCTTAAGTTTGGTTCATCCTTGAGGCAGTAGTACAGTATTTTATTTCGTCAATTTATGTAGTTCCATTTGAAGGTAGAAGGTAGAAGTGCTAATAGATTAATACGAATTTTTGCTACCACCGAAAGAAACATCTGCTGCTTAATCAATGGACTAAAGAATAATTAAAAATATGAAATTAATATAGCGAGAAAAATTAGAAATGAAAATCATGCTCAGTACAGTATCACTGAACAAGGCACTTACAAATATTGAGAGATGAAGTATTTTGCCGTTTTTGTTTGTCTATTTAATTCTTGGAAGCTCGTTTTTTCAACCATAATCACCAAATCTTGAAAGCAAATAGGTATGGTGCAGTTAATGAATACAACATGTTTTTATCAAACTTGTTTATGATTCCTTATCCTGAAACTCAAATAGTTTTGCCGGAAATCGAAGAAGGAAGAATGTGTCACAGTGTCACATGTTATCAGTATATAGAATGGGCAATCATAAAGAAGGGAAGAAAGTAATTTTGAGGAAGATTAAGAAAAAAAGTAAATGGATACAGGTATAGACCGAAAATAGTAACTCTGAAATATGTGACTCAATTTCATCAACAGAAGGCAATTGACCCAGAACGACAGTAAACTATTTGAGTTAAACAGGAAGAACAAATCACCTTTTTAACATAGCTAAGAGAAAAGCATTGTAATAATAAATGCAATATGTTATATTCTATTGTATTTTGAAACTTATATAATAAATAATATAATCAAGGTTTTCCTATACATTTTGCATGTCACACTAAAAACCGTGTTAAAAGATATTGGAGAAAAAATCGTTTTGTTTACAACAAAATTAAATTTACAGTCAAAGTTCTCTATAACGACAAACTTTATAGCGATAAATTTCTCTATAACGACATGTCCAACGGTCCCTTCAAGATCGCATAGAAATCCTTTTCTTTATAGCGACATTTCTCTTTAACGACCTTTCCCTATAACGACACATTATCGCTTCTATTTATTAAAACATAACATTCTCTATTGCGACAATTTTCAACTTCACTCCACTCATAGTGTGTGTGTCAATGTCAGTGCCTACGAACGTAAATAGTCTCTGTTGTGTATTATAAGATTTAATCAACAATTAATCGAATAATTGTTGAACAAAAATCCCGCCCTAGAATGGAATTGCATTAAATTTAAAAATGAATGTATTGTTTGCGCAATTGATATGTGGATAAAGCTTTTGATATCAAATTCAGGCAATAACTTGAAGTATCGTTTGTTTCACTTCGAAAACATTAACTGTACAAAAATGCGAATTCATTCATCATAAAAAATATGGATTAGATATTGGCTTCAATGATGTTCATTTTGTATGTTTTGTCTGGCTATGAGATAAATAAAATCAATCATTTATTAAATCAGGGCCTGACGGAGCATTCAACAATGAAACAAGCAGATGCTTTCCAAATTATCTATGCTGGTTTATTAACAAATAAATCAATTAACAATTTACTATTGTTTCTATCTAGAGAAAATATTGTATCGGACGAATGAGCTGAATTTAATATTCATTGTTTCAAGGTGGCTAGACATCAATTGCTTTTGCTTCTAATATAATTTGATTGTTTTGTGTAAGCTTGAGCGTTTTTCTTCTTAGAGCGACATCTAAGCTCTCTATAACGACAATCTTTTATAGCGACAATTCGCACAAAAGTAAAAAAAATTACTTTCATATTCACCCAAACTAAGTAGGCGGTGTGTTTTATACATGTTTCAGGCATGCTGAAACGATCTCAGTAGCCTTGTTAGCCCACCCAATTTGTCAGAACAAGCATGTGCAGTCAAGAAGTTTCTTCTAAGCACGTGGCAAATTAATTTTCAGTGATTCATCACAGTTTTTCATTGAGTTCTCGTTTACGTTCGATATCTTTTAAAGTGAAACTGTCACTTTAAAAGATATCGAACTGTGAAAATAAACGCTTCTTTGTTAAAGTAGTTTTGTTCCTGTCACTGTCACTTTAAAAGATATCGAACTGTGAAAATAAACGCTTCTTTGTTAAAGTAGTTTTGTTCCTTAAGAAAAAAAGAAAAGTTGCTCAAGTCTGCGCGCAGATGATATTTCTACAATCAAGAATAAGAAAATTTTTGAACAATGGCTCCCAGTTGACCCCTCCCAAAGAAAAGATAGTTTGTTCACCTTTTTGTTGAGTTTTTATGATACGGATGATTTCTCTAAAGAATTTAAAGAAGATCTTTTGAAATTTTGCAAAGTTTATTGCTACAAAATTAACCAGAGATGGTCGAAATGCTGCAGATCATATTCAAAATTCGTAAAGCAAAGTTCTGACTGGTTGTCAAAACCAGTAGAGGTTCCGGCATATCAGAAAGGTAAAACTAAAGACGATTTGCAGTCTGTTCCTCAAATTGGTAAATTTAATTTGTGGATCTTTTCCGAAAGAGATGAATACATCGAAGGCTGTTGAGACAGTACCAAATACCAAAACTTACAAGCTAGGCCTGTCACCACTGCATTGCAAGATAAAATGTTTTGAATGTGTAATTCACATCGGTTATAGGTTAGCATTATAGAATGTTTAATAGTGTATAAATAATAACTATCATTCATTTCAACAGATTGCCATTCAAAACCTGGCAAGTGAAAACTGCTGAACATAAGCAAGAGTGTGAAAGCAGGAAGCGAGAAATTCAAGAGGCGTTCAAGTCAAGGATGGGTCTAGTTGTCGACAAGCCGAAACCAGGGTATGGTTCAAGCAATGACGGCAACACTGCACGAAAATTTTTCTCGGATCCACAAGCCAGCTCGGAAATAACAGGGGTAAGTGTGGAGCTGATAACGAATTTCGCCACAAATCTCCGTATAATATCGTCGGGGCGAAAAATTGAAATGTCCAAATACCAGAAACTATTGTCGAATACAAGAGATCTCTACATAGTCCTGTACGGGTGGTATTTTATGCCTGTAACTGTGCATAAGTTATTGGTACACAGTTCAGATATTATGGAAACATTTGATCTGCCTATTGGCCACTTATCGGAAGAGGCTTTAGAAGCTACACACAGGCTGATCAGGGAGAACAGGTTGAAGCATACAAGGAAAGCATCAAGAATTTACAGTAATAAGGAATTGATGTACTATATGCTGTTTTCTTCTGACCCTTCCATAGCAGGGAAGAGAAAAACTATAGCGAATCATCACACGGATGTCAATGATATTTTTTCTTTTTTTGCTGATACAGTTGAATTTGATTCTGTTTGTATTTTTAATGAAACTGAATAATTTACGAAATAATCGAAATATGTAAGAAAATAAATAAGACATAAGCTTTCTCATCCCATTAATTAAAAGAGGTGTACTTATTCATAAATTAACAAATATTACAAAATAGAGAAAAAAAAATTACCTTTAACCCATTAACGACCAAGCTGTACAAATATATATTTTTAACGAAAGCCATTGGTGCAATTTTGTATATTGGCGTTACAGAAACCCCAATCTTCAAGAATTTTTTTTTCTGTTCTACCGTTTTCAGGAAAATGACAAAAAATCGAAAAATCACCAAATAAAAACATTGACCAAAACTTACATAGTTCTTCATATCTTCTTCTTCTTCAATGGCACTAACGTTCCTAGAGGAACTTCGCCGTCTCAACGTAGTATTACTTGCGTAATTTTTATTAGTACTTAGTTGAGATTTCTATGCCAGATAACACGCCTTGAATGCATTCTGAGTGGCAAGCTCTAGAATACGCGTGATCACAGTGCAAGTCGGAGGAAATTTCTTTGACGAGAAATTCCCCTGACCAGAACGGGAATCGAACCCGAACACCCGGCATGTTAGTTATGACGCTAACCACTCGGCCACGGGAGCACAGTTCTTCATATAGGAGGTTGAATTAATTTTTCTTTTTCCTACATCACCATGTGTGCTCTTTTATCAAAGTAATATTGTTGAAAAATTTATATATTTTTGAATTTTATAAGGTTTTTTTTTTGTTAGTTTATGTAAGGTAATGTACTTTTCGCACATAGTTGCTTTTATCCGAATTTATTGCCTGATAAAGTAATGCAAAATTGAATGAAACTGATAAAGGGTGTGTCACATCAAATTGCATCACGGAAAAAACGCTGTAGAAATTCGCCCAGTAGACCGATCCTTTTGAAAATTTTAGACAGTAAAATAAAAACTATTAAACAATTTTTGGCATTTTCTTTTTATTCATACTTCGAGCCCAAGCCCGTATGCTCGCACCTTCCTCTTTACCCCGTCCATAAGGTTCTGTACAACGTCAGGTTGTAGTTTTTTTTTAACAGAAATCCATTTTCTCTTGCAGTCCGCCTCCGATTTCACAACTTTTGGGTTCTTCCGGAGGGCCTGCTTCATAATCGCCCAATATTTCTCTATTGGGCGAAGCTCCGGCGCGTTGGGCGGGTTCATTTCCTTTGGCACGAAGGTGACCCCGTTGGCTTCGTACCACTCCAACACGTCCTTTGAATAGTGGCACGAAGCGAGATCCAGCCAGAAGATGGTCGGTCCCTCGTGCTGCTTCAATAGTGGTAGTAAGCGCTTCTGTAGGCACTCCTTAAGGTAAACCTGCCCGTTTACCGTGCCGGTCATCACGAAGGGGGCGCTCCGCTTTCCGCAAGAGCAGATCGCTTGCCACATCATGTACTTTTTGGCAAACTTGGATAGTTTCTGCTTGCGAATCTCCTCCGGAACGCTGAATTTGTCCTCTGCGGAGAAGAACAACAGGCCCGGCAGCTGACGAAAGTCCGCTTTGACGTAGGTTTCGTCATCCATTACCAGGCAATGCGGCTTCGTCAGCATTTCGGTGTACAGCTTCCGGGCTCGAAACTTCCCCACCATGTTTTACCTTTCGTCGCGGTTAGGAGCCTTCTGAACCTTGTATGTACGCAGGCCCTCCCGCTGCTTGGTCCGCTGGACGAAAGAGCTCGACAAATTCAGCTTATTGGCGACATCCCGGACCGAACTTCTCGGATCACGTCTAAACTGCTTAACTACGCGCTTGTGATCTTTTTCACTGATGGAGCATCCATTTTTGCCGTTCTTCACCTTCCGGTCGATGGTTAGGTTCTCGAAGTATCGTTTTAGTACTCTGCTGACCGTGGATTGGGCGATTCCCAGCATCCTGCCGATGTCCCGATGTGACAACTCCGGATTCTCGAAATGAGTGCACAGGATTAATTCACGACGCTCTTTTTCGTTCGACGACATTTTTCCAAATTTACGAAAAATTGACAGTGAAGCATGGCCAACGTGATCTATACACTCTTATCTGATTATAAGCGAAAGCTGAAGATATAATTCCTAAAAATTTAATTTCTACAGCGTTTTTTCCGTGATGCAATTTGATGTGACACACCCTTTAGTAAGTGGTATCTGATAAACTAAGCAATCATTTGATGCCACAACCTTACCATATGGATTCTTTACAAAGCCATGAAAAATGATCAAAGTCGCTGTTCGATTTTTCGAACGCTTGGCCTAAAATGGGTTAAGGAAACTTCCAAAATAATAAATAAATAATAAATAGTGTAGAGTTTCTCCTGCTATACAATACATGTATGGAATGTAAAAACTAAATGTGACCCTAGAATAGAAAACATTTCAAAATTGAAAAATCACCACAGTGGCGTTTGCATAACTTTGCCATCGGATGAAAAATAAATGATTATATTATTTGTGTACTATCCAAACAGGAGAAATATTCCGGAAAGCATTTTATTTCTTCATAACATTATTAATTTGGCGTTTGAGATAGTTTTGCGATTATGTACAAAACGTTAGTCTTTTATGCAAACAAAATCGTATAAAGCATTAATCTTTTAATCGAAGAGTAAGAGATATAAATCAAACATTGTCCTAGAGTAAAATGTATTTAATAG
Organism: Toxorhynchites rutilus septentrionalis; assembly: GCF_029784135.1. NCBI lineage: Eukaryota > Metazoa > Arthropoda > Insecta > Diptera > Culicidae > Toxorhynchites > Toxorhynchites rutilus. The sequence continues at coordinate 9,664,394 of NC_073746.1, forward strand.
TTAAAAATGAAGCATTAGCAACTTAGACGAAAAAATGTATAAAAAAATGAAAAATCACCATGGTGGCGTTTAGGTCACTGTGTCGTCGGATGAGATATAAAAGATTGTGTGTTATTAGCTTTTCATCTAAACAGGAGAAGCATTCCAGAGAACAATTTAATGCAAATAGTAGATTCCATCATAACTAACGTTTTTTCCATTTTTGTCCCGCATCCCCATATATTCAACGCACTGTGCGACGGTCCCTTGCGATTTCGCTATAGAGAGCTTTCACTCTAAATAGTTAATAGTTAAAATGTTATTCCAAACATTGTATCGCATGCTAGAATTTTTGCCATAATCCGTTGAGGCAATCGCAAAACTCACCTCAAAATAGTATCATCATCAACCAGCATAATCCATCTCACGTCGGCCAGCAGTGGATTCTCCAGGATTTCCTCGTTGATGAGATGAAGAATTTCCAACGTTTTGGCGCAGTGCCCAATGCTGGTGTTGGGAATGGTGGTTGCGATTGTCGGTATACGAGAATCTGAGATTCCGATTGAAGGAAACGACGTGAAAGTTATGCAATCAAAGATTGGGTGTCAATATTTCCAATAGGTGTTATTGCGGTGAAAGGCGGAAACGAGTGAGATCGCTCCATCCTTCCTCCCGTTGGTGTCAAACTCACCGCTTGTGTCGCTGTAGAGCCTCAAATGTCGTACATATTTTGCCCAGGTTTTCTGCAGGACCGGGACACGCTCGGAGTGAAATTTCTCACACGTTTTCACGGCGAACAGGATTTGCTCCGTGCTCGGGGCGGTTGTATCAACAGGTGAGTGGCAGATCTGTTGGAAAAGTCGAAAATGTTATACAAATAAAGATTACTGGGTTAAAGTGTATTTTTTATGTGAGGTTGAACCGGGCGTTTGGGGAGTTTAACTCGAATTTCATTGTTTTCAACAGCGATATGGATTTGATTGCTGTATTCAATGTTTTGCTTTCTCTTCCGATGAAGTGAGTCAATCAGATATCCTTGTATGCATGGGTGATTCGACGGAATTAAATTGTGCTGCCTTTCGCGCAAACATTTACAACGATTTTGTTTGCTACAATCAAAATTATTCGTCCTTCTTTTCCCCCTTTCCTCCTCAATCGCTCGGATCGCTCAACTAAGCATAAATGCGTTCCGACTTTCACCATGCCATGAATTTCGAATTCTGGTTGGTTTGCTGTTCGGGGTGGGGGAGGGTTTGGGAATACTTACACATGTTTCCAACCCCGTCACCGGTGTGGCATGGATGGCGCAACCCTCGCCCGGTCTGGCACACAGGTAAGACACCGGTGTCAGCCGATTGCCCTTGCCGCTATGCCATGCCAAAAGGGCAAATTCGTGGGCTGCATCGATGAAGAATTCCGTCAGCGTCGAACCCGCACTCGACAGCAGCTGGATCAGGTTGTCCACCAACGGGACGGTCAAAGCGATTCCTGCCCGCAGGTATGGGTAGAGGAATCCTGATGGATTCTTGAAAAACGCAAAATGATGAATAATGGTTGCCTCCCGGTCGTACAGTGGATAGCCGAAAAAGAGTTCCTGTGAGGGAAAAAAAGGATGTTTCCATTAGTGCGATGTGGCTACGGATAAACCATGACTCGACGGTGTACTAATTGAAAACTTCGTTAGAGCAGAACGGAAATAGCAGACAATGAAGAATGGAATTTAAAAACGATAAAGTTAACTAAATTATTTCAAACAAAGCATTTTTTAAACGAACTTCTAAATTTTTGCCACCGTCGGTATTAACGGAAGTAGAATATTTGCGCTCACACCAAAATGAAAAGTAGAATCAAACAACCTCGGTAGCATGATAGCCACAGCTGTCGATAATCTAGTATTAGATATAGAGCCAAAATAAAATAGAGGAAGCTCGAGGCTGATGCTTTATTCAAACGCGCGCGTTCGCTCTCTGTCTTGCTTACCTGTCGATAATCCTCTTTGCCCAAATGGTGTGTTAATAGACTCACGTTCACGTGGCTGTTTTCCTCGCAAATGATCAACCAGCGGGTGCCGGCGTGCCGCGCCTTCAGGATACTGGCCCTGATGTGTTTGAGGATGGGGGTGATGGCCCAGGAACCTTCGTGGTCAGCGAAAATTTCGTGCGACAGATGCACGTTTCCGCCATCGGTTTGAGCGTTCGCTCGTTGATCCTGTGTCGATGGAAATTGATTGGGTGACATTTAGTGCAAGCGTGTGAAGTTTGGGGAATTTATCGTGAAGTTTTTATTGAAGAGAACAAGGGTGACAATATATTTCAATTATTTATAAGTAGTTTTTTGACGTAGGACTTCGCCTTACTTTGAGGGTGCCAAGCCAGAAAACAGGTCACGTTTTTATGAAATAAAGTTAACGTTAATAACTACTTTTGCTGAGGACGTATTTTAACGATTTGCATACTAATTAATTTGCAAATTTTCTAAGATTTGTTCAATATGCTATGCATTACGATCCCATAGTCTGTATATGGTTTAAATCGATGAAAATTGGAAGCATTCCCATTTCCCCATACATTTGTTCTGTCCATTTGTGTGCTTTCCCGAAAAGAGCAACTTATGCAGTCGCTAGAATAGAAACAACGAAGGGGGATAGCGAAAAGAGAATATTTGCGAAGTAAACTCCACCCTTGCATAGTATGTAAGCTGTCGCTAGTGTATAAGTATTGCATCTCCTCTGAGGAAAATTTTCAGAATCTTTCTGTGCCCGAAACAACAAAGGTCGCTTATTCTGTTCATTTTGTGTTTTATGTTTCCCCTAGAGTTGTGAACGCTAGCAAATATTTCGTGTGTTCTGATGCAAGAAGCTCCTAGCTTTGTTGACGGTTTTGAGCGAGAGTCGAGAAACGATTTTGAATAAACGGTCATTGTCGCGATGTTTCATTTTTATCGCTGCAACTTTGTGCATCTGTTAGACGCGTGTTTGATGCTTGTTGAATGGCGATGCACGATATAATAAATACTCAGTACAATGCGTGCATTGATATAAAGAAACAAATTGCGACATATGACCAGTTAGTGTATTGTTCTCGCAAAGACAAGAAAGAATCGTTGCTTCTCGAAATGATTCTACAAAACCATGCCTCCGGAACTTTTTCAACTAATGAGTTATTTATGGAATTTCGACGTATTCGCAAATAATATCCAAAATGATAAACCAATAAATTAAAAAAAAAACAATGCGTAGTCATACGTCCTAAGCGGTCGTGTCTCGGATACAACCCGTCGATTTTTTTTCCTGAGTTTGAAATAATTTCTAAAGAATTAAAGCAGTATTCTAGTCTAAAAGTTTGAAAAAAATCAAAACATTTTTTCTTCATATTTCTGCAGTGTAGGATTTTAAAAATATACCCTAGAAAAGACTTATCGAAAACCCTACTATTTACCGAGTTTGAGCCATTTTAGTGATGCGATATCTAACCAGGTATGGCGATAACAATGAACCTCAAACGCGTTTTTCTCGAAACTAGTTTTTTTTCAAACTGGCGTACACGATATCTCAAGTTCTACTCAACCGATCCATGTCGATTTGTATGGATACAATCTGCAGGCATCTCTCTATCACATGAACCTTTAAAAAAATGATATTTTTTAAATTTTATTTTTTTTAAAATCGAGAAAAGTAAGCAAAATTTTTGTTTTTAAACGGCCGCCATTTTGTCAAAAAAGATGTTCGAGGTTCATGCGATTGCGGAATCTTTACAGACTCAGAATCTATTCGATTTTTTTATGTTTCAGATAATCAGAAGGGCTGGATTCGTGTACGCCATGGCAAAACTTTTTTTTATCACCCTCACTTCATCAGCTCCCAACTATTCTCGTTGTGAATATTTTTTCTCCGTTCAATTTTTGTTTTATTGTTAAAAGATAGACAAACGAATAATGATACAATAGATGGAGAAAATATTCTTTGTTTTATTGTTACATTATTGTTGGGTTTCCTTATTTCAACGAAATTCCTATCTGATTTGATTGATTCTCTCCAGTGACGTTCTCTTTCAATAAGGCACAGCCTTACAAACAGATTTGGACCAGTTTTGCCACATAGTTTGATGAACGAGGTTTATTTCTACACTCCTGATCGTCGAACAAATCAGGAAAAGCTTTTTATCACTGAGCTATTAACGAAAAAGGAAATTGATGAAGAGAATCGATTAATCCAGATAAGTCGTTTTCAGAAGTTTTGCAAGATATGCTTTGGCATGTTCTCCACAAAGTGTTTCAGGTGTTAGAGGTCGAGTACTTCCCACGCGCGCTTCAGGGCGTCAAAATAATTGTTTTTATTTGTGACACCGGCTTTGTCGACCCTAACTTCGAGGATGGCCTACAGGTTTTCAACAGGGTTAAGATGCGGGCTTTGCGGGGCCATTCAAGGGATTTGATGCGACACGACTGGAAGAATGGCTATGTTGGCTTTGTGCTTCGGACCTTTATTTTGCTGAAAACCGAAGCGTACTTTAAGGGCGTACCTCGAGATTTTCAAGCAGGATGTTGCGGTACGACTCTACCGTCATGATTCCGTCAATCTTCACCAAGCGGATGGGTTTCCGTCCTCTGACTGGGCGATCTACCACCGATCACAACATTTTCAGCTTCTTAAGATTTTTTTACGACCACTGCGATGTTGATGCCGTACTTCTTGGCAACCGTTCGGTGCGATTCGCCGACCTCGACATCTCGAGCGACCAATTGTCGGATGCACAAAGGAATCGTTTTTAAAATAATTGCGTTCTCCATTTTTCTCGACTCCATCAAGTGCGAACATGTGTACAAATGCTCCAGAGTCAAGCCAGTTGTCTATAAAAGTCATAATACTCAAAACATAAACAATCGAGGGGTCTCACGGTGGAAACATATCGAAAATATATCGATTCACAGTGGGCACATTTTTTTTGTAATTGTTATTTTGGCAATCACAGTCTGGTGTTTCACTACACTCTTCTAAAAAGTGCTATATAACAAGATTTTTTCAGAACTTACGCCCATCTGGCCTTCGGGCGGCGAATATCATACTAACATTCCTTCCCTTCCCCTGGTGACTGTAAAGACGTGGCCGGCGTCGTTATTGACCATTTAAAGCTCGAATCACCTAAAATTCTCTTATCTAAAATATTTTTGAAGAAATGCACAACAATATACAGGTCATACCCGGCCGTATACAAACTCGACCAAATATAATTTTAAACGCGATTATATTCAGATCTTGTTTATCAAATACGTTTCGTTCTCACGTTTCACTATTCGCGAAATTTACACAACCGCATCTAAAACATTTTGGCTCGATTGATTTCCTCACTCTTTTTAATTGAATTTTGGAGATCTAAAGGCTGTCAAATGCATTTACTCCATGCATGTATTCCGTTCGCTTTTGATGACATAATTTTCATACACTCACAAACAAGATTATGGAAGAACAAAAAAAAAATGCGGACGCGAAGCTTTTTCGCAAATAAAACTGCAGATAACAAGGATTTTTCTCGATATTGAAAACTAATCAAAATGCACTGAAGTGCACAATTTTCTCTATCAAACATTGACCTAACACTAGCTCCAAAAATAATTTCATTCACTTTTCTCCCGAAACCGCTTCGCTTTTCCAGGGGTTGAATTTAATTTGTGGTCACATTCTTTCATCGGAACTAATACACAGAAAATAGCACAAATCGGTACTTGTCGACACCCGAAGGCACGAGAGCTTGAGGTGAAGGTGGAAGCAAGCCTTTGTAGTAGTATAAGTAAAACCACGTGTAAAAATGGGGTAATAGTGTTTGTGAGAGAAGAGCAATTTGTTTCGTTTGTTTTGATCCTTGTACGTAAATAGATCAATTCACTTACCAGACTGTGTGGTGCTTCACTGACACGAGTCTTATAATACATTCGAAAAAAAAAAAAAAATATATATATATATATATATATTTTTTTTTATAATATATATAATATTATATATATTATAAAAATATATATATATACATTATTATAAATACATAATAATATATATATATATATATATATATATATATATATATATATATATATATATATATATAGAAGGTGTATTTGCATATGAAGTAAAATTCTGAGCGTAACATGAGCAAATTTATAACACAAGCGAATTGGGGCTCTTTTGTTATCAACAAGTTCTTCCGCACAGTAAATTGATATTGATAATTCCTCAATATTTTCCTTCGTTGATCGTATTGTTTTCACATACTCACGTTGGAGAGCCTTAACCCTTCTCTTCGTTGGCCGAGGCAGTTTGATTGAATGTAATACTTTTCCGTTTACTATCTTTGAAAGCATAGGCAGCCGTGGCGGTGATCCGAGCTCTGCATTACAATTTTCTGAACCAATGTTCAAATTGCTAAAACTTACATTAAAGACACATAAAACGTAAAAATAATAATTGTATTGATATCAACACAATGTTATTTTATTGATTTTCATGACATGAAATGCTCTGACTATATTGGTAACATTTTATTGAGTGGTTTTTATATCTGTTTCAATTATGTTGTCTGGTATCAGTGTCGAAAAAATAAAGATGTTTTCACCAATACAAACAATACCATTGCGGAAAATTCAAAAATGAAAAGTTAACTTTCAGAGCAGTAGCTCGAGATTCACGACGTTTTGTACTATACATTGCGACGGCAGATGAAAATTTAATATTTGGCGAGTAATCGATTAGATTTTGGTTAATATTACTTGGTGGGAAGTGTGTGCAAACGATCATTTTCTTCACACTGTTTCGCAAAATAAATGATTTTCGGGCAAGGGATGAGGGAGGGAGATGAAAGAAATGAGCGCCATTGTGGCAGCCATTTGTGGCTAGCTTCCATCTTCACCTTAACTTTACTGTGATTGAATATGAACCGAACCGAATGTGATATAAACGTAGCGCTTTCACCAACACATGCGCATACGCTAACTGGAAAAATATGGCTTCGAAGAATGAATAATCCCAATTTAACTAAGCTTTTCACGCTTTGTTTGATACCACTTTTTCACAATTCCTCGTTGTTCACTTTTCCTCACATAATAATATTTCACTTCCACAATAACACTGATATTAAAAATAGTAACACAGCAGACTCCCTTGGCCGAGTGGTTAGCGTCATAACTAACATGCCGGGTGTTCGGGTTCGATTCCCGTTCTGGTCGGGGGAATTTTTCGTCAGAGAAATTTCCTCCGACTTGCATTGTGATCACGCGTATTCTAGAGCTTGCCACTCAGAATGCATTCAAGGCGTATTATTTGGCATAGAAATCTCAACTAAGTACTAATAAAAATGACGCAAGTAATACTACGTTGAGACGGCGAAGTTCCTGTAGGAACATTAGTGCCATTGAAGAAGAAGAAGAACACAGCAGACAACACATGAAATAAACGGAGCGAGCCTTTTTTCAGTAGGTAGCTTCCAGGCTTTCAGGACCAAATTAAATCTGGTTCCTACCGAATCCGGTGGACAAAACATTGGACTGGAAAATCATGCGTGCTTACGCCAGTGAGAAGAGTGCATCAGTTCAAAATGTGGACAGAAATGTAACTCTCAGTACTGTCCATCCTTCAAATGCATTCCAGGCGCAGTCAATCGAGTCGTATTGGGTCATACTGTACAAGTCGGTGTACGAAAATGATTGGGAAGCCACTACAGCTCAACAACTCAAATCCCGTCAGGTTAGCTCATTAACTTTGGTGTTAATTTTGTTTATGTTGGTTAATAATGTGTGCGAACTAAATGAGAATAATACTTTGAAAAAACACCGTAGACTTGTCGTGATTCCGTTACGACATTTATACAAGACAAACATCATAGTATGAGTAGTGCTAGTTTTGGATATATTTGTAAAATTACATCGTTAAAGTCTAGTCTAGATGTTGGATTTTACTTTCTGAGGCGATTTCTTTAACCCATTGTTATTTTCCAACGAAACACGATGTTATTTGTCTTAATGCGAATTACAATTGAACTAACAACACCAAATACGATATGTAGAATATATACGAAATAAGTACTAATATATAAGAAATAAGGTGAAGATAAACACAACAAAATAAACATCTTAAATTGAAGATCAGTTCTCGAACGGGAATCCACATTGGTTTTTATTTATGAAAATTCAAATTAACGGTTTAATATTTGAAGTCATTTTAAATTCAACCCCGCTATCAGATACAATTTTACACTCAAACTTGTGCTAAACGTTTTACAATGCATGATCGGTTATTGATCATTGTTAATTTCACGAAGCACAACCAACATTAAAATTCCAAATTTAAATTTTTTTTGCTACAATTGATCGTATCACTTACCTTACTTGCAATACAAAAATACCCCCGACTTGCAATGCCAATTTTCCCAGGGACCTTGATTTTGAAGTTTGTAGTTTCATAAAATATATCATTTTATTTTTTTTCATTGTAATGTCCATAACAAAGTGCCAAAAATAATTGATGCAAAACACTCATAAATCTATCAGAAAATGACTGAGCAATAATTGTGAGTACAAGAGGAAGCTTGCATCTTCGATTGCGACCAATCGACCAATCAAAATATTAGGCTGTCAAAAAAGTCCTGCGGTATTTTTTTTGAATTTTCATTTGTTCATAAAATTAGTTACAATCATCTGTTTTAAGTCAAATATGCGCCGTTTTGTTCGATGACTTGTTCCCAACGAGATGCCAACTTCATAATACCCCTGTTATAGAAGCTCGCTTCCTTATTGGCAAAAAACTCGGATAGCCAATTTTCACAGGCCTCTTTTGTGGCTAACTTCTACCTAGCTCGTTCGCCATGGACAAAAACAGGTGGTAGTCACTTGGTGCAAATTCCGGACTATACGACGGATGCAAAAGAACCTCCCATCCGAGCTCCCGGAGCTTCTGGCGCGTCACCAAAGAAGTGTGTGGCCTGGCGTTGTCCTGATGGAGGACAATGCGGCCTCTGTTTATCAAAGATGGCCTCTTCTTCATGAGTGCTACCTTCAAGCGGTCCAGTTGTTGGCAGTACAGGTCCGAATTGAGCGTTTGGCCATAGGGAAGCAGCTCATAATAGATTATTCCTTGACAATCTCACCAAACACACAGCAGAACCTTCCTGGCCGTTAATGAGGGCTTGGCCACCGTCTGAGCCGCTTCAGCGGGCTTCGACCACGACCGTTTGCGCTTCACGTTGTCGTAAGTGACCCACTTTTCATCGCCAGTCACCATCCGCTTCAGAAACGGGTCGATTTTGTTGCGATTCAGCAGCGATTCAAATGCGTCGATACGGTCAAAGATGTTTTTTTGCGTCAACGTGTGTGGCACCCATACATCGAGCTTTTTTGTGAATCCAAGCTTCTTCAAATGGTTGATAACGGTTTGATGACTTATCCCCAGCTCTTGGCCGATGCTATGGCTGCTACAAAGCCGGTCTTTCTCGGCTAATTCAGCGATATTGACGCAATTTTCGACGACCGGCCTTCCGGAGCGTGGCGCATCTTCGACGACCTCTACACCAGAATGAAAACGTTGAAACCATCGTTGTGCGGTGGAAATGGAAACTGTATCGGGTCCATAAACTGCACAAATTTTATTGGCAGCTTGAGATGCATTTTTGCCTTTGCCATAGTAGTACTGTAAAATATGTCGGATTTTCTCTTTATTTTGCTCCATATTCGCGACACTATAACTCACGAACGACTTAACCAAACAAAACACTGTCAAGGACTATATTATAGCGCTATAGTATGACTATACCTTTTCAACAAGCTATAGTATGACTCGATACAATGAATACAACTAGAACTACGCGCTTACAACGACACCTCGCGGAAATACCGCAGGACTTTTTTGACAGCCTAATAAATCCTTTGTTTGTGCTCCCGTGGCCGAGTGGTTAGCGTCATAACTAACATGCCGGGTGTTCGGGTTCGATTCCCGTTCTGGTCGGGGGAATTTTTCGTCAAAGAAATTTCCTCCGACTTGCACTGTGATCACGCGTATTCTAGAGCTTGCCACTCAGAATGCATTCAAGGCGTGTTATTTGGCATAGAAATCTCAACTAAGTACTAATAAAAATGACGCAAGTAATACTACGTTGAGACGGCGAAGTTCCTCTAGGAACGTTAGTGCCATTGAAGAAGAAGAAGAAGAATAAATCCTTTAGGATGATGGACGATAATCATTTTTTTTCCATACATTCATTGCCTCTCAGGCAAAGCCCCAAAAGGTCGATTTTCGGACAAAAATTTGTTTTCAAGATAACACCAGATCTCGACGTTTCATGCATTTTTAGGTCTTTGGCATTGAAATGAAAAATTCGATTTTCCAAATTTCCTTCACTCCTCCCTTGGAAGATTTTCGAGGATGAAAAAATCAAAACTTTGAGCGCTTTGAGGCATCCCTAAATCATGTCCGATTGAGCTGAAACACAGGTCATTTTTAAATTTCATGGCTATTTTAAATTTGAATGATGTATTACAGTGTATCAATTGATTTGTCACTCACTGTGTACACCTAATTGGCCATCTGTCAAAATTGCGAATAAAAAAAAAATCATCTGCAGAAAATAAAGTTCTCATTATTAACAAGCAATTTTTTGGATATTTTTCGTTACGTGATTGTTTTAGCATCGCTTTCCTTTCATTTAATCGAATCAGCGGTAAGTTTTCTCATTTTTTATCCAGAATACTAATCAAGTCGGGTAAGACAGACACTCTACCGAAGGGAAAGACAAACATTTTGTTTTGAAAAGAATTTGATTATCTATTCCTGAATCTGTCATTCCGAATGCCGGAAGCTATTTTATATATGAAAAAACGAGAAAAATTACAAGCCCTTCTAGATGATTTTTTCCCTTTTCGTTAGATCATTTTCGTTAGAGCCTTCAAGGCTTATTTGAAGGCCTGGAGAACTTATCGAGTACAAAAACTCAAATTTTCAGTTAGTGTCCATCTTTCCCTTCAAGTGCTCGTCTTTCCTACTCTTTTTTTTTCAAATATTCTGGACACATTAAGGGGGTAGTGCACTATGAACATCATGAAAAGTATGTGATTTTCGCGATTTTTTTCACTCAACAAACAAACAAAAATTGGTGTCAATTTGACTATCCCCTGAATAGCCGCAACCGGTTTGTTGAACCTGGTGTAAACTGGTGGGAGTTCTACAAGTTTTTCCAGTTTTTTATGTAATCTTGGATATATTTCTTGTCATCGTACGTAGGATTTTTTTTCAAAATATTGATTTTTGACGACATTGCGACATTTATTGCGAAAATGCAGCCTCAAAAATCGAGACAAAAACATTCACCAAAATTTTATGTTTTAAAATATCAAAAAAAAAAATCCTACGTGTGATGACAGGAAATTTAGTGGAGAACTGAGAAAAACTGTTTCATCGAAATCGGATGGATCGTTCCGAAGGTAGATTCGCACCAGTCTGCAAAATTTTCTTTCGAGAAAAACGCATTTTAAAATTTGGATCCGCTCTCCTTACGCAAAGACTTAGGTCCACTAATTGGCTTGTAACTTTGGAACGGAGCATCGGACAAACCTGGGACAAAAACTACAGTACAGTAGACATTCCAGAGAACATTTTAGGTTCAAGTTTCCATAGTGTAAGGGATAGCCCTTAATTAAGCAAATTTCTGCTTCAAAAACAATGTTTGTAATAAAAAGAAAACTTGACTATCGATTCGTGGTATAATAGCTATTAAGGCATCTCTGCCACAGCGTCTTCCCATTCCATTCATACCATTAGCATAAAAATGTTGTTTGAGGAATAAACGACAATAAGAAATATTTTTATAGATCAGCAGCAACAGCCTTGGTTTACCGCCTGTTAACATCGAAGTTGAATTCTTAGAAACAAAACACGGGGTTTCGGTTGATCAGAATAAAGGGAAGTAATTAACAAGTTCAGATACTTACACCCAACCTAATCAGTGTTGACTGTTGATCCACAATGCTCCTCCTCAAGGCTTGCGCTCGTTCTGCGTGGAAGCTCGAGGGTTGGCTTAAAATCAGGTAGGAAATATCGTGTGGTGCTGCAAAAAGAAACAAGAAACAAAAAAAAAGTTTAAAAGCCTATCGTTTGCTGTTTTTATTGTGACGAAAGTGTTGAGATGGAAATAAAACCGACGAAACCAAACCGAAATCTGCCCGTAAAGTACAATCTTCAACCATATTTTATCCCTTTTTCCCCCGTTTTTACGGCTCGAGAATGGCGAAGGTTCAGGTGCGAGCACTTTTTTTATCCTGCTGCTAATCCAACCAATGATGTTCCACTTCATTTGGACTGCATCTCCCCCGGTGTGGATATACGTATATGGCACATCCCGAAGGATTCAGGTGGTTACTTTTACATTCTGACATGAGATTGTAAGGGATTTGGGAGAGCAATCTGGTTTCGAAGGTGTTTAAGTGCTGGTGCCCAGAATAAACTTTATACGCTACGGCTGTTGGCTTTGCACAAACGGATAATGGTGCCAAGTTGGAATGTGGAAACTTTTGTGTTTTGTTGGAGGGTTTTCCGTGATGGGGCGGATTGGGATGGGTGCTGTAAATCTGGTTCCACTGCATCTGTACCAGTTGAAGGTGATGCTTGCAATTTGGATGATGATTTAAGTGGTTGATTAAAACACCAAACGCCTAACCTGATTCACATACCACCCTCACAACACAGTTGCCGTTCAGAATGCACACGAACTTTAAATTGCATCCTCTCGATACGATGGCAACAAGGGGTCCTCATTCCCGGCCCAGAGCCCGTCTGTAGCTACAAAACAACCGATACAGCATAAGCACTATTTGGAAAACGCCATCAAAGTTTGTGCTAGGTTCTCCGCGCACTAAAACGGATACAACATTAAATTAGTTAGCAAAACAATAGTCGTTGTCGAAAAAAGTTTAACCAATTAAAGTCTATATATATTTTGCACACTTTGCCGATGCACTCGGAGTGTGCAGAGTGCAGGGCCGAAAGTGCACACAGGAGAGTAGGTACTCGGTGCTCCTCTCCACCCACGTGGGTGCTTTCGGGAGTTAAATTGTTCTAGTTTCGCTTTTGCACAAGCACTACAACTGCGTCGTTGAACCGCAATAGAAGGTAGCAGATTTAGTGTTGCAAATATTTACACAGTTCCTATTTCGAAAGGCAAACTTAGCGCTTGTGGAACATGAGTGGATGGGAGGGGAGAGGTCGGTAAGCGTTTGGGATACTTTATCCGATTAAGCCGCAAGCGAGATGATTACAGGAGCGCTTACAACCTCAAATCGATGGCCCTTTAGAGGCTCGGTGCATATCCACAACTAATTGCTGATCAGCGCGTTGTGTTTCGGGACCACATTGGCATGGGAGAAATGCTTTCATTCGTTTGATTAAACGGAAAATATATCACGTCGGCAAATTATTTCCAATATTCATTGGCATTCGCGGTACGTAACCTGATATGAAGTCAATTTCCGACCACGACGAGATAACATTCTCCTGATACTGTCATCAAATATCTTCAGGGAAAGGACAGGAAAAAATGAAGAAGCAAAATTCCCAATAAATTTGACTCGTCAAAGGTACCGAGCTCACTGTGCTCTCGATACATAGCCGAGCAAATTAATATCGATAGGAAATAATTATAATTCCATGCGAGTCGAGTCGTTTGTTCCACGAGAGCAATCGATGTCGGTATAGTTGTTCCATGAGGGACGCGGGACTCCCCACTAAGGATAATAATAGTATGCACTCTTGCTATCCTTGAAAGGGACACAGCGCCAGGGCGAGTGGCACAGAGAGAGTGGTGAGAGCGGAGTGGCTTGTTTGAAGTAGATAAAATTATCATACCACGTTGGGGCTTCGCACGGAGGATTCTGCTAAACGCTAAGAGTATTGGTTTCGTTTAAGCTTGCGGCGAGAATATTCCGTTGTCCTTTTTGATGTCGTAGCAGTCCTTCCGGTTGTTTCCGGGTGTGGTTGGTGGCTGGTGATGTTGAGGATGAGAGTAAGTTTCAAGTGTACATTAATAAGCTTAAAACGCCAAGCGTAGAGCTTTATAGACGAGAGGAGCGCGATTGGAATTATCAATGAGTTCGGCTGCGGTGAAATGAGGGTCAGAATCGCAAAAAAGCGACAGTAGAGCAAGACAGAAGCAATAGTTATTGTCGAAGTGGAGTGACACTGCTCCAGTGGAGTGACTGAGTTTTCTGCATTTATGGTCGATAAGTATTATTCGTTATTCTTCGTTATAGAAACTCACAAAAAAATGATAAAGGAATAGAATTATTAGAGTAATAAGTGAGCAAGCTGATCTTTTATTGATCAACTAAGTTCACATGGTGTAAACGTTCTCAGTAAATTTTGTACCAATTTTCGATCCATCCCGAAGCATATTTATTTTTTTGTGGAGCCATGAATCTAAAAAACAATAGTTGCTATGTTTTGTATAGTAAACGTTATTTTGCAGCATGTTTTGAAAATATAGAGTTAGTGGTTTGTCAGCTTCTATTATCTTCTGAGATCAAAACAACAACGAATGATTAGGAATACAGGACGAACTGGATTATATACAGTTTGAAAAAATATAAAAATACCAATAAAAATATAAAAAATAAATTCTCCTCTCTCTATTCTATCCTCTGTCTCTATTCTTTCATCTCTCTATTCTCTTCTCTCTCTATTCTCTTCTCTCACTCTATTCTCTCCTATCTATATTCTCTCATCTCTCTCTCCCCCTCTCTATTCTTTCCTCAATCTATTCTCTCATCTCTCTATTTTCTTTCTCTATTAACTCTTCTCTCTATTCTCTCATCTCTCTATTCACTCCTCTCTCTATTCTTTCTTCTCTCTAGTCTCTCCTCTCTCTATTCTATCCACTCTCTCTCTATTCTATCCTCTCTCTCTCCCTCTCTCTATTCTCTCCTTTTTCTATTCTCTCATCTCTATATTCTCTCTCTCTATTCACTCTTTTCTCTATTCTCTCATCTCTCTATTCACTCCTCTATCTATTCCTTCTTCTCTCTATACTCTCCTCTCTCTATTCTATCCACTCTCTATTCTTTACTCTCTCTATTCTCTCATCTGCTCCCGTGGCCGAGTGGTCAGCGTCATAACTAACATGCCGGGTGTTCGGGTTCGATTCCCGTTCTGGTCGGGGGAATTTTTCGTCAAAGAAATTTCCTCCGACTTGCACTGTGATCACGCGTATTCTCTAGAGCTTGCCACTCAGAATGCATTCAAGGCGTGTTATTTGGCATAGAAATCTCAACTAAGTACGAATAAAAATGACGCAAGTAATACTACGTTGAGACGGCGAAGTTCCTCTAGGAACGTTAGTGCCATTGAAGAAGAAGAAGATTCTCTCATCTCCCTATTTCTTTCTCTCTCTCCTCTCTCTTTCTATTCTCTCCTCTCTCTATACTCTGCTCTCTACTCTCTACTCTCTACTCTTTATTCTCTACTCTCTACTCTCCTTGCGCGAAAGAGCACAAGTATCTTCATTGCGGCGGGACTCCTCATGATATTATTCAATGCCCGGTGTACAAACAACGAGGGAAAAAATCAAGCGGACTTATGCAGAAATGCTTAAGTGTTCCGTCCCAACGACTCAGGACAATCCCCACTCCATTCTGCAGAACGACGAGCTTGTTGCTGACGCTCCCAATGCAGGAAGTTTCGGTACATCGCAGGGTGCCATCAGGAAAAGAAAAATTACTTCTTTTCCATCACTCCCCAGAAAGAAGACCGAAACTTCCCAAGATGGAATGAAACCTCAAATCAAACGTGCTGAGAATAGACCGAAGCAAGTACGCGGTTCTTCTACGCACCAGGGGTCCTAAGCACTTTCCGGAGCAGCACCCAGCCCGTCTGTTCCTTTTTCGCGGTCAAGGCAACAGCCACAATCTGGTCTACTTGCCCTTTCTGACCTGGTGGACAATATTTTAAATGCTTTAAATATAAATGACCATCTTAAAAGCATAGTATTATATTTGCTTCCGATTGTGAGAACATTTTTGAAAGAAAAATGTGGTTTTTAGCAGCGTTCATTTTCCTCGATGCCTGATTCAGTGCAAGACGTCAAGGATTTGACCACTGTAATACAGTGGAATTGCAGAAGCATCATCCCTAAACTAGACCAATTTAAATTTTTAGTTCACAGTTCTAACTGTGATGTATTTTCTCTCTGTGAAACATGGCTTTGTTCAGCCGACGAGCTGAATTTTCACGATTTCAACATTATTCGCCTAGATCGTAACGACTCGACTCGTGGCGTACTATTGGGGATCAAAAAACGTCACTCCTTCTATAGAGTAACTCTCCCATCGATGACAGGCATTGAAGTTGTCGCTTGCCAGACACAAATCAATGGCAAAGACCTCTGCATTGCCTTGATACATATTCCTCCAAGAACTATGGTCGACCCCCATCAGTTTTTTGATATCATCGAGGCATTGCCGGAGCCGCGGCTTACCTTAGGTGACCTCAACTCCCATGGAACAGCATGGGGATCACTCTACGATGACAACCGTGCCACTTTGATTTATTACCTGTGCGACAACCTCAAATTGACAGTTTTGAATACTGAGGAAGCAACTAGAATAGCCAACCCTCCTGCACGGGCAAGCATGCTAGACATATCACTTTGCTCTTCTTCGTTATCCCTGGATTGCACGTGGAAGGTAATCCAAGATCCCGACGGTAGTGATCACCTGCCAATAATTTTACCGATCGCCAATGAATCAGGTTCTCGTGAGTCAGTCGATATTGCGTATGACCTCACGAAAAATATTGACTGGAGAAAATTTGCAGAAATAATATCTGAAGCACTTGTTTCAATGCATGAACTTCCTCCACTCGAAGAGTATAACTTTATATCGAGTTTGATTTACGAAAGCGCACTTCAAGCTCAAAAGAAACGTGTTCCTGCTACCACTTTCCGACGTCGTCCTCCATCACTTTGGTGGGACAAGGAGTGCTCAAAGGTCTACCTTGAAAAATCATCCGCTTTCAAAACATTTTGGAAGACTTGATTAGTGGAATGGTTTCGAAAGTACCAAGCTCTAGAAGCCAAATTAAAGGTCTGATTAAAGCAAAAAAGCGGGGATATTGGCGGAAGTTCGTCAATGGTTTGTCAAGGGAGACAGCTATGAGCACTCTTTGGAATATGGCTAGGAGAATGCGTGGCTGGAAACATGCAATTGAAAGTGAGGAATACTCTGACCGTTGGATTTTCAAATTTGCAAGAAAGGTTTGTCCCGATTCTGTTCCTGCACAAAGCGTCGTACGCGACATTCCGCTCCAAGGCGATTATGAGAATTTTTCGATGGTAAAATTCTCAATTGCCCTTCTCTCATGTAACAATTCAGCTCCGGGGTCGGACAAGATTAAATTCAACTTGTTGAAGAATCTTCCCGACTTGGAGAAACAGCGTTTGCTGAACTTGTTCAACAAGTTTCTGGAGCTGAGTATAGTCCCACATGACTGGAGACAAGTGAGAGTGATAGCCATACGAAAACCCAATAAGCCGGCTTGCGATCACAATTCGTATAGGCCAATTGCAATGTTATCATGTATTCGTAAATTGTTAGAGAAAATGATTCTACTTCGTTTGGACAAGTGGGTTGAAACGAACAATTTGCTGTCAAATACGCAGTTTGGCTTCCGCCGAGGTAAAGGGACGAACGATTGTCTCGCGCTGCTATCTTCTGAAATCCAAATCGCATTTGCTAGCAAAGAACAAATGGCTTCCGTTTTTCTCGATATCAAAGGGGCATTTGATTCAGTTTTCATGGAAATTCTCTCAGAGAAACTTCATAATCGTGGACTTTCGCCAATTCTGAATAATTTCCTGTACAATTTACTCTCAAAAAAGCACATGTTTTTCAATCATGGCAGCTAGAAATCTTATCGATACAGTTTTATGGGCCTACCACAAGGCTCCTGCATAAGCCCCCTCTTGTATAGTTTTTACGTCAATGATGTGGATGATTGTTTAACTAGAAACTGCACGCTGAGACAACTTGCAGACGATGGAGTTATTTCCATCACGGGTACTAATCCCGCCGTTCTGCAAAAATCCTTGCAAGATACCCTGAACAATCTGTTCACGTGGGCTCTCAAGCTGGGTATCGAATTCTCTACGGAGAAAACCGAAATGGTCGTTTTTTCTAGGAAGCACGAACCCGCCCAATTCCAGCTTCACCTATCCGGTAAAGCGATCAGGCACTCGATGTTTTTCAAATACCTTGGAGTATATTTTGACTCTAAATGTACCTGGGGAATACACATTGCGTATTTGAAACAGAAATGCCAGCAAAGAATCAATTTTCTCCAAACAATAACCGGAACATGGTGGGGCGCCCATCCAGGAGACCTCATTCAGTTGTACAAAACAACGATATTATCAGTGTTAGAATATGGCAGTTTTTGCTTCCGATCAGCTGCCAGGATTCATATTCTCAAGCTGGAGAGAATACAATATAGTTGCTTGCGTATAGCAATGGGGTGTTTGCATTCGACACATACGATGAGTCTCGAAGTTTTGGCAGGAGTACCCCCGCTTACTCTTCGGTTCACAGAATTATCCTACAGATTTCTCATCCGTTGCAAGATCATGAATCCATTGGTGATTGATAACTTCGAAAATCTACTCCAACTGACTCCTCAGTCAAGTTTTATGTCTCTATACCATGAGTACCTTACCCACGACGTGCACCCTTCACCAGGCATCTCCAACCAAGTTTGCTTCCCATACTTTTGCAATTCCTCTGTCATTTTTGATCTGTCCATGCGACAAAAAATCCATGGAAAATCCAAATTGCTTATAACGATTTTTTTCACATTCCTCGTCAGGACACACTCGTTAGTTGGCAGCGCATGTGGAGTGAAGATGAGTTCGGTCGTTGGTTACACACGATTATCCCTAAGGTTTCGACGAAAGCTTGGTTTAAGGGATTGAATGTCGGTCGTGATTTCATTCGCGTGATATCTCGGCTTATGTCCAATCACTACAAACTAAACGCGCATCTCTATCGTATTGGGCTCGCAGCAAACAATCTTTGTGACGATATCGAGCATATTGTCTGGTCGTGTATCCGGTTCCATGCTGCTCGCTCTCAGTCTTTGCTCACTGAGAGCAAAAGGCAGACAATCGGATATCCCCGTTCGGGATATCTTAGGTAGCCGTGATCCTGATCTTCTGCTTCATCTGTACCTGTTCCTCAGAAACGCCGATGTCAACATTTAATGATGTTTCCTTCGTTGTGTCCCCGTTTCATTTCCCTCCTATCCGATCGATAAACTTTTACTTAGTTGCGGCAATACATACACACACTCTTTACAGATACACGGGCCAAAGGTTGTGCAGTCCACTGATCATTCAACAAGAGCCAAAGGTTGTACCGCTCATGACAACTCTACAAGAGCTGATGTTGCGCCGGCTAGTGCCCATTCTATCCTGGATTCCTCCAGTCGAGAAGACGCACCACGCTAGATATGGGGTACAGACTAGGGAGGCGTTGCTGATTAATGGTCAGCTGCATAACAATAGGAAGTATCCCGTGTCGGGCACACGTACAGAGCATTGGAGACAGCAACATCACAATTCCGAAAACACTTGTAATACTAACCTCGAGCCAACCGCGAGTAATCGGTTACATATTACTAACATACTTATAAGGCAAACATTGTCGGCCCCGTCAGGTTGACACCATATGAGCCTTAATAAAAATATATATTTTGGATAAAAAAATGCAGTGATAACAGGTTAATAAAGGGTGTGTCACATCAAATTGCATCACGGAAAAAACGCTGTAGAAATTTAATTTTTAGGAATTATATCTTCAGCTTTCGCTTATAAACAGATAAGAGTGTATAGATCACGTTGGCCATGCTTCACTGTCAATTTTTCGTAAATTTGGAAAAATGTCGTCGAACGAAAAAGAGCGTCGTGAATTAATCCTGCGCACTCATTTCGAGAATCCGGAGTTGTCACATCGGGACATCGGTAAGATGCTGGGAATCGTCCAATCCACGGTCAGCAGAGTACTAAAACGATACTTCGAGAACCTAACCATCGACCGGAAGGTGAAGAACGGCAAAAATGGATGCTCCGTCAGTGAAAAAGATCACAAGCGCGTAGTTAAGCAGTTTAGACGTGATCCGAGAAGTTCGGTCCGGGATGTCGCCAATAAGCTGAATTTGTCAAGTTCATTCGTCCAGCGGACCAAGCAGCGGGAGGGCCTGCGTACATACAAGGTTCAGAAGGCTCCTAACCGCGACGAAAGGCAAAACATGGTGGGGAAGACGCGAGGCCGGAAGCTGTACACCGAAATGCTGACGAAGCCGCATTGCCTGGTAATGGACGACGAAACCTACGTCAAAGCGGACTTTCGTCAGCTGCCGGGCCTGTTGTTCTTCTCCGCAGAGGACAAATTCAGCGTTCCGGAGGAGATTCGCAAGCAGAAACTATCCAAGTTTGCCAAAAAGTACATGGAGGGGCAAGCGATCTGCTCTTGCGGAAAGCGGAGCGCTTCCTTCGTGATGACCGGCACGGTAAACGGTCAGGTTTACCTTAAGGAGTGCCTACAGAAGCGCTTAGTACCACTATTGAAGCAGCACGAGGGCCCGACCATCTTCTGGCCGGATCTCGCTTCGTGCCACTATTCAAAGGACGTGTTGGAGTGGTACGAAGCCAACGGGGTCTCCTTCGTGCCAAAGGAAATGAACCCGCCCAACGCGCCGGAGCTTCGCCCAATAGAGAAATATTGGGCGATTATGAAGCAGGCCCTCCGGAAGGACCCCGAAGTTGTCAAATCGGAGGCGGACTTCAAAAGAAAATGGATTTCTGTTTAAAAAAAACTACAACCTGACGTTGTACAGAGCCTTATGGACGGGGTAAAGAGGAAGGTGCGAGCATACGGGTTTGGGCTCGAAGTATGAATAAAAAGAAAATGCCAAAAGTTGTTTAACAGTTTTTATTTTACTGTCTAAAATTTTCAAAAGGATCGGTCTACTGGGCGAATTTCTACAGCGTTTTTTCCGTGATGCAATTTGATGTGACACACCCTTTAAACCTGGTTCGGGAGCAAATTCTTCTTCTTCTTCTTCTTCTTATATGGCACTAACGTTCCTAGAGGAACTCCGCCGTCTCAACGTAATATTACTTGCGTCATTTTCATTAGTACTTAGTTGAGATTTCTATGCCAAATAACACGCCTTGAATGCATTCTGAGTGGCAAGCTCTAGAATACGCGTGACCACAGTGCAAGTCAGAGGAAATTTCTTTGAAGAAAAATTTCCCCGACCAGAACGGGAATCGAACCCGAACCCCCGGCATGCTAGGTTTGACGCTAGCCACTCGGCCACGGGAGCAAATTCAATTGTGCTGAAAATTTCTCTTCCAAAGTATAATCATATAGCCACTTGACCCTTGTTCCTCTCTCAAACAGAAGCAATACTACGCAATCCCCGTTTTTACCACGGTTGCAAAAATAACATCGGCCCAACCAGTAAACATTGAATTGGATTAACTTATCACCATGTTTTCCTCAAAGTCAACGACCTGTCAATATGCTTTTTTTTTTGCACAGGTTTGCGGTTTTTCCCATTTGTTCTCTGGCTCGGGTGGCTCCGGAGTTCGGGTGCAATTATGAATAATAATCATTATTTATAATCTCAATAAAACTAAATCGATTGTGTGTGACCCGATGTCCGTCGTGGTGCGAGGGATGATACTTGTCACCAAGGGTGGCGGTGATATTTGAACGAATGGTTGACAGCGGAATTTGCCATTTAGCGTGTTTTCCATTCGCTGACAGCGCAGTTAAACCACCACCGATCCATATCTATTAGTGCGTTGAGCTAATTAATTGAGTTGAATGAGTTATTCGTGGAATGTGGTTCGCTGACTGGTGCATAATGCAATTTTAATTTTAATTTGACATCTAATAGCGTTCAGTTTTTCCACGCCCGATAGTATTATGGTTTCATCAAATTAGGCGAAATTTCGCGAATGCACGTGTCATGATAACGAACTCAAAATGGTTTGCCATACAGCATCGCTGTCATGTTTGGCATAGCGCCAGCCTAATTTAGCATTACAAAGGTAAATCAATGATGAGAACATAACTGAAATTGATATCCTATAATAGATTCCGCATCATGCTGAGAGGACGACTGCTGTTCTACTCCAATTGATTCTATTGCCTATCTCGGGATTCCCTTTTGCAGGAACCACATGACATCCAGAGCCAAACAGGTGAGTGAAAGGAACTGACAATGGAACGGATGGAAGCCGATATTTCCGTTAGTAATTTCAAGCAGAGAATTGGTTCATCAAATATATCCGGCGAGCCGACGTGAAGCAATCAGGATTAATCGGGCTTATGCTTTAAGTATGAGCAGCCGCATCATATCGATCTGATAAAACGACCAATGTGGGTCAAAAAGGTGCAGGCATAATAACTCGAGTGATCCATTACGTAAATGATTCTGATTTTAAACTTTCAAGTGAAATTGATGCTGCGCGTGTAATTCAACTGGGGATACGATCCATGATTGTGGCATAGCGTTCTACTTTTTCTGTGATCTGCATATCTGTTTGTCAGATATACTACTCAGCAAAGATGGGAAGTATACTTTCATAAATATATAATTTTTTTTTCGTTAAGATTATCTATATCCCATAGAGAACTCTAGAAGGACTACCCGAGTCTACGAGTAAATCAGTAAAATATAAACATGTATCACACAAATAATGGAAACGATTGAATTTGCACACAAAATGTTGAACGCACAAGACTTATTATAAATAAGTCGTGTTCCTATGCAATCAATGGTAGCACTTACTATTGTAGCGAGTCTTGTAAACATTGAGCATTTTGAATTTGTGGTTCATTACCCGTTTGTATGAGTGTGCTCGGATAGTAAAGATACTCGCTCACTTCTCGACTCAAAATATCACGTAGATGCCGTCAAATATTTTGTTTTATTTGGGTGCACTTTTCATGTTGATAGATCAAGTAAAATGTGGCTAACGGAAATTTGAACTCAATTACAAAAAAATGTTCTGTATTTCTGAAAAAGTACGTATGGGTGAGATTGTTGTGTCCAATTTGATGACGTGGACAGGGCATGCTAGAGGTCCGGATGAGGTAGAAGTCGTACGAAGACCATTTTGATGTAGAATTTTAAATATAAAAGTTAGAGTAAAAAACCGTTGTTTCATAGCTACCCTAATGCAGCTCAGATAGAATGCGCTAAAACAACTTTGTGGGAGATATTTATTGTTTAGACAAAAACTGTCTTAGACAAAATTGTTACATATGATAGAGCGCTCATTTTTATGTTATCAAAAATAGGGTGACCAAAATTGAAATGAAAAATCTAACTTTTTTATCTTTATAGATAGAGATAAACATAGTTGAACAATAATGTAGCCCCAGTTATTTTAAACAACTTTGTAGAACAATGATTTTTTCTATCTTTTAAAATAATCGTTTTAACGCTTTTTTTAAGTTGCATTAGGGTGACCATGAAAAAAACGTATTTTTTCTGCTTTAACTTTCATGTTTCAAATTCTACATCAAAACTGTCTTCGTACGACTTTTAGAGCTTATCGATACCAACATTTTGCGGTGCAGAACTTGTCTATATCTTAATCCTACTCAAAGTTATTGATGGTTTTTTACCCAAAAACTCATGATTTCAATTTTAATTTTCAAACACAAAAATAACATAGTTTTGAAAATCACACATAATGTAGAGTGAAATATGCTCTTTCAAATGCCGCCAATAGCTAAATTTCATACTAATGACCGATCGTGCATTGCAAAACGTTTAGCACAAGTGTCCAATTGTATATAGTGGCGGTTGTGTTAAAAATGACTGATATGACACAATTTATCCCAATTTCCATAGAAAAAACCAATGTGTGTTCCCGCTCGTAAACGGATCGTCCGATTTAAGCTGTTTATTTTGTTGTGTTTATCTACACCCAAGGAATGCTCATGTGGCGCGAAAAATTGGAAAAGTGAAAAGAATATTGGAATATCCAGGTGTCGGGTATACAGGTCCAATTGAATTGCACAATTTGACATATCAACCATTCCATGCCAAACCGATATAATGGTTCTTAGATTTTCGTGAAAAATTGGTAGTTTTGTTTCTTATCGCAAAATATTTGACCTGTAAGTTCTATTTTTTTATTATGGTACCCACTTCCTTTTTGGGATAGTCCGATTCATACGATCAATATATTAATTTAAAGTCAGTCAGCTTATCTTTTTTGAAAAAATACTGCACTTGCAGAAAATTTGAATTTTGTTTTCGCAATGATTGATTGTATTTGTTTTTTTATGGTTTCATGGTCTCGGGATCAAAGGCGTTATATTTTTCTATATTTTTTCTTGGAAGCTGAGGATTTTTTACATAACACATCCAAAAATCTGAGATGTGTTCTTTTTTGTTTTTGAATAATGATTTTTGAAAGTTAGCCGATGGTCTGAAAAAATAATGTTTCCTTTATTTTGAAATGAAGTTTTTCAAAAATTCATACCTTTTTAATTTCTGCGCCGATTCAGATAATCGACGGATGAAATTAGGGATTGTGAACCGGTTTTACCGGTAATACCGGATAATTTTTCATTACCGAATTACCGGTAATTTCAGAATCAATAACCGGTGATTTCGGTTATTGAATTTTCGTGGATTTTTTTCGGATGTTACGAACAAAGTGAAGTGTTCGTGTATTTTGATTATTGTTTTAGGTATATTTGAAGATGTATTTTCCATTTTTTGAGTGCACGAATAATTATTATGATGCTGTTGACAGCTGGATGCGTAGATGCTGTCTGAAAATCGGTACCTTGCTGGTGGTATCGATTCTGAGCAACGGGGTGTCGTAGAACAAATTCCAATGAATATTTTGAAACTTTAGGACAATACCTAAAGCGTTTTTGAAAGTTCAAAAAATTTCCGAATTTTTTTTTATGAAAATTCTAAATTCTAATTTTTTTTTATTATCTAAATAGCGAATTTTAAAAAATCGAAAAAGTTAGATATCAAAAAACGGCTATAGAACGTCTTCGATAATTTATTTTTACATGCTGATAGATAATTTCAGCCAAATCGGTCGAGTAGATATATGATACCACCAGTTGAAATAACATGGTTTCGAGAAAAACGTGTTTAAAAATTCGTACAGCTATACTATATCCCTTTAGGTGACTTCATACTTTTGGCTGTAACTTTCCAACGAAATCAAATATCGAAAAATCGTTTTAGGACATCATTTCTGAGGGCATAAGTTTCCCAAAAATACAAAAAACAAAATTTTTTTTTTAATTTTCCAGACCGGAGTCCCCCTTTAAATAATATTTGCCTTTATGCAGTTTTGAAATATTACTCGAGAATCAAAATGAGATAGAAGAAACCCAACTGGCAGTGTTGCGCCGATTCTACAATCTCTGTATTCTTTGAAACTCTGAAAATTCTGAAATTGAAATCCGAAAGTTCAAAAATCGCTGCCCGATATGAAAATGAAGCACAGGATAAGCTTCAGCGATGAAAAACTAACAGCGATAAATTTTGACTGATGCTCTCGAACCAGTTTTGGTCGTTTTTGGGTTGAACTGCTATGCCGGAAGAACTGCACCCTTTAATTTCGGAGCAGCTGCTTGAAGTCTGTTACCGATCAATTAATTATTGCCGGTCACGATGAGTTGTCTTTCAATGTTTTCTGTTTAGTATGTAAGTTAACCCGAAGTGAGTCCGACAACGATGAGCTGAGAAACCAAGCTGTCAACGTTGACAGTCAGAACGGGAGGAAGCTTCAGCAGCGACTGGAGAAGACAGAAGAAGAAAGAAACGAAAAAGTAAAGGAGGCGCTTTTCGTTCTGGAGCCAGCAAGCGATCCGAACCAACTAAGGAAAAATTGAAAGAAAACTGACGTAAAAGTTCAGGAAGAGTTGATAGAAATTTGAAGTCAAAGTTGAAAGAGAGCTGAAGTTTAGGTTTAAGTAAACAGAAGAAGAGAAGAGAGTGATAGAAAAGCTAACAGAAGTAGAGCGAAGTGGAAATAAGTGGAGTGCCTTCGGGCAGTACGACTAAAGCCGTATTTAACAAGTCCTCATTGAAATGACTGCAGAAAAACGTTTCGTATATGCAGATTTGTTTGCCTATATGAATAATAATTCTGCTCGTGGTCGTGACACAATTAATGATGATATCGGCGTCTTCTATCAAACGTCACGGACTGCAATGATCAAGCAGACATTTGAAATCGTTCGTGACTTGATGAAATTTGACGATTATGGTATTGATTCTGTAGCTGGACAACAGTAGGGAAAAAATCCACTGGACGTTTCAGAATCTGCAGAACAGTTGAGGAAAAACTTGAATCACGGTTGCAGATATCAACATCTAGTCCAAGCTCAACGTCGATAAACGGATTGATGAAAACCCTCAGACAAGAGTTTTTGTATAGAGGGCGTTAGAGGTAAAAACGTGAAAATGGTATTCGATACTCTTCGTACTGTACGCCCAACATCATTGGACTCTGAACGTGCTTTTTCCTCTTCTGGAAATTTCGTTAATGATATCCGATCTAGATTAGATGACAACAAAATTCACATTATTTGTGTCCTTAAGTGTTACTTTAACCAACAAACAAAGTAGAAAACTTTTCAAAAAATTTTCTTGTAAACTAATCATTATCAATAAAAGCCCTTTGATCAAGAAAATATTTCATTTTAAAATATTGTTTTTACCGGTAATTTACTGGTTCTACCGGTAATTTTGGATATGTTATGTACCGGTTCTACCGGTAATTTTGGATATGTTATGTAAAAAATCCTCAGCTTTCAAGAAAAAATATAAAATAAATACAGCTCCCATGGTCCCCAAACCATGTAAACTATAAAAAAACAAACACAACACATAATTACGAAAACAAAATCTAAAATTTTCGTTAGCGTAAACACACTTAGAAAGCGAAAAATTTGGAATAAATCTACCTTTTATATTTCAAATGTACATTCTTTGTAATAAAGTAACATGATTTTTGTGGTGAGAAAAAATGATAATTGTGCTCGACCATGATAATTATCTTATTTTTTTCATTATTTCGATCATACGGAACATATGAGCCATCTCAAGGGCCAAGGGCCACAGAGGGCGGTTTTCACCATATCTCATTCCACATCGCATATTTATCGAGATATGCACCATCCAACGACTAATGACTACCCTTCTGTCATTATCACTCGGTTGTGAACACTGATGGAGTGAACAAACAATTACCCACAAAGAAACAAAACGGCCCTTTTCAGGACCACCAAATCATTATCAAAGAGTATAACGATGAACTTCTTCAAACATATCCAAAATCAGCAGGCAACAGATAACCTAACAGAATCCTACGTCAACTATGCGGTCGTGTGCCGGACACAACCTTCTTTTGACTTTTTTATGACAATACAATTATGCTGTTGCGAATTTCATGCCAACTAGACTGGTTATCGGCAGCACCATCTCAGATTACAGTGAAACGTTGTGGGTGTGAAGACATTGGTCATTTAGGCAAATTTGTATACTCGAAATCTAAAAAAAGCTATTTTAGAAAAAAATGTTTTTTCTCATTTTTTTTTCAAAAATTCTTAACTCAAAAACTATAACACCTACAAAGTTTTGGTCAAAGAATGAAACACAGGAAATTGTTTACCAAAATTGTAAATATCAAACAATTTTTTTAAATGAAAAAAAACATAAAAATTGAGATTCATTTTTCTCAAGAACATATTTTTTTAAATTCAAAAAAAAAAATATGAATAGCCCATACAATTACCAACAAGTCATCCATACATCGAAAGATGGGCACTTTCACAGGGACAATGTTATTTTAATTCACTTTCATGTTTTCTTCGGAACAATTACAACTAATCCGAATTTTGCTCAAAGTCAAAATAACAATATGGTAAATTCGACAATGTTTTAGATCTTGTATGCTACATGCGCTGAAAAGTCCAGGGATCTGTATTCTGTATGGATGGAATAAAGGAAAAAGAACTCGCCAATGTGATATAGTATGACAAGATCAATACCCAATTATCAATCTTTCTTATCAGTAGAAACAAGTTACTTTATTGTAGAGAAAACATATTTGAAAGTTCCAAATTTAAATTTTATTTGCTACAATTAATCGTATCACTCACGTTCAGGGTTGCCAATAATATTTTTCAAAAAACTGGAAGATTGCTCTCAAAAAAACTGGAAGAAAACTGGATCCTGAAGAACCGTTTCATTTTAAGAAGATTGGCTATGATTTATATAAAATTATTTTTTTTATCCATTTCAATGCTCAAGAAATAAAATTTTGTTTGAAGCTTCGTGTAGTAATTATATGGAGCTCATAAAACTGTAACTGTAATTACTGTGAAACGATATTTGAGGGACGGTTTTATTTGGGCAAAACTTGAAAAGTCTCGCATTTATCGCTTCATATCCATAAAATCGCTGATTGAAGATCGTCGCAAAACTGCGAATAGTTCGATACCTCAAAAAGATACGGATTAGCATAAGATACGAGGTAAAATACCGAAGAAAAATACCATAAACAACTTCCCATAATTTTATTTCAATACTCAAATGAGCACATTCAATGCATAAACAACACTGCTCAAGTATTACTTTGATATTGAAATTATCAAGTTTTGGTATTGAGAAGCTGTTTCTCTCATTTTTTTTGGTATTATTCATTGGTAATTTACATCTTATATAAGGCTTGTCCAAACCAAATTTAAGTATGAAGCTCAAAATGAGGTATCCTTAAAAATTATCTCTTATGGTAGATCGATTGGTCTGAACTTCAGAATGGTTTGCAGGACCTACAACATCTGAAATTTATATAAATTGAAACAAAGTATAACACATTGGGTAGGCTGTTAAATATGATAGAAATTGAGTGATAGCTGTTTTTGAAGTAGTTTGATAAGTTTCCAGCATTCGGTTTGCTCTTCGTTTTATCATTTCTGACAAAACACCGACGAATTGAACGTAATGGGAAGAACCAAATAACAAACTCGCCTGTCGCAGAAGTCCATGAAGTACATGAAACACGACTGAAAAACAGTATATTTCCACTACACGCACTACGCGCTAACCATATTCAATTTGAAAATGTGAGCAATACGGAGTTGACTATGTCAGAAAAGAGAGATCGATTCAAGGTCGAACGATAAATGTCAAGAAAAAAACGCTCAAAGAATACGTAGGTAGAGGGAGAGATAATATTTATCATTGTTAATTTATTTTACATAGAATGGATAAAACTAGAGCACACATATAAAAAACTGGATAAAACTGGACGATCTGCCAAAAAACTGGAAGATTTTAGGGTTCAACTGGATGACTGGATCGAGAAAAAAAAACTGGAAGAATCAAGTTTAAACTGGAACTTTGGCAACGCTGCTCACGTTACTTGCAATATAAAATGCCCCTGACTTACATATATTAGGCTGTCAACAAAGTCCTGCGGTATTTCCGCGAGGTGTCGTTGTAAGCGCGTAGTTCTAGTTGTATTCATTGTATCGAGTCATACTGAATCGCAATAAAATCGACCCGTTTCTGAAGCGGATGGTGACTGGCGATGAAAAGTGGGTCACTTACGACAACGTGAAGCGCAAACGGTCGTGGTCGAAGCCCGCTGAAGCGGCTCAGACGGTGTCCAAGCCCTCATTAACGGCCAGGAAGGTTCTGCTGTGTGTTTGGTGGGATTGTCAAGGAATAATCTATTATGAGCTGCTTCCCTATGGCCAAACGCTCAATTCGGACCTGTACTGCCAACAACTGGACCGCTTGAAGGTAGCACTCATGAAGAAGAGGCCATCTTTGATAAACAGAGGCCGCATTGTCTTCCATCAGGACAACGCCAGGTCACACACTTCTTTGGTGACGCGCCAGAAGCTCCGGGAGCTCGGATGGGAGGTTCTTTTGCATCCGCCGTATAGTCCGGACCTTGCACCAAGTGACTTCCACCTGTTTTTGTCCATGGCGAACGAGCTAGGTAGTCAGAAGTTAGCCACAAAAGAGGCCTGTGAAAATTGGCTATCCGAGTTTTTTTTGCCAATAAGGAAGCGAACTTCTATAACAGGGGTATTATGAAGTTGACATCTCGTTGGGAACATGTCATCGAACTAAACGGCGCATATTTGACTTAAAACAGATGATTGTAACTAATTTTATGAACAAATGAAAATTCAAAAAAAATACCGCAGGCCTTTTTTGACAGCCTAATATTTGCAATGCCGATTTACCCCGGGCGGCTTGGTTTTGATGTCTCTGTTAGGAAACATATTTCAGTGGGAACATGAGCTCCCCCTACTTTCATGTGTTTGCAAAGTCGGTTTCTCCGTATCTACATATTCGACCAATCAGAACGAGGTATTTCCGTTTGGAGATTTCTCGATTGTTGGATAGTTAGTTTCATATAATATGTTATTTTATTCATTGTGATGAATTGTTATGGAGTTCCCAGATCGATTGATGCAAGTATCTCGCGAATCCAGCAGGAAATAACTGACCAATAAATGTAAGTACATGTACATGTGTCGTCAATTTCGACCAATCAGAAGTGAGTATTTCCGTTAGGATAGGGATTAAGCTTTTTCAATTGCTCGATAGTTAGTTTCAGGATATAGTTTTTTTTTATTGGACGTAAAAAATTATCATGGAGTGCCGAAAACGATTGACGCAAAAATCTCATCAATCCATCATGAGATGACTGAGCAATAAGCGTTTGAAAATTGGACAATTTTCACGATGTGGTTTTTGATTTTCAATTTGTATCTTAATATGTTCCCGAAAAACATAATCCTACGTCAAAACGCGAACTTAGTAGTCCACCTAGTAGCAAAATCAAAATGCATGAGAACAGGATGAAACTAATACTCAATGTAAACGACATTCCTTTATCGGTATGTAAAATATATATACAATTCTATGATCGGGTCCTGGCAAAAATTGTATCAATATTTTTCGTTTACCACAGAATCATGTTTTTTGTGACGTTTAAGCAGAGATCGCCTGACTCGAATCCCTCACTTAACTCCGATCGTCGATAAAGTAGTGTTTACTGCACGTGTTAATTCCTCCATTTCAGCACAAAATTTCCGTTCATGATTTATCTCGTAGTAAAATGTGAAACAATAATTTACTTTCGTACAAGACCTGGCTTGGGAAAGCTGCGTTACAACCAAATTCCCGAATACAACCTGCTCATAAATATTCGCCAGCGTAGCGCGTTTCTGCATTTTGCATCCCCGCAGACACCACACGTGTGTGTGCATGTGTAAACCAGCAGGGGGGTATGCAATCATGCTAAATGCAAAACAGTTTTCCCAACCCGCCTCCCACCGTGGAGTAAGCCCGCAGATTGCTGCTGCTGCTGAGCCCACCCCAACCAACCCCCATATGAGCCACGCTCAAATATATGTGTATGTGCATATACTTATATTTATAGCGCTCTGCTCGTGATTTGAGGTTCTACATCCCATGCAGAATAAGCAGCATTCGCCTACGCCGAGAGGAGACCGGAGAGGGCGGCGCCCAGGTGTGATCAGAAGTGGCCACAGTTGCGCCAGGGCGATGACAGGAATCAGAGCTCGTTAAGTCGTGTAAGCCGTAGCGGAAGCATGTTTTTATCGCCTGACATCTAATTGGTGGGGAAATTTACGACGATACGTGGATTTTATTGCATCCGCTGGACTTGGACACGGGTGGCGGGGATGAATGGCGGAGGAATGGAAGATCTCACTTGAATTTTGCATTATTCCGAAAGGTTGTTCACTTTAAGGTTACCTGATTTCTCTAAGGGCGGTTGGCGGGAGACAAGCCCGACACACATCTTTGGAATTCCGCAAATTTACATTCCACGCGAGAATTGCTCCCGTTCCGACGTGACAACACGCTATCGCGACGCGAAATGCGGTTCCGTGGGTTGGGTTCCAAATTAAAATTCTCGCAACGCCACAGACATTTATGATGTTAATTATGGCGGGTAATAAAACATGTAATTAAAACTAAAGAAAAAAGTATAATTAGCAGTAACATTTTCCGTGGCTTGCTCTGAGCATTTCCGGGTGATACGCAAATGGGAGGCGGAAAAGGGCTGCGAAAATCCCATGCCCATGCCGATCCGAACCTGGCAATTGTAACGATTTGAAAAGCTTTCTGGGAAAATTAATGTTGACATGAGCATTTGCATAACGGTTGCTGAATATTTCGTGGATGGAAGTTTTGCTGACGTCTAACGATGCACCCGACGAATTTTACCGGAGATATGTTACCGGGCGCATAACCGCATTTCGTACGCCGAATTTGTGGATAACCACAAACTAGCTTCCAGGGTGGGGTTTGGAATTGGATCCCGGATGTAGGAAACGCATGGATATGCGTTTCATCTGCATTGTGCTAATGAAATACGCCGGGCGGAAATCTGCGATCACTACGCAGTTTGGACTTTTTTTTCCGAAGGAATTCCATTGAAATGAATGAAAGCTCGAAATGAAAATCTATACAATACGATTCTATAGAACTTAGCCTACAGGGATGCTGCCTACGCGTACGCTGTTTGCAACGCACTTTCATTCAATTAAATATTTGATTTTTAATTTCAGATTACTTCTCGGTAAGAACGGCACCGACTAATCTGATTCAACATCCTTTATCTCTCGGATTCATGCGAAAATAGGCGTATCATCCATATTTCATCATCCGGGAAGACAAACAGCGAGCTCAGTCACCAATACCGAGACGCTTTGTTTGAGTTTTCCGCCAGGATTACGCGCTCCCTTTGGACGGATAGAGAGCTCTAATCCACAATCAGCCTTCGTAGCGATGCGTTTGACTGTGCGATGGTGGAGGTGGCAGTGATGATTAAATAATAACCTGAACTTGAAGCCCCGCTTTTGTGCGAGTCCTCAGCACGAGCATCTTCCCCGAGCAGCTCTCGGAATGGTTTACATTATGGAGTGGGGGATTCAAAGGAACGAGTTGTAATTCCGCAAATCGTTGAAAAACTTACCCAATGCTGGAGCGGCCAAGGAAGCCGCCGCCGGTTGTATTTGCGTAACCAGTTGCTGCAGGACAGCCAGAATCAGCGCTAGCGAATGCATAATTAATCTCGCCAAATCGCCAATTCATTTTCGGTTGGAATTCGGTTGAGCATGTCGGATCATTTCTTCGTGTCACTTACTTGGTGATTCTTCTTCGGGTTTGTTTCACTAACGATTTAATAAAGACACATTATCTGCCCGCATCGACACCTGTTTGTTTGTAAACACTTTTCACAGAACCGTATTCCGATGGTTATTCAGAGTTCTTAACAGCACGGTCTTCATTTGCTGCGCCACGTTTGTGTTTTACGACTAATTTCAAATTTGATTTGATTTCTCGCTCAGAAACCAATATGTTATCTACACCGGCATGTGGAACTTGTGTTTTTGGTGAGAAGATAAGACTCTCCCTATATAGCTGTGTTCATTTTCAAATTGAATAACAAGTATTGCTGTCGGCCATATTCTATATTCTGTTCCGATTACGTCGGTGGGGTTGTGTTCATATATTGTTGTGTAGAGTGGACCCGATCGTGATTCCCGAGTGTCTGACTTTCTGGGAGCCATCGGCAGTATTGAATCGTTGAGAATTCAACCCATAGTTCTCAACAATATACTGTCAAGAATGTGTAGCGAAAGTTGGAACGGATATTTTAACGGGGTAAAATGGTACATTTTATGAATAAATCTCAATTTTCATGATTTTGTACAAACATCACGAAAATTGGTGTAATCTCGAAAAAATCTTTTGAGACGGCACAGTCTGCTTCGAGAATACCCCTTTTGAAAAATCTCAATATTGAATATGTTACGAAATTATAAAAAAAATCAGACGCTTACAACTGGAACATTTCTTGATAGATTGCAATGATGTTTGTCAATAAATAAGAAATATGTCTACGATTTTATCACAATTAAGAACATTATAGAAACATGGTTGTAAAAAACTATAGAATAATAGACGAATTTCATGCCAACTCGACTAACCTTTGGCAGCACCATCTCAGATAGTAGTGAAACGTTGTGGGTGTAAAGACACGGACCATTTAAACAACCTTGCATACTTTAAATATTCGAAAAACAAATAGACTACTTTTTGGAAAAAGCCAAATTTTTTTCTCAAATTTTTACAAAATTTATAACTTAAAAACTATGATACCTACAAAATTCATATCAAAGGGTTAAATGTAGGAAATTGTTTAAATTTTTACGAAAAAATACCAACAATTTTTCGGAAAAAAATTTCGCTACAAAAATTATTTTAAAAATAAAATTCGTTTTTCTCAAAAAAATATTTTTTAAAAAATCCCAAAAATATATATAAATAGCCCTTTAAATTTCCAACAAGTAGTCCATATATTGAAAGATGGGCACTTTTACAGGGAAATAGTTTTTCTAACAACAACTTTTTTATATTTTCTTTGAAAAAAATACAACTAATCCTAATTTTTTTTTAAAGTCAAGATAGCGATATAGTGTATTCGACAAAGTTTTAGATCTTATTAAAATGTGAACTTCTGTCGAAGACGTCAACTTTCTATCTGTTATAGTTTTTGGAATATAAGTCATTTTTGAATGAAGACTCCTGAAAGAAATATGTTTTGCTCGTAACATTTTTGTGTGTGAATTCTCACGTTTAACATGTTAATAGTTTGTTTTCAAAGAAAATAATTAAAAAGTTGTTGTTCGAAAAACATTTTCCATGTAAATGTGCCCATCGTCCGATGTATGGAAAACTTGTTGGAAATTTGAAGGGCTATTAATATCTATTTATTTCAGAATTTTGAAAGCATATGTTTACGAGAAAAATGAATTTTAACTTCCAATTTTTTTTTCAATGAAATTTTTTTCCAACAAATTTTTAGATAATTTTTAAATGAAAACCTAAGTAATTTCCTATTTTTCATTTTCTGACCATCTTTTTGTAGATGTTATTTTTTTTTATCCAAAATATATATTTTATTAAGGCTCATATGGCGTCAGCCTAACGGGGCCGGGAGTTCAATATTTTGACAATGTTTGCTCAGACTATGTTAGTAATATGTAACCGATTACGCGCGGTTGACTTGAGGTTAGTATTACAAGTGTTCTCATAATTGGTATGTCGCAGTCTTCGATGCTCTGTACGTGTGCCCGACTCGGGATACTTCCTATTGGGATGCAGCTGACCATTAATCAGCAACGCCCCCCTAGTCTGTACCCCATATCTAGCGTGGTGCGTCTTTCTCGACTCGAGAAATCCAGGATAGAATGGTCACTAGCCGGCGCAATCATCAGCTCGTGTAGAGTTGTCATGAGCGGTACAACCTTTGGCTCTTGTTGAATGATCAGTGGACTGCACAACCTTTGGCCCGTGTATTTGTAAAGAGTGTGTGTATGTATTGCCGCGACTAAGTAAAAGTTTATAGATCGGGTAGGAGGGATATGAAACAGGGACACAACGAAGGAAACATCATTAAACGTTGACATCGGCGTTTCTGAGGAACAGGTATAGATGAAGCAGAAGATCAGGATCACGGCTACCTAAGATATCCCGGACGGGGATATCCGATTGCCTGCCTTGTGCTCTCAGTGCTCTAGAGAGCTGAGAGCGAGCAGCATGGAACCGGATACACGACCAGACAATATGCTCTATGTCGTGGTAGCCATCGCCACAATCACAAAGATTGTTTGCTGCGAGCCCAATACGATAGAGATGCGCGTTTAGTTTGTAGTGATTGGACATAAGCCGAGATATCACGCGAATGAAATCACGACCGACATTCAATCCCTTAAACCAAGCTTTCGTCGAAACCTTAGGGATAATCGTGTGTAACCAACGACCGAACTCATCTTCACTCCACATGCGCTGCCAACTAACGAGTGTGTCCTGACGAGGAATGTGAAAAAAATCGTTATAAGCAATTTGCCTTTCAAAAAGTGTGCCTTCTGAAGCGCCCACCTTAGCTAGCGAGTCCGCTTTCTCATTCCCCGGAATCGAGCAATGAGAAGGAACCCATGCTAAGGTAATCTTGAATAATTTTTCGACCAAAACACTCAATAGTTGTCTTATTCTTGTTAGGAAATAAGATGAGCGTTTATCAACTTTCATTGAGCGGATTGCCTCTATTGAGCTGAGACTGTCTGAAAAAATAAAATAATGGTCGATGGGCAATGTTTCAATGATCCCTAATGCGTAGTATATCGCACCCAGTTCAGCGACATACACGGAACAAGGATCTTTGAGTTTGAAAAAGGCACTGGAATTTTCATTGAAGATGCCGAAGCCAGTGGACCCGTTTATGAATGAACCGTCAGTAAAGAACATTTTATCAGATCCAACTTTCCCATATTCTGCCGAAAATATCGGCGGAATAGAATCGGAGCGTAGATGATCTGGGATTCCATGGATTTTTTGTCGCATGGACAGATCAAAAATGACAGAGGAATTGCAAAAGTATGGGAAGCAAACTTGGTTGGAGATGCCTGGTGAGGGGTGCACGTCGTGGGTAAGGTACTCATGGTATAAAAACATAAAACTTGACTGAGGAGTCAGTTGGAGTAGATTTTCGAAGTTATCAATCACCAATGGATTCATGATCTTGCAACGGATGAGAAATCTGTAGGATAATTCTGTGAACCGAAGAGTAAGCGGGGGTACTCCTGCCAAAACTTCGAGACTCATCGTATGTGTCGAATGCAAACACCCCATGGCTATACGCAAGCAACGATATTGTATCCTCTCCAGCTTGAGAATATGAATCCTGGCAGCTGATCGGAAGCAAAAACTGCCATATTCTAACACTGACAATATCGTTGTTTAGTACAACTGAATGAGGTCTCCTGGATGGGCACCCCACCATGTTCCGGTAATTGTTTGGAGAAAATTGATTCTTTGCTGGCATTTCTGTTTCAAATACGCAATGTGTATTCCCCAGGTACACTTAGAATCAAAATATACACCCAGGTATTTGAAAAACATAGAGTGTTGGATCGTTTTGCCGGATAGGTGAAGCTGAAATTGGGCGGGTTCGTGCTTCCTAGAAAAAAACGACAATTTCAGTTTTCTCCGTAGAGAATTCGATACCCAGCTTGAGGGCCCACGTGAACAGATTGTTCAGGGTATCTTGCAACGACTTTTGCAGAACGACGGGATTAGTACCCGTGATGGAAATAACTCCATCGTCTGCAAGTTGTCTCAGCGTGCAGTCTCTAGTTAGACAATCATCCATATCATTGACGTAAAAACTGTACAAGAGGGGGCTTAGGCAGGAGCCTTGTGGTAGGCCCATAAAACTGTAACGAGAAGATTTCGAGCTGCCATGAGAGAAAATCATGTGCTTTTCTGACAGTAAATTGTACAGGAAATTGTTAAGAATTGGTGAAAGTCCACGATTATGAAGCTTCTCTGAGAGAATTTCCATGGAAACTGAATCAAATGCCCCTTTGATATCGAGAAAAACGGAAGCCATTTGTTCTTTGCGAGCAAATGCGATTTGGATTTCAGAAGATAGCAGCGCGAGACAATCATTTGTCCCTCTACCTCGACGGAAGCCAAACTGCGTATTTGACAGCAAATTGTTCGTTTCGACCCACTTGTCCAAACGAAGTAGAATCATTTTCTCTAACAATTTACGAATACATGATAACATTGCAATCGGCCTATACGAGTTGTGATCGCTAGCCGGCTTGTTGGGTTTCCGTATGGCTATCACTCTCACTTGTCTCCAGTCATGCGGGACAATATTCAGCTCCAGAAACTTGTTGAACAAGTTCAGCAAACGCTGTTTTGCCAAGTCGGGAAGATTCTTCAACAAGTTGAATTTAATCTTGTCCGACCCCGGAGCTGAATTGTTACATGAGAGGAGGGCAATTGAGAATTCCACCATCGAAAAATTCTCATAGTCGCATTGGAGCGGAATGTCGCGTACGACGCTTTGTGCAGGAACGGAATCGGGACAAACCTTTCTTGCAAATTTGAAAATCCAACGGTCAGAGTATTCCTCACATTCATTTGTATGGTTCCAGCCACGCATTCTCCTAGCCGTATTCCAAAGAGTGCTCATAGCGGTCTCCCTTGACAAACCATTGACGAACTTTCGCCAATATCCACGCTTTTTTGCTTTAATCAGACCTTTTAGTTTGGCTTCTAGAGCTTGGTGCTTTCGAAACCATTCCACTAGTCCAGTTTTCCGGAGTTTTTTGAAAGCGGATGATTTTTCAAGGTAGACCTTTGAACACTCCTTGTCCCACCAAAGTGATGGAGGACGACGTCGGAAAGTGGTAGCAGGAACACGTTTCTTTTGAGCTTGAAGTGCGCTTTCGTAAATCAAACTCGATATAAAGTTATACTCTTCGAGTGGAGGAAGTTCATGCATTGAAACAATTGCTTCAGATATTATTTCCGCAAATGTTCTCCAGTCAATATTCTTCGTGAGGTCATACGAAATATTGACTGACTCACGAGAGCTTGATTCATTAGCGATCGATAAAATTATTGGTAGGTGATCACTACCGTGGGGATCTTGGATTACCTTCCACATGCAATCCAGGGATAACGAAGAAGAGCATAGAGATATGTCTAGCATGCTTGCCCGTGCAGGAGGATTGGCTATTCTGGTTGCTTCCCCAGTATTCAAAACTGTCAATTTGAAGTTGTCGCACAGATCATAAATCAAAGTGGCACGGTTGTCATCGTAGAGTGATCCCCATGCTGTTCCATGGGAGTTAAAATCACCTAAGATTACCCGCGGCTCCGGCATTGCCTCGATAGTATCAAAGAAATGATGGCGGCCTACCATAGTTCTGGGAGGGATATATATGGAAGCAATGCAGAGGTCTTTGCCATTGATTTGTGTCTGGCAAGCAACAACTTCAATGCCTGTCATCGATGGGAGAGTGACTCTATAGAAGGAGTGACATTTTTTAATCCCCAATAGTACGCCACCAAACAAATCATTTCGATCGAGGCGAATAATGATGAAATCGTGGAAATTCAGCTCGTCGGCTGAAGAAAGCCATGTTTCACAGAGAGAAAATACATCACAGTTAGAGCTGTGAACTAAAAATTTAAACGGATCTAGTTTAGGAATAATGCTTCTGCAATTCCACTGTATTACAGTGGTCAAATCCTTGACCTCTTGCACTGAATCAGGCATCAAGGGAAATGAACGCTGCCAAAAAACCACATTTTTCTTTCAAAAATGTTCTCACAATCGGAAGCAAACATAATACTATGCTTTTAAGAGGGTCGTTTATATTTAAAGCATTTAAAATGTTGTCCATCAGGTCAGAAAGGGCAAGTAGACCAGATTGTGGCTGTTGCCTTGACCGCGAAAAAGGAACAGACGTGTTGGGTGCTGCTCCGGGAAGTGCTGAGGACCCCTGGTGCGTAGAAGAACCGCTTAAACCAGGAGGTACTTGCTTCGGTCTATTCTCAGCACGTTCGATTCGAGTTTTCATTCCAACTTGGGAAGTTTCGGTTTTCTTTCTGGGGAGTGATGTAAAAGAAGTAATTTTTCTTTTCCTGATGGCACCCTGCGATGTACCGGAACTTCCTGCATTGGGAGCGTCAGCAACAGGCTCGTCGTTCTGCAGAATGGAGTGGGGATTGTCCTGAGTCGTTGGAACGGGACTCTTAAGCATTTCTG
This sequence comes from Toxorhynchites rutilus septentrionalis, assembly GCF_029784135.1. Classification (NCBI taxonomy): domain Eukaryota; kingdom Metazoa; phylum Arthropoda; class Insecta; order Diptera; family Culicidae; genus Toxorhynchites; species Toxorhynchites rutilus. Next base: position 9,704,134 of record NC_073746.1, read on the forward strand.
CATAAGTCCGCTTGGAACGTTCTTTTAAGGAACGCTTGATTTTTTCCCCTCGTTGTATGTACACCGGGCATTGAGTAAGATCATGAGGAGTCCCGCCGCAATGAAGACACTTGCGCTCTTTCGGGCAAGGATTCTTATCATGGCTCTCTCCACTATCTGCGCAACGTTGTTTATTGCAACAATAGGCGGCCGTGTGACCGAGTTGCATGCATTTGTTGCATTTCATTACCCGGGGTACAAACAACCGAACATGTAAACGAAGTGCACCTATTGCAACGTAGCTAGGAAGGGCGGAACCTTCAAATGTCACACGAAAAGAGTTTGTCCGATTGAGGACTCTTTTGTCATTTTTAAGTGACACAGATTTCAGTCGATCGCATGCAAGAATCTTCACACTTTTAAGTGAAGAGTTCTTGAAGCGACCGACACCATCGAGTATCTCTTTTCGAGTCAAACCCTTTTCGTTTATTACACCGTCTATTTCAACGTTGCAACAGGGTACGTATACGCGATACTCGATCGCAAAGAGATCACAGCGCGTTATTTCATTCGCTTGGGTTCTGCTGGAGACGACAACTCGTAATTTGTCTGGCCCCATCCGAGTAATCTCGGTAACTTCGGAAAATTTCTGTGTCAACTCTTTTGAGATGCGAATGACGTTAAGAGGTTTGGATTTTCGTCTAAAGTATACGAAATCAGGGTATTCTTTTAGACGAAAATCCTGCTTCTCGTCTTTTTCCTCATCTTCAGAGCTTTCTATCTCGTAAACAGAATTTTCCTCCTCATCTTCTGTTTCATCCTCCTGCTCTTCAGGAGGAGGTTCATTATCTGATATATTCTTTGGCGTGGATGGGGGATCCTCCCCGCCCTCTGCCATATTAATAAAAACGAAGAAGTAGACAACTGTTCGATATGAACAGAATATAATAATTTGGAAAATATAAATTAGTAAAAGAAATTATATTACTATATTAGTTATTGTTGAAAATTTTATTTATTTCAATTTTTGTTATTATGTGTAATTTGAAAATGAAAAAAGTTCCAATAATAGTTCAACGGTGATGTATCAAAATGAACACCCCTAATGCCAACGCTTGCCGATTTGGTAAACACAAAGTTTAAACAATGGTGTAAATCGTGCACAGAAGCTATACAGAATGATGGAAGAAGAAAGAGGAAAATAAACTTCTACTTGCCGCCGCTGTGTAGCGTGTGTGATGATGTGTCTTGCTGCCGGATTGTCTCGATAGCGCACCACTTTTTATGAGCTTTACTTCGCTCGCAGCGCACCAGATGAAAAAATACACACTAGTATGTTTTATAGTTTTTGAGTTATAGTATAGTGGATGTTATAGTTTTTAAAGATTTTTTTTAGATTTTTCGAAAAATAAGTTGAAAAAACTCAAATTTTTCAAAAAAAAACCCTACAAAAACAATATCAGACCCACAAAATTTTAATCAAAGGATAATGGATTACTGTAGCAAATTATTTTGGTTTTCATTAAAAATTATCAAAAAAATTTTAGAAAAAAAATTTATTGAAAAAAAAAATTGAAAATTAAAATTAATTTTTCTCGAAAACATATGCTTTCAAAATTCTGAAAGAAATAGATATAAATAGCCCTTAAAATTTACAACAAGTTTTCCATACATCGGACGATGGGCACATTTACATGGAAAAAGTTTTTCGAACAACAACTTTCTCATGTTTTTTTTTTAAATGCTCTGCTTATTTTTAGAGAGTTGATGTCTTAGACAAAAGTTTATATTTTAACAAGATCTAAAACTTTGTCGAATATACTATTTCACTATCTTGACTTTAAACAAAATTAGGATAAGTTTTATTTTTTTTATAGAAAACGTGAAAAAGTTGCTGTTCGAAAGACTTTTTCCATGTAAAAGTGCCCATCTTCCGATGTATGGACGACTTGTTGGAAATTTTGAGGGCTATTCATATATATATCTTTGGGAATTTTAAAAAAATACGTTTTTGAGAAAAATGAATTTTAATTTTTAAAATAACTTTTTTGTCGGCGAAATTTTTTGGTAATTTTTTGTGAAGATTTAAACAATTTCCTACATTTCATCCTTTGACAAGAATTTTGTAGGTATAATCGTTTTTAAGTTTTGTAAAAACTTAAGAAAAAAAAAAGTAGTCTAATTATTTTCCAAATATTTCAAGTATGCAAAGATGCTTAAATAACCCATGTCTCTACACCCACAACGTTTCACTACTATCTGAGATGGTGCTGCCAACTCCTAAGACGAGTTGGCATGAAATTCGTCAATAAGAAAATGTGAAACAAGAATCTCACGTTACGACTATAGTGATTAATGTTCTTACGTTAGCGCAACTAAAATTAAGTGAAGTCCCATGTTATGATTGGTCCAATTTGTGCTTCTCAAAATGTGATTACCAAAACTAGCAGATATCATAGCAGCCAGACACAGTTTGGAAATATTAGGTTGGGGAAAAAGTTATCCATTATTTTCTCGATAGCTGGCGTAATATGGATTATAAAATATCATGTACTAGCTGACTCGGCAAACTTCGTCCCGCCAAAAAATTGTTTTTTGTTATCAATACCTTCAAACATCCCCTTTTTTTCTATGAGCAGGTTCATGGGTCTAATCGCAGAACTGTTCATTGATCGATCTTCTATTCGACCCCGTTGAATTTACCTTTTTCTATAATTCCTAGTATTTCTAACAACACTCATCATTATAATATCAGATTATTTTCAGACACAATTTTCGTTCACGATTTTTCAACCACTTGCAAATAACATGTTTCTCCGTTACATGGAATAAATGTTTTATACAGAAAATATGATAGAATAAAGACAGCCCTAAATCGGACAATTGCTTCCTCGAGTTCTGCTCCTATCAACACATCCGGCGATCTTTTTTTTTGGTATAGATAGAAGAAAATATAGGAGTGGGTTTTATCACATTAAAATCCATTTCCAGTTTCGAACAAAGATCAATTTCGCTGGCGCAAACAACAACTGAACTAACAGCACTTGTCACTATGTAATTGTAGAACATATGGAAATTTAATTTTCCGAATTTTCCCTTTTTCTTCAGAGTTTTCCGAAATTTTCAATTGTCATGTTTGGTTGGAATATTTTTGGTTGAAATATGTGTAATATTTTTATGGGACTCCCTCTCCATTCCAGAGGAGGCAGGGGTGTCATACCATTATGGGAACATTTCTCATACTCAAAAACCCTCACATCCCAAATTGTGCTTGATTATTTCTCGAGTTATGTAGAAGTTTGTGTTTCGTTTGTATGGTAGTCCCCCTTAGAGAGGGGGAGGAGTGTATTCATCATAGAAACATTTAGTACCCCGTAAAACCTTCACATGCCAAATTTGGGCCCATTTGCTTGATTAGTTTTCGAGCTATGCATTTTTTTTTTTTTTTTTTTTTTTTTTCTTTATTTTTGAGACTTTCAGCCTCCTGGGCTGGTTCGTCTCAGTTCGAGCTATGCAGAAACTTGTGTTTCATTTGTATGACAGCCCACCCTTAGAGAGCGGGAGGAGTGTCTAACCACCATAGAAACATGTATTGCATCCTAAAACTTTCACATGCCAAATTTGGTTTCGTTTGCTTGATTAATTATCGAGTAATGCAGAAATTTGTGTTTCATTTGTATGGCAGCCCCCCCTTAGGGAGGGGGGTGGAAAGTCTAACCACCATAGAAATATTTATTGCACCCTAAAACCTCAATATGCCTAACTTGGTGTTATTTGCTTGATTAATTCCCGAGTAATGTAGAAATTTGTGTTTAATTTGTATGGCAGCCCCCCCTTAGAGAGGGGGAGGGGTCTCAAACTATCACGAAAACCTTCTCCGGCCCCAAAAACCCTTACATACTAATTTTCATGTTGATCGGTTCAGTAGTTTCCGATCCCATAGGAATCAGAGAGACAGACAGACAGAAATCCATTTTTTTTATATAGATAGGCTCGTTGTAAAGGTGACATCTCACACTAAAATAAATCGTTTGCAGTTTTTTGTTTGTTCCATTCAGATGTAAGTTACAGGGTGTTGAAAATGGTGTTTATGGTAACGTACTGCTACAGTAAAATACGTGCAATTTAATTTATTTTAAATTTTTCTTTACTTTTTTTAAATTTTTATTCTAGTGAAATAAAGTAAATTAATTCCGAGAGTTTGATTGGGATATTTTAATGCATCCACCAGATAGTCCGGACCTGGTACCAAGCGATTGGTACCTTTTCCTCGAATTGCAAAATTTCCAGAGTGATAAGCAATTGAGATCAAGAGAGATCAAGAGAAGATTGTAAAAATCTTTTGCTGTAGTTTTTCGCCAATAAGAACCAATACCTCTCTGAAGCTACCGTTGGGATTGTAACAAATTTTACAACAAAACGATGCATATATGACCCAAATCGGACTATCCGAAGCAAATTAAAAACGGTTTTGAATTTCACCAAAAAATAATGGATTACTTTTTCCCCATCCTTTTGATATATTAGCGAAAACCATCGTGGTTAATCGTCGTTCATCACATTTTATCTGATGCAAAACAAGTTCCACTCTCGTTGTGACGAACCGACAATATCTGTTCTACCAACCGTGTGGAATGGACTCGCAAAAACACGCTACATTTGCTACATGATGCATTCTCAGAATACGCATAAAGCATGCTGAGTATCAAAGAAATTCATTGTCGATTTTCATTCTAGCTAGAGGCGAGTGAACTGAAAAGTTAAAAACCTCTACAATTCATCACGTTCGCTCGTTTTCGTTCTATTTTCACTCCAGCCAGCGAGTAGTCAAAGTCGAAGCTGTCACTGAAGCAGGGCAATTTAGTACAGCAATCGTTCGATAACTGAACCTACTTTCACTGGACCGCCTTTACATTTGGACGAACGTTAAGTGGGCTGTAGCCCAGCTATTCGTAAACAATTGACGACATTTTCAATTTAAAGATTTGCTGTGAGGGGCATTCGAATGTAATTTGAGGTGTTATAAAAATTTACATTATATTCGCGTGAGAAAAACATTGATTAAATTACAGAAAAATTATTCCCCAAAATTATATTTCATACCTGTTGTTGCACTTAATGCAAAAGTTTCAGTGGAAACCTTTTGTTTATCCTATTTCACAGTCAACGCGAATCAAACAATTCATTGAAGTTCTTCTCGAACTATGGAAAACCAAAGCGGAGGGTTTATAACGGAAAGAGGAAGGAAGATCATCATCATAAATAAGAAATTCAAAACATTCAATTATGCGAATCAACCACTTTCTATCCACTGTCCGTTTCATCTACACTCTGTCCAACTTCTATAAGACCAGGTGATGGTCTTGCTGCTTTGTGTCAAACAACACTTCCATTTAGTGCATTGGTATTGGTAACTAACATACACTGCATGATTTTCATATTTGTGTGTACAAGCGCAGAGCTTAAAAAATGTTTTTGGATTTTTCACGTGTCAAATTTTTATAAGACCAGTTACGTGTTCCGTTGTTTTAGTTGTTTTGATCAATAAATCGGGAAAATGCCGCAAGAAAAAGTGCTCACGGAGAGAGAGAAAGGACAAATCGACGCAAGAATTGTTGGTTTCAGAGAAATTGTTCGCCGATTTGGACGATCCCTTCAAGTAGTGTTCCATTTTTAGGCGAGTCCCCAAGGATTCGCTAAGAAGAAGGGAGCTCCATGTCAATCAAAACTCTCTGACCGGGATAAGCCGGAAATAGTTAGAACAACTTCGAATGACTCAAAATCACATATGCAAAATAAGCAATTTTTGAACTTAAATGTTTACTGGGGCTTGACAAGTTTTGTTGGAAAATTCTTTACATGAAGAGGGCTAAAAAGGTTAAAGCTCCTAATCTTACACTATCTCACATCGAGAGACGGTTGAGTTTTGTTTTTGGTATGTTATGACAAAGAATGTTTTCAAAAAAATACATTTTGATATCTATATCATAACGAAAATTTCTTTAATGTAAGAAGGTATTTTTTTACTTTGTGGTCATGGAGGCTCGTGCATGATTTGGGCGAGATTCTGCGCAACCGGAAAATTATTCGTCACAAAAAATCACATTCCAGCAAGACAATGCCGCTATCCATGCCAGCAAGAAAACTAAGCAACGGATTAAGGACCTAAAACTTGATTTATTGGACTGGCCGGCTCGCTCTCTTCTGACTTGAATCCTGTTGAAAATCTTTGGGTGACGATCCATTAGGTAAAAAAACTCCGGGCATGATGGCTTCTGTATTTTTACACGGACAGGAGAGTTTTTGGCGGTTTCCGAATTATCAAGCATCATGCCGGAGTACAATCCATAGATTTGAAGCTGTTATGATGTATCACGATATGAGTCTTCATAGCTTAATTGGTTGCGTGTCCGCTACTAAGTGAACGATCATGAGCTCATACTCAGGGCCCTCAACTGGCCATTTTTGTGTATTATTCTAGCTACTACACCCACGCAACAATCATCATGTGACGGCAATCCCAGTCTCTTACCGCTCACATTACGGTCTGCTGCATCGGTAATTGGTACTAATAATAACACAACAATGGAAGCCTGATATCAACAGTCCCGCAGTGTATAGTGCAACTGTTGACATTCGAACAATAGGAATATTTTTACGCCGAAAAAGGTGACATGTGTGTCGATAGAACAGGAATACTTTTACGTCAAAATGGTTACTGTGTAGTAGATAAAAATGTGTATCGATAAGATACGAATACTCTTACACTTACGGTATAAATTCGGCTCTGTTATAGCTGAATTGCTAAATGAGCCTAATAAAAATAGACAGATGGGATAAAAAAAAATGAAACTCTTGTTTCTTCTGCAGCCCAAATATTCTGAGCGGCTGAATTTTATTTTTAGACGATATTATTCAGCATGGATTTGGAAGTGGATGTATTATGTTCCAGTGTTTGGATACGCTTTTCCAAAGCAGATTTACCTGTAACGACCGTTTTCGTTTGGACACTTAAAAAATCAACATGGACAAAATTGAAACGGACAACTTAAAAAAAAACCATCAGATAAAACACAAAAACAACACCGTGACCGGTGAGCAGTAAACTCTGAATGACAACAGATAGAAGATCTCGTGGAAGATGCAACTATGTTTCTTTACACCATCTATACTCAATCCGCGACCCGGCAGGAACTTTGGCCTATTTCGAATGAACTGATAAATTTTAAACCCTTTTGGGAAGTCTCGCTTTCATCTGGTCGCTAGCAGGATAACTAATAAATCGTGAATGACTATTTGATGACTTTTTCCGATCGATCAATTAATTTTCGTGAATTCAAGCATTGTTTTCGGCTTAAAAGTGACGTCAGGTGTATGTGGTGCAATGCAGCGCAATTCAAGCTGGATGTAAAGAAGATATGAGCGTTGCATTCTTCGGAAAAAAAAATTGAGAGTGAAAAATTGTTCCACAGCAGTTACTGTCTACACCGAAATCCTAACACACACTCTGTTCGTTTCGAATTTTCTGTTGGCGTTCTGAGTGTTCTTTGGAGCATTGAAAGTGTAACTTGTATAACAGTTCGGGTGAAAAGTTTATTAGCTAACACAGTAAAACTATTTTTTTGCAAAATTAAATTTTATTATTCAACGTAATTGCCTTCGAGGGCGATACAGCGATTATAGCGATCTTGCAACTTTTCGATACCATTTTTATAGTACTCTTTCGGTTTTTCCTCAAAATAGGTCATAGTTTGCTCGTTTGCAAATCTGTTCAAATTGGTTTTTTATTGCTTCGCGAAAGATTCGCTACACTCGCTCAATGAAAGCATTTATTAATCGGTTCTTATCAGTGCTGCCAGATATTTGTACCAAAGAGTTTCATTCTTGAATCTCTTGAAACTTTGTTTCTCACTGGTAACAATTCCATAGTACTATGTTAACAATGCGATCGTATTTTGGACACCACTCTTCTTTATTTATTTATTTTTGCGGCCCGCGACATCATGACTAACACGGGCCACAACCCTCCGAAAAAAGGTTGAGTACCGTTGCTTTACCCGATCGCATAATTTAAGTAATTGAAAAAAAATGTTTACTCATAAACAAAATACATTGGGAAAAAATATGATTTGTCAACAAAATTGATTTTTTCACGAAAATCTGGACATATTCAAGAATATGAAAAATAAATCAGGGCACCCCAAAAAGTTCTCAAAATCAGGACATGCTAAATCAGGATGAATGGTAACTCTACTCAAGGCTGCAATCTCGGGGACATGGGAAAATATCGAGAAATTCGTTCTGCAGAATTTTGTAAATAGTATGCCAATACGAATTTTCCGGGTTATTAACCGAAATGGCAAGGTTACCAATTATTGACATGTGAATCTGCTGATTGTTTTGAATTTTTTATTGATAATACTTATGAACTTTGAAATGGTCTTAAAAAACTGGACAGCTGAAATCATCATACAGGGTCCTTCAGATTAAACGTTCACGCAAAAAAATCGAATAGCTCCTTATATTTTTTTTTCGCTCCGTCAATGCACAATGGTCCAGGAGATGCATTTAAGTGGAAATTAGCATTTAGAGCTCGACAGTTATTCTCTAGACAAAAACTGTCTTAGACAAAGTTGTTACTCATGATAGAGTGCTCGTTTTTATGTTGTCAAAAATAGGGTGACAAAAATTGTCGATGAAATAAAAAATCTAACTTTCTTATCTTTATAGATAGAAGTAAACATAGTTCGACAATGTTGTAGTTCCAATTATTTGAGACATCTTTGTAGAACAAAGTTTTTCTCTATCTCTTGAAATAACCGATATTGCGCCTTTTTTCTAAGTTACGTTAGGGTTACCATTAAAAAAAACTTTTATGTTTCAAATTTTACATGGAAATTGTCTTGGAAAGACTTTTAGAGCTCACTAATACAAACATTTTTCGATGCAGAACTTGTCAATATCTTAACTTTACTCAAAGTTATTGATATTTCTTACCAAAAAACATGCTCTTTTCATTTGTTTGTCATTCTTTTTGGAGCAAACATAACAAATGTTTGTTGACGGAATTTGAAAGAACAGATTTCACTCTATATAATATGTGATTTTCGAAACTATGTTATTTTTTGTGTTTGAGTAAACTAAAATTGAAATCATGAGTTTTTGGATGAAAACCCATCAATAACTTGGAGCAGGATTAAGATATTGACATGTTCTGCATCGCAAAATGTTGGTATTGATAAGATTTAAAAGTCGTACGAAGACCATTTTGCGGTAGAATTTTAAATATAAAAGTTAGAGTAAAAAAAAACTAGTTTTTTCATAGCTACCCTAATGCAACTCAGATAGAAGGCGCTAAAAACAACTTTGTGGGAGATATTTATTATTTAGACAAAAGCTGTCTTAGACAAAGTTGTTACATATGATAGAGCGCTCATTTTTATGTTATCAAAAATAGGGTGACCAAAATTGTCGATGAAATGAAAAATCAAACTTTCTTATCTTTATAGATAGAGATAAACATAGTTCAACAATGTTGTAGCCCCAGTTATTTTAAAGAACTTTGTAGAACAAAGCTATTTTCTATCTTTTGAAATAATCGATTTAACGCTTTTTTCTAAGTTTCATTAGGGTGACCATGAAAAATGTGTTTTTTCTGCTTTAATTCTCATATTTCAAATTCTACATCAAAACTGTCTTTATACGACTTTTAGAGCTTATTGATACCAACATTTTTCGATTCAGAACTTGTCTATATCTTAATCCTACTCAAAGTTATTGATGGTTTTTTACCCAAAAACTCATGATTTCAATTTCAATTTACTCAATCACAAAAAATGACATAGTTTTTAAAATCACACATCATGTAGAGTGAAATATGCCGCCAATGAACTTTGTTTACGTTTGCCCCAGAAAGAATGACAAACAAATGAAAAGAGCATGTTTTGACGTAGGACTACGTCTTTCATTTCTATACCGGGGTGTAAAATCAAAGTTTCGAAAACGAAAGCGTTTCGCCGGAGACCGAGATTTTGAGCGTTAATAGCTCCTAAAGAACTGAACTAAATGATATTATAAACACTTCATTCGAAAGATAAAATGTCTGCGTGTTATATACTTGTTACTTTTTGATCCAAAAACTTTTTTCAATGGTCTTAAAATTGCTTTCAAAACAGGCTATTGAAATCACCAATCGGTATATAAGCGAGTGCCGCTCGGAAATCCACTCAGTTATAATTGAACAGCGATTGAGGTACCATCACAGGAGTGAATGGATGTTTCCCTAACACAGACTTCAAAACCATGGAGCCAGGGGAAATCGGCATTGCAAAATAGATACAAGCAGTGGATACTTTCGTACTCGTTTGCACTTTTGCAAATCGGAATATTTTCCTAACACAGACTTCAGAACCATGGAGCCGGGGGAAATTGGCATTGCAAATGAGATGCAAGCTGCGAGTACTTTTGTACTCGCTTACGTTTTTGCAAACCGGAATGTGTTTTCTCAACACAGATTCCGAAACTAATAAATTCTGAAAATCGGCATTTCAGATCTCGGCAGTACTTTTTATACCCCCATGCATTTTTACACTCCGGAATGCGTTTTGCTAACACGGTCTACAAATGCAACGCTTCGGCTCGGTTATTCAAGACTGCATGCCCCTTCATGTCGCCAGCTCACTGAACTTCTACGCATACCGTTTGATGATTAGGCAAAATGTTGATAACTATTTGCTGCGATAGCCACTACCATAATGCATGAATTGACCTTAATTGGGATTTGTTTGCAATTGAATTCGTAAATTCTTTCATTCGTTCACTAGTTTAATCAATAATTTAATCAACAACTCTGCGCAGCGGCGATATCGTACCCAATGAGGAACATTCGAAGTGCGATTATTGCTAATTGGATAAACGAACGAACGTGATGAATTATAGAGGTTTTAAACTTTTCAGTTCATTCGCCTCTAAATTGGATAAACACAAATGATTACTAAGCCAACGGCAGTCCTACGTCAACTTTGGGAAGAAATATCAATAACTTTGAGTAAAGTTCAGATATTGACAAGTTCTGCATCGAAAATTTTTTGTATTAGTAAGCTCTAAAAGTCTTTCGAAGACAGTTTGCATGTAAAATTTGAAACATAAAAGTTAGAGCAAAAAAATCAGTTTTTTTCATGGTGACCCTAACGTAACTTAGAAAAAAGGCGCTATATCGGTTATTTCAAGAGATAGAGAAAAACTTCGTTCTACAAAGATGTCTCAAACAATTGGAACTACAACATTGTCGGACTATGTTTAGCTCTATCTATAAAGATAAGAAAGTTAGATTTTTTATTTCATCGACAATTTTGGTCACCCTATTTTTGATAACATAAAAGCGAGCGCTCTATCATGAGTAACAACTTTTTCCAAGACCGTTTTTGTCTAGAGAATAATTGTCGAGCTCTAAATGCTAATTTCCACTTAAATGCATCTCCTGGACCATTGTATAATGGTAACATTGCATTCCCTACTTCGGGACGATAATATTCCGCTACTCGTTCGGTCTTATCGGATGGTTTTTAGTGGCAAGATGTACAATTTTCAAGAACATGCATTTTTAGTGAAATCGGATTACTGGAGCAATCGAAGCCTTGATGAAACGTTGTCCTCTTATGGTAAGAATTTCAACTTCTCTCGTCGTCGATTACTTCCTCTGGGGGTACGTGAAGGACAGTTGCTATGTTAATAAGTTACAAAATTTGGAGGAACTTAAAGAAGAAATAACTTGGATTTTACAACAGCATCGAAGTCGTAATGTTAGAGTTGTGCATGAAGAATTGTGTTCACCGTTTGAAACGCGTTATCGAAAAAAGGAGTGGTCACATCGAAAATGTCCTAAAATAAGCTTTATTTTCGTTTTTTTTTAAATAAAAATCGGTTCACTTTCGTATAAGTTATGAAAATTTGTTACGTGTGAGAGTTTAATCTGAAAGAATAAAAATACCATTATAACGCTGTAGATGAATATTTTAATTCGTTCGGGATTTTCTAATTCGCCCATCAGCCTTGATATCGCCATGAATTAGAACAATCCAAATTGCCATGACAATGTTTTTTCAGATATGTGAAATTGTGACAAGAATATTTCGATCAGAACCAAAAAGGAGTGGAAAATTTTTGAATGTATTCATTTCAAGTGGCTCGGTACCGGTTATGTGTATGTGAGTAGTACTGCTTGTGTAAGGTTCAGTGAATGCTTTTTTTAATGGAATTGTGACAAAATGTTATTTTTGATAAATTTCAATGAATCGACAATTTTTCGGAAATTTTTCAGTGGGACCGTTCTCGGTGAGCTCAGGTAGGGTAAATGATCTTGGTTTGTCCGATTTGGGGTGTATTTACGCAACTAGTAAATGAAAATCGATTTTATCCTTCATGAAAATAATATATATAGTTTGGGTTTGTTGAAAAGCCCCAAGTCTTTAGTTGCTAATACTACCATAAGGTGTTGAAATTATTCAAATTTTTATGTTTTCTAACGATTCTCCTCAAAGAGAAATTATGATCATTGTTTGTCCAAAAAATGATAATGGTTTGTCCGGCTTTAGAAATCATCATTTTTAATTGATAACATTCGAATTCTCAAGTAGATGTTGTATTTATCATTGCTTGAGTTTACTGTCATAATATTGTTCCATTCATAATTTAGGCTTACTTCACAATATTGCATTTTCTTGGGCATTTTAAAAATGCCTCAAGATACTTAACATAGAGAAAGTTTATTTCTGCTATGTGCTAAGGACACAATAAACAAACTGCAGCGCGCCAAGCGGTTGCCATCATGTGTAAAAAACAACATTACTGAATTGGACAACTCATGATCAGAATTGAGTTTATCAAAATGCGTTAATTTAATGTTTTAACTATGTAAATCTGATATAAATGGTGTGCAAGAACGATGTTTACAATATTTGTAAGTGTTATAATCCAGAAACGGTCTGAATACGTGTGAAATAATCATCTGGTGATCGCTTAAAAGCTAGCTCGAATGAGGGGCGCATTGACACCAATAGATGGTGTATTTTATAACCCTTTAAAACATGTGATTCCGTAGAAAAATACTATAAAACTACTGTAAATCATGAAAAAGACAATTTTATCTATATGTTTTGAAAAAATTCAAATACCTGATTTGATAAAGGTATGCTGAGTTAGAGCATTCAAAAAAGTGGACAAACCATGATCATATTTTCGACTGGACAAACCAAAATCATTTACCTTATCGCACAAATAAATTAAAATAGATAGAAAATGAGTGACTCGGAACACAACGAATTATCGAAGAATCTTCAAAATTGAAGTGGATAACATACAGTAAGTTGGAAATCAAAATATTTTGAGGATATCGATAGTAGCTTTGAGATCTCCATTGTGACAAAAATAGACAGTATAAATGAAAGAGGATAAACATGAAATTTTTTTTTTCTGTCATAAGGAATAAGAATCACTGTAGCTCACACATAAATTCACTCCCTCAGTTTACACTTTAATTTTACAAGAGAATGGCTAGATTTGGACATAATTTCAGAAATGACTTGAGGACGTTGGTAAACATTTCTTGGAACATCGTTAGTAGGAGGCCCCTAACTTTCTGACTATAGGAAGCTTTTGCTAAATGATTTGGATTTAAATTGTGCCTTCCTACGGCTAAACGCTCGTCGACATATTGCATTCAGTTCTGCTGAGTTCAACAACAACTTTATAGCGATACGTAGCATACGACTGCATTAAACCGCCCACATCACTTTTCATGCACCCTCTGAAACGTGAATAATAAATAAGTCAATACTCGTGTACACTTATCGACTTATTTCTCTCGTCATTGCAACGGCACCGACAAACAAAAGTTATCCGAGAATTGCGAATGATTTCAGCTCCTTCTCTGTCCATACACACACAGTGATCACACCTCTTGCCGATTGCGACCACTATCCCACCGCATACAATCATTTTTAATTAATATACATTTTATTTTCACTATCGACTGAGCCGAGAGAGAGAGAACGTAACAATGGTTTTACCAACAGTCAGCTTTCGGATGCGGTACACAAATGGTAGGCTAAACACAATTTCCACATGCCATAGCAGGGTTGAACAGAAATGGCATTTTACCTTCTCGCACCTTGGTGTGCGTAGCCTACGCGTAAACCCTTCAATAATAAATGCGTCCGTCCGGCGTTGGATCCCGAATATCATCAGCGAATGCAAACAATTCTTTTAATAGATTACATTACAGGGCGTCACGAAGTCACGTTTAATTTCACACCGATTTTCCGCACCCACAAACCCGGCCCCAAACCGACCCACTATTGGGTTTATTTTCCGACTTTCCTGAGGATTCACGTTGGCACGTGCGAACCGAACCAAACTTCTCCGACAACTGCTGGAAAAATCAGCTGCTTGTGTTGAGGCCAGCGATCGGAACTCGGGAAAATGCGGTCGGCTTGTAAACAAATGGGTTCATTCGGACCCGAAGCGTTCCGCCACGCGTTTCGGGTGGAATGAACACCACCAGGCGTGGCGGGAAAATTTACAAACAACGCCGGCGAATGCAGGGAATCAAAACAGAACGGTGTGGAATTGTGTTGCGGTATGTGCCTAGGTCTCATGGTATGTAACGAAACACAAATCAACACAAAAAACGTAACGCTCTCCAAATGAGTGAATAAAATGCTCCACCAGAGCTTTTTTATCCTAAACCAATAAACGGGGTTTATCGGCGGTCCTCACAAATATCCTATATTTCCGCTACAATGTTTGGGACGTCCTTCACGTGGATCATTTACGAAACTTGTGTTACCACGGTTCAAATCATCAAGCCATATTCCTACTGTTAAAATTTATAATGAAGAGTCCTTCCACACTCTTAACGATTGTTCATAGAATTGATTTGCACCTTCAAAGACACGTCACAGTATTCGATGTGCACATGAGGCTATATGACAGGTCTATTTGACAGCGATCGCTTCGCGTATCGACGAATCTTTCTGCGTAGCCACAAATGTTAAACTCCATTTACTTCACAGAATGCGACGAGCTAATTCTAAGTTTATTCCGTTGCCCGATACCACAGTTGTAGTCACTGCAAATCGGCAGAATAATTCATCCCGGAATCCAGTTATAGCTGACTTGGTAGAAATCGAACAGTTTTTACTTTAGGACATTTTGAATGCAAATCGAAATATTGGTCGAGTGACCTCCTTTGGCCTCCATTACCAATATTTCCGATGCTTTCGACTTGGGACTCCCACAATCCCACAATGCCGTGGGAATAACGCGAATCGATCGGAAGAATGCTTGTGTTTTCCATCTTATGTGAGAATCTCATGCTTTGAATCGTTATCCTGCTGGAAGGTGTAATAATCTTCCAGGCCCATTTTCACCATTGACATCTTCAGATTTTCTCATAGAATGTCGATGTACTCCTCTGTCGTCATAATCCCATTGATTTGGGGCAAATTTTTCACATTTCACCCTTTGGGGTTGATTGGTTGGAGATGTCTGTTCCCTCTTCGCTCTATCGTCGCCGTTGCTCATTGAACAGCTCGAGCCTCGATTCATCCGACCGGCTCGTTGATATGATTCCTTGCGACGGGAAGTCGTTTATTTTTATTGCTGATTATCGGCCACTTCCTAGCGAAATATTTTTTCTGATCTGATTTTTTACAGGACATATACAGAATATTCTGTATTTTACAGATTTTTCGACAAATTTCGTATGCAGAATCTGTATATACAGAATTACAGATTTTCAGTGAAGATACAGATTTATAGTTTTTTTAAAATTTAATTTTAATTATTAATTTTATTACAGTGCATACATAGATATCCTGATTTGTGAAAATGTTGTTGCAGTTGTTAAGCGAAATCTTGCGCGATTTGAACCAAAACTACTTAAATATAAACTACTTTTTTCGTTCCAAGTTAAGTATGACCATAATTAATCCGCCAATCGTATACTGACTCATTAAAACGATCCTACACCAAAAACTGATTTGGTTTTGTGTTTGTCATCCCGATTTATGACATTAAATGAGACATAACATAACATAAAATGTCATGACTCACAAATACTGGTAAGCATTTGTACAATATACATGGTACAGCAATATAAGATTAATACGAGCGAGCGAAACAAAAGACAAATATGCTTTCCTCATACTTTGCCACGTACACGGCCCAGACCGAGATAGATATTGTTCTCTTTCATGCGCTTTTTTACTCTTAGAAAACACTTCCCAACTTCATTTTATAATCAGGTGCAATATTATCACGTATTTGCTGAACAACTGCTGAAGCATCATCAGCCATGTGGATAGCGTGGTCGTGTGTAATAGCTTTGCATTCCAGCCGGCCTTGGTTCGATCCCCATTGACGTTGTATGGATTTTTTTTTCACAATCCCAAATGAAATGAGTGAAGGAAACAGAACGAGATGTCTGCACGCATACATACAAATCATTTTTAAGTTTTTAAAATAGCTTATTATTTGCGCATTTGACGCTCCAGCACGCTAAATGGCATCATTTCTGCCAAAGATGAAATGTTTTCTGTCAACACTAGTTTGAGTGTATGACTAAACTGATTATGCTGTTCCTAAACTTTGTTCTACTGCTCATCAATAATGTCAATTGCACTTTTTAATCAGAAAGTTCTCAATTTTGCGAACTTTCTAATTAGACAAGAATGTTATCGTTGCTCATGTTGGGTTATTTATGTTTGGAGAGCTACGTGCAACGATTCGCTAATGCTGCCCTTGATGTTAAAGATTTTGAAGATTTTCTGAAGAAGCCTGAGGATGTTTACGTTGGTATCGATACAGAAGAAGCTAAAAAAGAATTGGATGCAGCTAGGAAGCTGACCTTCAAATCGGTTTGTCGTGACTTCTATATGGAACTCGTGAAACAGATTTCAAAGTGATTTGATCTCAGCGATCCGGTTATTAAATTTCGTCAAGCTACCAAACCTTAATGATTTGATGCACCAATCTACTCAATTCGTTGAAGCAGGTAATAGATAAGGCTTGGAAAACGGCTACTCAAGACGAATCTTACGGGACACAAAGTGAGTGACTCAGATATAACTTGGTCCCCAGTTGTTGGATGTCAAAATGCATTGAAAACAAATAGTTGTCAAAATTAACAGCAAAAATCTTGGAACCGGTTGGGATATTTCCGGTCTCCAAATGACGGAAGGGAAAAACTACGAGAGAGAGAGAGAAAGCGAAAAGAGGGACTGGAAGGAAGTGTAAAAAAAAAGAAGAATTGAGCTGTAAAGGAAGGTTGAAGGAATTCGACTCCTTCTTAGCCCACGGACCGTCGAAGGAATCGAATCGTTATAGATCCAAGAAAAGAAATTCTAAAAGTGAAGTGCGAGAGAAAATAGGGGATGGAGAAGTTGCTGTTCCCGGGAACCTTTCCCGACGGGCGACATCCGCCCTTCTCGCTAGAATACCGACAGAGAAGGTACCTAAAGAATGTACCGGTGGTCAGCGAGCCACCATCGTTATCGCTGCTCCACACGCACACAGGTGAGTCGGTTGAACGTTTTGGAGGCCAGTACGGTGAGGTCTGGAAGAGCCTGGCCCGCTCATCTTACCTGGACCGATGAGACTGGCTCCTGTGTGCGGGCATCGTGCGTGAGTAACAAAACCCAAACCAGCCTCTCTCTCCCAATCTATACTAACCTGGATACACTAACTTGGATTCCTGCTCGGCCGCATCGTTTGGCTAACTACTAAGAAAATAGAATTAAATAAAATATACTTACCATTCTCTTCTTATTAGAAGTTAAATCCTGGAAATTTAAAGGTTCTATCTTCTACCGTCTTAATCGTGAGTCCGCTTCGTTCATGGTTGAATGCCGACCCCGAGGTTAACTTCCATCTCTGAGCTGGCTAGAACTTACAAATATTGATGTTGAAAATACTAATCAAGACGGGTAAGACGGACACTCCACCGAAGGGAAAGACGAACATATTGTTTTGAAAAGAATTTGATTATCTCCTTCTTCTTTTTAACAGATGCACGCTAACTACGTTTGCAAGTTTGTAAAAGCTGTTAATGGAGGGTCCCCCGTGAACACAGTTGGTTTTTTTCTACGATTTTAGGGGTGCAGAATGGATGCTCGAATTTTCATGAAGAAATTGAAAAAATATGATTTATTCCTTTTCTGGCCGGGTGCTGGAGGTTCAAATCGACTCTTCCGCCCCGGGTGCGAAAGCTCCACTCGACGCCACTGCCAATGTCACGAGCTGAAGATTGGAAAAGAATATTTCGAAATATGGAATCTTCCCAGCTGTAGTGGAGCAATCGATGGAAAGCACGTCGCTATACAATGTCCTCCAAATTCAGGTTCATTGTATTATAATTATAAAGGCTATCATTCAATTGTGTTAATGGCTTTCTGCGATGCCAATTATAATTTCCGTTTCATAGATGTTGGTGCAAATGGTGGAAACAGCGACGGAGAGGTGTTTGCCAGCTCCGATTTTGGAAAACGCTTTCTTAGAAACGAAGTCAGTTGGCCTGGTCCTTCTATCTTACCTGGTTCCAATATAATATTTCCACATTACATTGTTGGTGACGCAGCGTTTCCTGTAAAGGTCAACCTCACGCGTCCTTATCCAGGTACACATCTTTCGGCTGTTCATGAAAACTTGAATTATTGACTTTCTCGTGCCAGAAGAGCCATCGAAAACTCATTCGGTATCTTGGTTGCACGTTGGAGAATTTTGGGAAAGACAATAGAATTGTTTCCTGAAAATGCTGAAAAAGTTGTGAAAGCGGCAACGGTGCTTCACAACTTTATGGGTGCAGAGGGTCGTGAAGAACCTGTGAATTTGGGAGAATGGCGTTCTCAAGTTACACCTCTTGTTGATTTGTCAGCGGCAGAAATTCAAATAGGAAACAATTCTAGTAGATCTTCGTATCAGCTGCGTGACACACTTGCTGATTATGTTGAAGATAATTCAATTAATTGATTATGAATAAAATAATTCAAAAATTGATAATATGACGTTCTAATTTCATTATCGCATTCTAATTGGTTATAACTTTAAGCATTTTAGGAATCAGGGAGGTCAACAGTCTCGTGCAGTTGAAGAACGGTGTGACATCTGTCTAAGAACTCAGCCTCCAGCGATCTAGCAATCGACATCGGCATCTTCTCCATCAATTCGCAAAGGAAGGAATTATGTCTCATAGGTTCAGCTGCATAAATTGTTTCCACCTTATCCATAAACTCCATGATGCGGTGATCAACAGCGTTGTGCTCCTGCTTGTTCTTTTTCCGTGGAGTTTAGCGGTCATCCTCGGTATTCAGTTCACGGGATGTTTCGCCGGAATCATTCCCACGAGAATCGAAGATGGAATAAGATGATTTAGGGTCGTAGTTGCTGGCAGTCCTACAATGAAATTTTCTGTTATTTAAACCGTTGAGTGTTATGCTAGCTCCATTCTAATTCACATCCTTTTGCGGATATGTGATTTCAAAAACTTCAACGCTTCTTCCACCTTCCTTTCATCACTTCCACTAAAAAATAAAAGCATTAAACGAATAAAACAATATGTCCTAATGAACAAAAAAAATTACCTGCAACCTACCTTCTTATTTCAATGAATTTTCTATATCAGTCCAAATCTTTTGCTTTAAGTGGCTATTTTTATATAGCCGATGTCCCTTCGACCAGAGGAACTCGTTGGTTTCCACCAATTCGATGAGATTTGTTTCAAACTCCATTTTCAATGAATTTTGGATTGTTAGAATATTTCGTTCTTGTTGTGTTCACGGCATCAGTTTGAATGTTTTTAAAAACAACACGTTAACATATGCGACGCAAGGAGTTTAGAACAAATGTCAAAGTTTAGTACAACGATGCTAATGCGTATATGAGTATGGCAAAAGTCGTATTTGGTGCTTTGATAATTCATGAATATATTCATTCTAGATCGCAATTCAATTTCAACATAATCGCTATTATAGCCGCTCAAAGTTGCATATTCATCCAAACAAATTCGATAAGCATTTGCCATGTATGTATGTGGCCTCCACTTTTGCATGCATATGCCAGTTAGGCGCATTATATGCCAACCAAATTTTAGGGCATATGATGTTATATATACGCTTGTTATGCGATTTAATGTTTGCTGGGTAGTTAATCATCACTGCTAGTGTTTCGTATACGAGGGTCACTATTTATATTTCGGGAATAGGAACAAAAACAAATAGTTAAGCTTCGAATATATTTTTATTGTTTTTCAAAGTACTCGCCACGATGATCGATACACTTTTGCATGCGCTTAAACCAATTTTCAAAGCATTTATTCCAATCGACACGAGCCTTTTTTTTTTGAGCGATTGTCAAATTATGTGGGATCCAACGTGAACATAATTTTCGCACAACTAAGTGTTCATGTAAAATCGCATATATGCTGGTGGAACTAATGCTTAAGGATGCCTCAATCTCACAATAGGTTACATGACGATCTTGCTTAATCATTTCGTCCACAGCATCGATGTTTTCTGGCACTACAGTCGATTTTGGACGACCTTCACGAAACTCGTCGGACAGCGAACTACGACCACGATTGAATTCACTATACCAGCGATACACAGTGGTTTTTGATGGAGCTTCATCGCCAAAAGTCAAATTAAGTTGATTGACGCACTCTTGTTGTGATAATCCACGTCGAAAGTCGTAAAAAATTATCGCATGAAAATGTGTGAACATTCAGTTCCATTTTTTTTGCCGAGACCAAACTTTCAACTAAATATAAAATAAACAAATAGCGTCCGTATGACAAAATGTTCTGAGTACGTATATCGTCAAAAATGTCAAACTTTACGATGGAACCGTCAGATGGACTCACATGACATCAGTGTGGCCAATTCCCGAAATATAAATAGTGACCCTCGTATAATCCGTCATTGTATCATCACCAGTGAAATCCTGACAGCTGCAAATTTCTCCATCGGAACATTCGTCACACCCGCGCTCTACAACGGAAGCAGCAACACCTAATTCTATTGGCATCAACCATAATATGTTTGAGTTTGTTTCTGGAATAGAATTAAGAAAATAGTATATACATCATATATATAAAAATTAAAGCTAGTCATACTTACACCCGTTCAACTTAGTTATTTCCGTGATGAAGTTATTTTAGCGATATGCGTTGACCTGAGTTCATCGGCAATACTTCACCGGAGCTGTAAACATGGGTTGGAAAGTAGTCGGAAACATAATGCACATCATCATTACCTCCATAATCCAATAAGATTTTATAATATATGAATCCTAATTTTGTCTCATTTTGTCTCAACAAGATTGAATGTTTTTCTGGAATTAAAATAGGAGTTGATTACACATATTCTATGAGTACAAAATAAAAACTATCCATACTTACGAATTTGATTCTCGATCCATTCTCTGTTGTGTTTTGAATGACAGTTTAGAGAGAAAGAGAGCGAGAGAAAACACAATCTCTGCAGTGATGCC
Organism: Toxorhynchites rutilus septentrionalis; assembly: GCF_029784135.1. Lineage (NCBI taxonomy): Eukaryota > Metazoa > Arthropoda > Insecta > Diptera > Culicidae > Toxorhynchites > Toxorhynchites rutilus. The sequence continues at coordinate 9,725,656 of NC_073746.1, forward strand.
GTTTGGCTCGTGAGTAATACTCACGACAGCTGCTTGATGGTGCAGGGTGGGGGTAGATTCCGGCACTTTTGTAGCACTTTATGGCACTCGGTCGACATTGAACCGACAACCGCTTGAAAATAATTTAGAGCGGGGCACAACCGGCATTCTGTTTCCACCTTAAGTTTCACAACGACGTGATCTCTGATCTATTCAAACACCAGTTTTACGTTCACACATCACATCATGCATGGTCAATTTAGCCGCTTCAAGCGATTTCACGACTTTAGTACCTGACCATGCTGTATTTTTAATGTGGGTATCCAAAATCAAATTTCCTCTATCGGCTTCCATCCTGCAAAACTTCTTCAAAACAAAACGGATAAACGTGAAGTTTTCACAGTAAAATAATATAGGTTTTCCAAACAATGTGCTATTTCCGATTCAAGACACGCCTACAACGACCGCTGCTTAAAAATGAACAGTGATTCCGTATTCTAACTGACTAAAATAAATCAAAATACTAATTAACTGATTTGAAACCGTGAAACAATTGCGGTAGTGTTTTGGACATAACCTCCCAAAATCTTTTCTATTAACACTCCTATACTCGCGCATTGGTATGTCAGACCGAGAAATCAATAATTCGTTCATTTCTCAGAAAATAGCAGCACTACGACTTTGCGATTCTCTCTAGCTTCGTTATTCGTCGTTCGTCATCTTTTAGCGTATCGCATGTGTTGGTACAAAGAGGACGTATGCCACTTTTTTAACACTTTCGGTCTGACGCACCGACGCGAGTATAGGAGTAACTTTTTTGGACAAGTGCCTTTTTTCATATTCTAGAATATTGTTGAATGAAATGTATAACTTAATGTTAGTTGCGTGGAATATTTATTGAATATAATGCCATGTATGTATGTGGCCTATTCTTATTTAATATCAGTCCCTTTTGTAACTGGATTGAACGTATCCATATATTAACTATTCGTCGATATATTCGTCGTTAGATTCATACGTTCAAAAGCAAAATATAAACAAGAAAAACAAAAGGAAGTTCCTAGAAATCCTTTTATATCATCTTTGTATGCCCCATCTAAAAAAAGGCATTAATTCTTAGTTTACCGAGAAAACAGACAAAGAATATTAGAAATATGCAAATTTTATATTCCAGAACCTTTATCATCTGGTAATTACCTAGAAGGTCGTTATACATTCTTCTCTGCGTCAAAAGACCCGAAAAACACGCTGCAGTTGAAATGTAAAAAATATGTTTATTTCGAGCATGCAGTTATGCTATGTTCTGATTCTTTCTCCAATGAAACCACAATCGATCAATACGTTTTCATGTTATTTTATAGCTCTTTATACTTCCATGAATTATATTGAAAAATTCGTGAAAATTCGAATTTCGTTTTTTGTGTTGGAGGATAAAAAATTACTCTATTTTGATGAGACTGAATTAGATGACTATTAAAACATAAAAAAGACGAAGAAAACATATGTTTCGGAGTTTTTTCATTCAATCATACCCTCTTCTTCAAATAAATGCCAATAAAGCCTGAAAAATGCACAATAGCAACATTACAGAGAAGTTCAATTTTCGGTCTGTGACACCGTGCGCGAGTATACGTGTTACGATTTTGCACGCGAGTACAGGAGGGTTAAACTCATAGTCTGGAACGCTATTTCATGCCACTATTTTCCATCAAAATTTACCGCTTGTAAATGTTTGCAATTTTCGATTGCATATCCGTCATAGTGAATGAAAAACATATTTCTGTGTCTCATTTACAATGTTTTCGGTAAGTTAAGGTTTTTGATGTATTGAGACAACATCTTTAGCAAAATTTTAATAATATATTTTGAATAAATGATTCCACTTGAAAATCCGTTGCAGAGCAATAACGATCATAACCTCAAAACGAGGATGAGGAAGCGCAAATGAATTAAACAAAACAAAAATCTAAACTGAGCATTGTCTTCACACCCAAGGCTAAAGTGCTGCTTATTTAGAAATTTCGCAGTGTGGGACCGTTTCAGTAATAATGTATCTCATAAAACAGTTCATCACATTTGCGAAAACAAATCGAAAATGGCACCATAGTTTTTCAAATAAACCGCCCATTCCAAGAAGCCAAACTGTATCATTAATGTCAAATTAATCTAGAAAACTTTTTATCGCGCAATCGAATCTCATTTAAATCTTCCCCACTAGAAGCATCAATTATCAACCACTTCCTCCACCGTTTCCGCCAATTACTTATTTACAGCGTATTTGGTGGAAAACTTGATCGACTTCCTCTATTATTTATGTCCCACTTACTTCTGTCGTGACAACATTATCCAAATCACTTCTGCTGGCTGCTGCTCTCATTTCGAGCGCGGCCCGATTCTTCGAGGCAGACTCCCGAAAAGCGGAAGTGGCAGAAGTCGAACGGAAGGGGAAAAGTTTTTCAGGCAATAAATCACGCCTCAAGTTTTATTGTACTTTAATATTACACTGACATCGTTGCTAAAAGTTCTGAGGCCCACAAGAGCGACAAGACTTTAAATTCTCACAACACCACACCATATCAAACCATTCAAACACTAGCCGAGAGTGGTTTTTCACTGCACAATCCAATCAATTTTCAAGATGAAAAACTATGTGAAAAAAAAGGAAACGGAACGAACAAACGAACGAACGAACTGTGAACAATTCCCGGGCGAAAGTAATGATGAAAGTATTTTCCTTCCTTTCTCTCTCTCTCTCACTCGGGATGTGTGTGGATCCAGTCTGGGGATTGGAACCCAGCAGAATCCTTTTGCGGTAGACATGGTAAATATGAGAAATATGAAGCAGAAAATAAACATTTATCTTTGCTTATTCATATTTGCCTTAAGACCACATGTCGCTGTGGGTGAGCGAGGCCAACGCCATTCGTTGGCATCGGGGTTAAGGTATTCCAGCGGAGTAATGAGTGCACCAGAATTTAGCCATGCATCAGTAGAAGAGATGATTGCAGCATTCTAGCTTGGTGGAATGTCGCGAAAAATATGTTTTCATTACTTGGTACTTGCTGCGTGTACCTCATCTCTTTCAGTCTGATGTAAGGGAGTATTCTAGTCACACACAACACGCGGAACGCGACAGGACACAAAACTTATGTCAAAATTAAAAAAGGTTGGTAAATTTACCTTTTTAGTCGACCGGTTTCGGGCTCGATGCTGCCCATCTACGGGACGATGTCCGACTGTAGTGTAGAGACACGAATTTCGGACGTTTTATCGAGCTCCGCAAAAATAAAACGAAGAATATTTTCACTGTACATGATATCATTATTCGTTCATCTATCTTTTAACAATAAAACAAAAATTGAACGGAGAAAAAATATTCATAACTAGAATAGTTGAGAGCTGATGATGTTGGGGCGAAAAAAACGACGATTTCTGTTTCGGACACCGGGCTCTTAGCAGCAATAAACACAGCTACTCTTGGTTTAGCGCAGCTTTAAACTGCAAATATATTTTATTAAATATGGCTTCAATAGTGGAGTTTTCAATTACTTACACATTCGGTGTTCTTACGAAAAATAAATTTGGAAGAAATTCACTGATTCAACAAATACAACGGTATCACAACTACAATATGTGAGCAAATACGAGTTTTGTAATCTACGTTTTAAATCTAATAAAAATATTCGTCACTGTTTCAAGTTTGAACTTGTATCCTCTTTAGCGTTCGTTGCCGGAAATAGTTTTCTCTTTCTCTCTCTTCTTTTCGATGACAGCTCTCACGCCGCGCGTTCGTCGATGACATTTGCCGTCAAGTTGATTTAGGGTGACCATTTGGAACGCATACTTGGAACAGTGCACCCAGCGGCAACAGATGATGGCGTACACGATTCCAGCCCTTCTGGTTATCTGAAACAAAAAAATCGAACAGATTCTGAATCAGTAGAGATGCCGCTATCGCATGAACCTCGGACAAGTCAAAAACATCTTTTTTGACAAAATGGCGGCCGTTCGAAAAACAAAATGCGGTTTAAAACGTTTTTGCTTACGTTTTCCGATTTTTAAAAAATTGTAAAAGTTAAAAAATATCTTTTTTCAGAGCTTCATGCGATAGAGAGATGCCTGCAAATTGTTTCCATATAAATTCGACAAGAATCGGTTCAGTAAAACTTGAGATATCGTGTACGCCAGTTTGAAAAAACTAGTTTCGAGAAAAACGCGTTTGAAGTTCATTGTTATGGCCGTACCAGGTTAGATATCGCATCACTAAAATGGCTCTAGCTCGGTAAATAATAGGATTTTCGATAAGTCCTTCCTAGGGTATATTCTTGAATGACTAAACTACAGACATATGAAGGATTTTTTAAAAATGTTTTTAAATTTCTAGACTAGAATACTGTCTTACTTAAAATTACGCAAGTGGAACAATGTTTTGCATATCAGAATTTCAGAATATGTTTTATAAACATATTTGCGGATAATTCACAGATTCTCGCTATAAATAAAATCGCTAAAAATATCGTGTCCAAACGCGTGGTGTAAATAAAAAAAGAGAATGTAAATAAAAACAGAGAGAGAGAGAGAGAGTAAGTTAGCAATGAGCAGCTGCAATGTGTGTGTACATGTGCGTTTTTACGCGTGTGCGTGCGAGGAGAGAGTAGAGAGTAGAGAGTAGAGAGTAGAGAGTAGAGAGTAGAGAGTAGTGAGTAGAGAGTAGAGAGTAGAGAGTAGAGAGTAGAGAGTAGAGAGTAGAGAGTAGAGAGTAGAGAGTAGAGAGTAGAGAGTAGAGAGCAGAGAGTAGAGAGTAGAGAGTAGAGAGTAGAGAGTAGAGAGTAGAGAGTAGAGAGTAGAGAGTAGAGAGTAGAGAGTAGAGAGTAGAGAGTAGAGAGTAGAGAGTAGAGAGTAGAGAGTAGAGAGTAGAGAGTAGAGAGTAGAGAGTAGAGAGTAGAGAGTAGAGAGTAGAGAGTAGATAGTAGAGAGTAGAGAGTAGAGAGTATAGAGTATAGAGTAGAGAGTAGAGAGTAGAGAGTAGAGAGTAGAGAGTAGAGAGTAGAGAGTAGAGAGTAGAGAGTAGAGAGTAGAGAGTAGAGAGTAGAAAGTAGAGAGTAGAGAGTAGAGAGTAGAGAGTAGAGAGTAGAGAGTAGAGAGTAGAGAGTAGAGAGTAGAGAGTAGAGAGTAGAGAGTAGAGAGTAGAGAGTAGAGAGTAGAGAGTAGAGAGTAGAGAGTAGAGAGTAGAGAGTAGAGAGTAGAGAGTAGAGAGTAGAGAGTAGAGAGTAGAGAGTAGAGAGTAGAGAGTAGAGAGTAGAGAGTAGAGAGTAGAGAGTAGAGAGTAGAGAGTAGAGAGTAGAGAGTAGAGAGTAGAGAGTAGAAAGTAGGAAACTTATGAAAACATGGTCTTGGGCCGCTATCCACAAAAGAACGAGAAAAAATGCGGGTCTACAATACATAATGTATTCAGAAATGCGATAGTGATATAAGTTCATGTTTTAAAAAATGTAAACGGTGCCACGTGGACTGATTGTCAGGGTTCTTCGCCGGCAGATCTTTCTAATCAACAACCGATTTATTACCGCTTGCTCAAAAGTTCGCGAAATCAAACCGGCAAATTTGTATCATTAGGACTACGAGAATATGTTCAATTTATTACCGTCAAACTAACAGCAATCGAAACTTTTTGGAAGACCATTTATTACGACCCTTGAGATAAATAGATCCTCTTGCTTCGGTTGGTCTCTTATCTCTTACCTAATGGCGGAAAATCTCACCAGCAGAATTGGGATGGAGAAAAATTTGTTGCTATATCATAGGTTTGCAATTAATTTTTCACCAGCAGGAAAACATCTCCGCCCGAGTGAATAAAATTTCCAACAACAAAAAATCTGGAAGTGGATTCGCCCTGGGGCTATGCTCCATTCATATCTCGATTTATTATAAATTGAAATGACTGATGATCGTCTCATCCATTTGCTCCGCTCTATTGAGTGTTTTAAAAGGTCATCGCAACCGCTTGTTTGGTTTGGACCGGCTGGGACTGAAATGTGCTTGGTAATGAGAAACTTTTCCCGATGATGATCCGTGAGATTTTCATGGCAAATAATCTCGTGTACAATTATTGTAGGTATAACAAAAATGTAAAACCAACCACGAAAAAACATAATATTTATTCTGATTATCTTGGTAATTTTTAAGGGACAACCCCTCAGCCAACCATACTAATCCCACAAGGTGAATCGGAAGCAGAGCTTTCATTCCAGAGCATAAAAGTGGCGTTCCACCGTCTTGAGTTTTCAATTTATTTCCCTTCAATATTGAATTTGTTTGAATTTCTGTTGAATTGATTTTCGACCATCCTCCACACTCCACAAGCGATCGGGAATCTAAAATCGTATTCCACAATCGAGAACCGCACTTTCCTTTTTTTTTTCTTCCTCCATTGAACAAAGAAAATTCCCAAGAATCACTAGCGCTGGAAGGCGCTGAATAAGTGAACAAACACGCTGCTCCAACGCATAAAAGTCAATCAGTATTCAAATTGTCGAAGCGCTTCGGTGATATACGCCACCAATCCAACATCCTGGTTGGCTGAAATCAATTTTCACCTTCGATTTCCACCTATAACCACGGGAAAAAGCACACCAAAGAACGACGTAAAAAAAACATTTTAAATTTAAACATTAATAATAAATGAAGTAAAGTGTTTCGCATTGGATCGCTTCCTGGAGCTTCGGAGCGCGACCCACAATGCTCGCGCCTTGGCACCAGACATGAAAAGTTCGGTGTCGTTTTAAGGTTTTTTTTTCCAGCGGAAAAAAAAGTTTGTCTTCATCGGCTGAATACGGATATCATTCGCGGAATAACGCCACGAGCACCAAATCATTTCCAAGAGGGAAATAAAAAGAAGCCCTCATCTTCCCCCCCCCCCCTCGCTTCAAACCAAACCAGAGTCATCTCAGGACTTCTTTTTCGTTAGGAATGAGGCGCCCGCGTACTTGTTCCGAGGCGCGCGCGGGATAAGCAGTTCGGAGCGAATTCCCGGAGGAAAAGGTAGCGGCTGAGCGTTGGGAAAATGCATTCTCCTGAAGCTGAAATAGCTTTCTGCCGCAGAAGCAAAAGCTTTTCAAGCTCAGAATGAGAAATGATTTATAATATTGGGAAACGGATGAATGCTGGGGGTTCCTCAAGCTCGCCGGCAAACGACGTTCCTGCACCCAGACTGATGGACTGACTGGTTGGCATCTGATTGCTGTTTGCTGTTGGCGAATGTATTGTTAGTTGTTGAAAGTCGTGAATGCTATAGCCAAATGTCAGAGTGATGTTTGTGTTATGACCGCAATCAGAACAGTTTGCAAATGATGTGATAAATGAAGTTCTCGTGAAGACGGTATTAAACGACTTTTTAGGAGAAAATAGAATGCATTCATTATAGACTTGCTTTTGTGAAGATTCATTATACTAAAAATCATTTTAATCATTTTTCTTTGATGGTGTGATGGATCACAATGTTTACTTGAACATCCTAAAGGAAATTACGAAATAATGTGTCAACGAAATGGGATTGTATCGGTAATTAAGTTTAAGTTAAGACAGTGACCCAAAGCACAAGGCAAAATAAGTAGAAACCATCAAACGTTAGAAAGGATCTCAAAAACTATTTGACGAATGAATGGATAAATACTCCTCCCAAATACACCACAAAGCTCATAGATAACGGCTAAAAGCAGTTGCATTGAACAAGGGTTGCCATCCCAAAGATGGAATCCAGAAATTGATCAAAGCCTTCGAGGTTAAAATGAAGTTTCGACCTCTGTACGAATATAAGTTTGAGTTAGTTTTCATACATTCGCTAATCTACAATATTTTTGACGTAGGACTACGTCTTTCATTAAGGGTGCCAAATCAGAAAACAGGTACCGTTTGTATGAAATAAAGTTTATGCAGACGCGAGAATATAAACAACGAAGGGGAAAACGAAAAGAAAATATCTGCGACGTAAACTCCACCCTGGCACGGTAAGTATGCTGTCGCTAGTGAATAAATATTCACTCCCCGTTTGGTGGTCATCGAAGCAACATCGTTGCCGGTGAGCGTCGAGTGGGAATGAATTGTCTTTCTCATGCTGTCATTTTGTGTTATCGTTGTTTCTGCTCGAGCTGTGGACGCTAGCGCATGTTTCACTCGTTGTGTATCTGGCATTGCATTGCATTGTTTTGTATAAAACCATGATATGATACGATGTGTTCAACCATAACCCCACAGTATGAGTATTTCTGCAATCGACTACATCAGCGGATGACGATTATTGTTTCCAGGGGTCAGTTTGGATTCTAAAATGGCACGACTTCCGGTTGACTGAAATGCATCAGGAATCTGTCGAAAATGGGTATGAGATCCCAAAACATCGATATTTTATGAATAGTAGAATAGGTGAATACGTTTTACTGGAAATACCGGGTCATTTTGTATTATCGAAACTACATAGATCAAGCAGGCGTTTTAAATTATTCCTGACTTGATTAAATTTGACGATGATGATATTGATTCAGTAGCTAGACAACAGGAGAAAAAAATACACTGGACGAGGCGAAACCTGCAGTTGTGCATCAAGGAAAAACTTGAACGACGATTGCAACAATCAAAGGTATCAACGTCCAGCCCAAGCTCAGTGTCTATAAACGGATTGATGAAAACCCTCGGACAAGAGTTTTCGTACATAGGGCATCAAAGGCAAATACATGACAATGGTATTCGGTACTCTTCGTATTGTACGCCCAACATAATGAGGTCCGATCTAGATTAGATAACGACAGGATTAACATTTTCTGTATGCTTAAGTATTACTTTAATCAACAAAAGCTTGCAAAATGAAAATTGGGTATTTTAAAGTATGTTTTTTTACCGGTAATTTACCGGTGTTTACGCCAGTACTTCTGGCTATGCCGAATTTCACTTTCCGACGGAGAAAACGTTAACCGGACAGCGTATAATAATTTCCTTCTTCCGAATTTAAATTTGCAAAAGATAGTGAGACTTTACTCTACGATGGTTTATTAACGAATGTAGCTCTGTACATTACGTGCCCTATTTATATGATACACGCTCTAGTGAATTCTATTGTGGATGGTATCTTTGCTCGGGTTGTTCTAGAATTTTCGCTATAAACAATAGACCTTATATTATAGCAATAGAATTTTTCTATCCCTGTCTGATACCTTTCTAGAAGAGTTTGTTCTCTGGTGAATTCGCGACTACTGAATTTGACAGCGCACACATGTGAAGCGAATGTCAACAAAGAATTGCAAAAAGAATGTGATTTTTAAACGCACCGTTTTTAACGTTTTTTGCAGAAATTTTCGTAATGGTGAGTATGTATAGAAAGAATTATCCTCTAGGATGCTAATTTAGTTAAATCACATAAATTTACTGCAGGGGAAAACGTTTTCTTACCGCATCCGAAGGACACTGTCTTTACTTGTGGAAAAGTAAACAAACTATCAGGATACTAAATTTTAATAAAAATTAATAATTGTGTGCAAAATTTATCTTCCAAACGGTTGGAAAATTAGTTTTCCTTATGCAGTGAAAAAAACTTTGCCATAGCTTAAGCTGAATTTAACTTATAAGTGTTTTTCTGTGACCTTGTTTCATGCATTATCAGGAGCCATTAGTCGGAGAAAATGAAACCTGCTACGTGGCTGTGGAGTTTGCGGATGTGTTCGATTACGCTGCGGGTGGAAGCCGTTTAGTCGTCGAAGGCGAAAGAATATTCAAAGCTGGACATCTTTTAATAGTTGGTGTTGAAGAAGTTCACGATGAAGGCTTCAGTATTTTCTCGTCCTGGCTTCAGTCATCATCTCCAAGCTCGGAACCCCATACAATAAAAATTCGTACGAAAATCTCCTTCTCCAAATGGTTGTTTTCGTGTTCCTGTAAAGCTGGCAAAGGAAAGTGCAAACACGTCATGGCTATTTTGTATCATTTGCTTAAGTATGTTTTATTTTATTTCTTTATTATTGCACATTTTGCACCAAGTTGGACTGTTTCACACTTTTTCAAAAGTGCGAAAATGTGAATGTGAATACTTGGAGAGTAGAAGTTCGACACGGTGAAATGGAGGCTACAAATACGGGATGTTTTTGTAGGTTCTATCTTTAGCCGTAGTCGTTGGATCCAGTCTAGATACCGCGATTTGTCCGTTTTCGGAGGGAAGGCATGAAAAGAAATTCCGGGGCGATATCTCTGCTTACATCCGGGGACGACCCAAACAATACGGCTTTTGAATTTTGCAGATTGTTCGGAGTCAGCTTCAAGCAAATTTCGTCCGACTTGCATGTTCTCCGGGCAATTTGCGCAACTTTTGACGTCTATATTTCACACGTTCTAAGGAAAATATTTTGAAAAATATTCGGAGCATCGAAACAGTTAAGAAAAACTATTTTTCAACAATTTCCACTAATTGTAAGATAAACACGGTACAAGTTTTCGAGAAATCAGTATATTAATTACAGAGAAAATATGCAACGGTTTGTTTACATATTTTTCACTCACACGCGAAACTTTCATAGGTGGCGACACCGTACCTTCGATGACGCGAATTGATATTGTTTGGACCAAGGCGCCTAGAAGTATATCCTAATGTGGGCCAACTTGCTAAAACGACTCTTCAGCCATCTTGGAAGTCTACTGTGTTTTGTTAGTAAACAAAACACAATACGCTAGTCCCGAAGCTCGCTCGTGATCAGTCTGTCGCTTTCACGCTACAGGCAAATAATTTCCCTTCTGCTTTCTTCCGTACTGTTTTCATATACCGTTCCCCTAACCAACTTAGTGACGAAACGGCCTCACCTTAGGATATACTTCTATGCGCCTTGGTTTGGACATCGCTTTTGAGGTAAGTTGATTGTTTGAAATAATACTTTTGATTTCCAATTTACTTTTCAGGTAATTGTGTACCATTTGGAGCTCTTGGACAAAACTGAGGTAAGTAACAATTCATTTAAATAGCTAATCATTATTGTTTTTTTTTTCAGATGAGCTGTGTTTTGTGTTTAGTTTAGTGTTTTCAAGTGTAATTATTTTGTTGTGAATAAAGTGTGAAAAATTAACTTGTGTTTTTTTTCTGATTTGAGTTCCGCCTTGGCTCGGGCCGGAACAACCGGTTTTACCGGTAATGAAATTTTCATTACCGAATAACCGGTTATCGAAATTTTGACACGGTAATGCAATCCCTAATTGTGAAATCCAATATGGTAGCAGACACAAGTTGGGAGTTAACTGGAAATGGTTTGAGATCCCACAATATGTATATTTTTAGAAACGACTCAACCGGAGAAAGTTGAGTATCGATCTCTGAAATCGGGAATGTAATTCTATAAAATGAGTTTTCGGAATCGTCTCAACCATCAAGTTAATGCAAGGGTGCATGAAGTTTTCCTTTGTGTGATAGGCACAACGATATATATTGTAGAATGCCCATGGAAGTTGAATATCTGTGGAAGTCTATGTCCAAAAAAGTAGATAAATATTTTGATTCAAAAAATTTTGTTGATCGAACCGGAAATATAACCTGCCGCCTCGAACTTGGCAGTAGCATGTCTTTACCGACTAGGCTATGGATGAGACCCTACTGAAATGGATTAAGATTGAAAACATAAGCTAAACAATTTCCAGGGAGCTTCCAGAACATGCCTAGATGTGGTAGTAATCAGTTCAGGTGAGTATCGCTCATGTTTCTGAATTCCGGGATAGTAATAAACCTGTTCTTGATATAACTTTAGAATCGATTGTCAAATTTATAAATTACTTTTCCACAGAGGGGTACAACAAAGAACGCACTCCATGGTTTATTTGAAAAATAATAATAAAAGTAAATAAAGACAAATGAATAATAGTCAATATGACCCTCATTGCTTTGGGAGCTTTGGGGTGGCCAAAAATATCGATGTAACCAACGGTAGTCATAATACAGTTGTTCTGCGCTAAGTTCCCCACCCCAGCACACGATAAACAATCCCACACAATGACGCTTCTGTGGGAAATATGAGGAATATGTTTAAATTACATTAAATTTGGAGAAGTTCGTGCGACATTTTTATTTCAAACTTCTTTCGGATCTCTATTTAGATGATTAAAAGTGTTGATGGAATAACATACAAAAATATGTAAATATAAATGTCAGTGTAGAGAAACGCAAAATCCTATGCGGTTGACAAACGCGAGTTGTCAAACAAGAAGTTGAATCATACAGGTGCGAAAAAGAAAACGAATCCGACAGGAGTTGCAAAGAAAAGAGAAAGCGAATTATTCAGACTTACGTTTCGGCCCTCTTCCCGGTCGACCAGCCTGGCTGCCGAGAATCTGATGCTTCCGAATGACCAGCTCGACCGCATCATGGCCTTTCCCATACTAGCCAGCAATGTTTCGTTGAGACTCGTTACGCTGGAGGTCACGCACAATCAAATTTCAGACCTGTGTCCGGTAGATTAGCTTTCTACCGCATTTTCCGAAAGCTTTCTCAGTGTCAAAAACAAGTCACTTCGAACGAAAAGTTGACTAAACATCTACGAAAATTTTGTTTTTGTGAGATGTAAACAACCAGCTATCAAAACCGAGGGTTCCATAGTTGAAGAAAACACTGTAATACAAATATACCGAAGTGAATTTTTTCATGCCATACACTAAAAGTACCCATTTAGGAACAAAGTTGAAATGGAAAAATGGACTGATAATTACCCACTTTTACTGGAATACTAAAAAGTTTGAAAAAACTTTTAATATTGGAATACTTTGACTTCAAATGGGGATGTATTTCTTTGCGCCCATCTACTGCAGTGGATCCCCAGACTTACTCTTATTTTAAATTGAACGTCATGCAATCAAAGAATGAAACTTTTTTGGCGATCACAGAGCGTCTAGAAGTTGTAATTATAATTTAATTCAATAAATTTTATGAAATAACGATCAATAGTAGAAGTCATGGTTCAATAATAGCTGAAGCTCCAGATGGCACACCAGAGAACTAAGGTGCTGTTATTGAGCCATCGAAAAGCAGTGCTGCGTCCAGAAGTCTCTGTCGGAGGCAACTTCGGCGTTTTTTTTGCCAAATAGAGATTATGTTCCAAAATGTGTCGAGAAACGAAATGTTAAGCTTCCGCTACTTTTCATAGAATCGGGGATACAATTCAACACCAGTTACAACATCGAACAAGTTCTTAAATCATTTTTTGTCCCATGCGAAATTAATTTCCCGTTCAATTAAATGGTTCCGTGATCCAACTGTGTTTTTTTTTTAATTAAAATTGTAACGACGTTTTGCTCTTTTGAACACCTAACGCAAATGATAATTACTGTTTAGAATGTTCGAACTCGAAAATTGTTAAAATATTTAAAATTTCCCAGTTCTGATCAAGTGCTTCCGGCTTACATCTTCTCGGCACACTAGTCATCGCTTGGTAAACCTCACATTTCTCAATTGAAACCGACGCTTTTCGTGAGCAAAATTTCAATAGAATGACGGCGGACAGACACACGGACACACGAAATGGGAACCCAAATGATTCCGACGAAATAAATGTATAATCAGTCGTTTGTGTCACGGGACTCTCCAATTCTCCATAAAACAATATGAGTATGAGTAACGATCGTCGTCACCCGAAGCGCTTCCGCACGCTGGCCCTAACCTGGCTATAACGGGCCAGCAATAATTTATATCACACAAAAACAATATCATATTGAAAACGCAATTATCTATTACTTTCAATGGCAATAGAACAATTCCAGCGCGAGTCTCACATGCCGTCAACGGTTGCGAGCCACAGTGACAGGAAGTAGCGTTTTCGTTTCTCCTGCATTTTTCTTTTTTCGTTAGTTTGTTTTCGAACGTGAGCGGGAACAACTAAGTGCCTTGGAAGTCTGTGAAAGACGAAAAATTATCCGCAACAAATTAAATAAAGTCGCGCTCGACTCGATAAAGTACCGGCGAGTGATCGCGAGGGGAGAGACGGGAGGCATTCCAATTGAGTCACAATTATTTCCCATTTATTCAAATTTGCTCGCCGTGAAATATGAATGAATGTCGTGGAGTAGAAGAAGCAGGAGGAAAGTTGTACCTCGAAGCCTGAGATGCTTCGGTACATATGAAAAAAAAAATACTGTTGACTCGTCCGTCCGCCGGTTGCCTTCCATTTGGTTATCGATTTCAGACGGCGGTAGCTCACTTTTTGCACTCTATCTGTGCGACTTCATTGCGATTGTGTTTTACATCATTATTTTTATTGCAGCTTCTGTTTATTACGGTGTAAAAGGGATAAGGGAAAATTGCACACCGCGGGCGGAAAGTTTCATGACAAGGCACAAGACACTCAGGAAATGATGTTCTTTATTGGTCTGTCGCGATGATAGCTGAAAAGAACTACAGGAAAAATCCTGTGTAGTGGTCCTATCTCGATAGGGCTTCCTGAACCGACCATTAATTTCAGGAATGTCGCTGGCTGCCGAACTTTCAGTGACGTCACAATATAGTTGTTGTTATTTTGTGTTTTCAGTACTTCAAAAAGGGGAAAATAGGGATGTTTGACCTGTATAGAGTTGAATGTTCTTAGGTTGAGTAAAGATTGAAAAACATCCCAACGCTAAGGGACAGATCTTATACCGGAATCAATAATAAAAATTAGAGATTTTTGTTGATAATTTCCTTTCGAACATTCCAATATATTTTTTAAATGTATTTAAGGATTTTACCAGGATTATTTGTTTTTGACGACGGTTGCAGAATAGCGTGGCGATTATTAATCGATCAGTGGATGATAAACATATGCCTACACTAAGGTAGCGGTCACTCAATATTGTCTACAATATTTGACAATAAAATTGTCGCCTTTGCTTTTTATATATACATATAGCATTCTTGCTGAGCAATTAGAATATTAATAGGAATCAGGTCATCTTATTCGCTTATAAACGAAGAATCATCATTGTGTCTAAAGTACAAGCTAAAGTTGTTCCTAATCAAATCACGTTTCATGTCATGCCTATCTGGAACTGTTTGCCTGAACACTAGCGAATCAAGAACAAAATTTAAACAAATAAACCTGAACCTTTCCTCGGGGGTAAGGCCATGCTTCAGGTGGAATTAAAAAGACAATAGTCCGCACCAGTGTCGTAGTGTATGGGGGGCGGTCCGGGTGACACCCACGACCGTAATAATTATATTTGTTTCGGAACAAAAATCTTTGAAACTTTAGAATGAACGTCACCCGTTTTCTTTGAGATTCTTCCGAGTCTATTCTGTAATTGGTATCATTATTTAGTGAACAATTTCACCATGGAAATGTTCATCTAAAGAATCTTTCTTGGAGTTTTTGGATGGAAAAAGGTTACTGATTTGAGTAACGGCATCCCTCATTAAAGTGGTATACTAGGACGAATTTCTGACGTTTTTAAGAGCTCTGAACATATGAAACAAGGAATATTTTCGCTTTCCATTATTTCATGACTAGTTTATGTTTTCAATACAACTAGAAATGAACGGTAAAAATATTCTAAATTGAAATAGTTACAAGCTGGTGAAGTGAGGGGGTTAAAAAAGTTGCGCCATGGCGTAAATAATTCCAGCCCTTCTGGTTATCTGAAATGAAAAAAAAATCGAACAGATCATTAAAGGTGCCGCTATCGTATGAGTCTCGGACAAGTGAAAATTAACGACAATACTATAACTTGGTAAACGATGGAATTTACGAAAAGTCCTTTCTGGGGTTTATTCTTGAATGTCTAAACTTCAAGAATATGAAGGAACAAAATAGTGTTTTTTTTTTCAAATTTCTACATTACAACACACACTCTCTTAAGTGGAGAGTGATGGTTCAGTTTTCATTAAGTGCCGTTCTCAATTTTCGACAACGATCCAACCATGTCAAGAGGAGTTCAGGTTTTGTAGGGAAAGCAAAACAAAAAAGCCGTATTCAAGGGTTTATAAACCACTTTTTGAACTTATGAGCACAACATGCTGGTTATGTTTCCGTGATTCAAGCAAGATACATGTTAGCAATATCTGACAGCGAATTGAAACCGTTGATTCCCAAATTTGCAAATTTTTACGACGAAGTTTTGGAAAGCGAATAGTTACTAGAGATTTTAAGATTCCGTTGACATTTAAAGGCTACTGGAATTAACATAGACGATGCCAATTATTAGTGTACATTGTAAGTGACACAGTTCATCAGGAAATGAAACATCTAAGAAACGCTTCCAAATCTTACAGTGAATTTGAAGCTTACGCAAACGTTAGCGCAAACATCAAATGGACTAACAACGCTTGTCAATATGTAATTGTAGAACATATGCGAATAGAATTTTCGAATTTTCCCATTTTCCTTCAGAGTTTTCCGAAAATATTGGTTTTTTTTGGTTGGAATACTTGTATTATTTTTATGGGATTTTTATGGGGTGTCATACCATCATAGAATTATTTCTCGTATCTTAAAACCCTCACATCCCAAATTTGGCTCCATTTACTTGATTAGTTCTCGAGTTATGCAGTAGTTTGTGTTTCATTTGTATGGCAGTTCCCATCCCCTCAGAGAGGGGGTAAGTGTGTATAACCACCATAGAAACATTTATTGCTACCTAAAACCTCCATATTCAAATTTTGGTTCAATTTGCAGCATTAGTTCTCGAGTTATGCATATATAAAAATCCACTAGTCACTGTAGAAACGTTTCGTGCCCCCCTAAAACCTCCCCATTCCAATTTTGGCTCGATTTGCTTGATTAGTTCTCGATTTATGCAGAAATTCGTGTTTCCTTTTGTATGACAGCCTCCCCTTAGAGAGGGGGAAGGAGTGTCGAACCACCATAGAAACGTATATCGATCTCTAAAATCTCTATATGCCAAGTTTGATTCCATTTGCTTCATTAATTCTTGAGTAATTCGGAACACCCCCCTGTAGAGAGGAGGAGGAGTGTCAAACCACCTTTGAAACGTTTCTTGGTTGAGCTTGAGCTTGAACCTAAGCTTAGGTAGACTGTACAATTCGTAGTTGCTCTCCGTGATTGACCTGAACCAACCAAATTGCACAAAGAACACACAGAATGACGCTTGGGACTAGCAAATCATTCTCGTTGTGCAATTTTCGTTGATTTGAGCTTTAAATGGTCAATAACGACGCCGGTCACGTCCTTACAGTCACCAGGGGAAGGGAAGGAATGTTAGTATGATATTCGCCGCCCGAAGGCCGAAAGGGTCGCCTCTATAGCGTGGTTCCCTAGCGAATATCATGGGAGGGATTATTGTTAGAGAAAAGAGGTATGAATCAGGATTCACCGAGGTAAGTGATGTGATTTTGTAAACACGGGACTCTGTTTCAAGCTTGAATCGGGACTGCGGAGAGTTTTGTTTGGGAAGCCTGAGAAGGTAACCAATAGAACTTCTCCAAAATCAATCGGACTATCCATTTTTCATGCTGCTATGGGGATACAAGGGGCTATCGAAGTTATACCATTGTAATACTGTATTTCCGTATTATCTTCATTCAGCTCCCCCGGCAGATCACACATACACCCACCGGGAGCCCCACGTGAGATCAGCTTCAGCCATGTGTCCGCCAGTAGCGTAGAATCCGCGAGCTCGACAAACAACACGCTCGAAACGTTTCTTGCCTCCTAAAACCTCCACATGCCAAATTTGGTTCTGTTTGCTTGATTAGGCCGTGATTTATGCTAAAAATGTATGCTTCATTTGCAATGTTGGTGATTGACGAGAGAATCGGCAAAAGCATCCAACTTTTTTCAGCATATGAAAACAGCTTCTTCAATCAATGTGTCTCGGTCTCGGATCATACGATACCACTCAGTGAGTGAACGAATCCGAACATGTGGTAGACAAGTTCATTCTGTCTCGTAAGTAGAAAGAAGGGCAGCTCTGTCGACCAATGATTCACTCTCATCGATCGGATTTGTTTACGGATGAGACAAAGAAGGATCGTCAAGCGATAATTTTCCCTCGATTGCACTCATTTGAACAATTAAGGTAAACGATTTTGGTTTGTCCAGTCGAAAATATGATCATGGTTTGTCCACTTTTTTGAATACTCCAATTCAGCGCACCTGTGTAAAATCAGGTATTCGAATGTTTCAAAACATATAAATAAAACTGTCTTTTTCATGATTTACAGTACTTTTATAGTATATTCTTACGGATTCATGTGTTAAATCCATCTTCTATTGGTGTCCATGCGCCCCGCGTTTGAGATAACTTTCAATCGATCACCAGATGATTATTTGGCACGTATTCAGACTTTTTCTGGATTACAACACTTACAAATATTGTGAACATCATGCTTGCACACCATTTGTATCAGATTAACATAGCTAAAACATTAAATTAACACATTTTGATGAACTCAATTCTGATCATTAGTCCAATTCAATAATGTTGTTTTGTGAACACCTTTAAAATGCCCAAGAAAAGGCAATATTCTGAAGAAAGCCTAAATTATGAAGGGATCAATATGATGACAGTAAACTCAAGCAATGAGAAATGCTACATCTAGCTGATAATTCAAATATTTTAATTCAAAAATGGTGATTTCTAAAACCGAACAAACCATGATAATTTTTTGGACAAACCATGATCAGAGGTGAACAATCCATGATCATATTTTCTCTTTGAGGAAAATCGTTAAAAGCATAAAAATCAGAATAATTTCAGCGCCTTATGGTAGTATTAGCAACTAGAGACTTGGGGCTTTTAAACAAACCCAAAATAATTGTCTTGATTATTAGTGATTTTCATACAGAAAAATCGATTTGCATTTACTAGTTGCGTGATAACACCCTAAATCGGACAAACCAAGATTATTTACCCTATCATACTGACAGCAAGCGTTTTAGGGGCCAATGCAGCAAATGTTTGTATAGTGTGATGCATACCGCACAAACGTTTATAAGCAGGGGACAAAGTGGCGATTTTTATTCGATCAGTTGTTTTGAATGTACCCTACTTATTCTTAGAAATTATCAGGTGTAATACATATTTTAGATTAATGATACGATACAGTAATCTTTCGAATATACATATTTCAGTTTTTGTGGGATGTTCCTATTTTGAAATACAGTTATTCAAGGAAAGAAATGAGGTTTTAATGTAAATTCGAAAGAACATTTCACACAATCAAATAACGTTACGTTCCAGATTGTATTCACTACTTCTCCCAACAAAACGTCATTCATTTTAAGGACCATTATGTCTTTAGCCCTAATATACTCGCGCAAACGGTCTCCTAGACCGACAATCAATAATTTTGTTTTGAGAAGGATGAATTAAATGACTTTAAAAGCTGAGTAAAGGCGAAGAACACATGTTTTCTGGAGTTTCTTCATTCAATTATATATTTTTCTTTCAATAAATACCAATATCGCGTAAAAATACACAATAGCAATATTACAGAGACACGTACAGTCTGTGATGAGTTGTGTTCATAGTACACGCGGATTGCTGGACAGAGTTGTTGGCTTTGTTTTACAGTTTAACTAGTTTAATTTTGTCTCGATTTTCGAGCTTTACCAGATCAAACATCAAAGATTCGTTTGATGAATTCTCATTTGAACTGAAGCAAAGGCGGTAGCTTGAAATCTTCTCGTTACAGTTTTATGGGCCTCCCACAAGGCTCCTGCCTAAGCCCCCTCTTGTACAGTTTTTACGTCAATGATATAGATGATTGTCTAACTAGAGACTGCACGCTGAGACAACTTGCAGACGATGGAGTTATTTCCATCACGGGTACTAATCCCGCCGTTCTGCAAAATTCCTTGCAAGATACCCTGAACAACCTGTTCACGTGGGCTCTCAAGCTGGGTATCGAATTCTCTACGGAGAAAACTGAAATGGTCCTTTTTTCTAGGAAGCACGAACCCGCCCAATTCCAGCTTCACCTATCCGGCAAAACGATCAAGCACTCGATGTTTTTCAAATACCTTGGAGTATATTTTGACTCTAAATGTACCTGGGGAATACACATTGCGTATTTGAAACAGAAATGCCAGCAAAGAATCAATTTTCTCCAAACAATAACCGGAACATGGTGGGGTGCCCATCCAGGAGACCTCATTCAGTTATACAAAACAACGATATTATCAGTGTTAGAATATGGCAATTTTTGCTTCCGATCAGCTGCCAGGATTCATATTCTCAAGCTGGAGAGAATACAATATCGTTGCTTGCGTATAGCCATGGGGTGTTTGCATTCGACACATACGATGAGTCTCGAAGTTTTGGCAGGAGTACCCCCGCTTACTCTTCGGTTCACAGAATTATCCTACAGATTTCTCATCCGTTGCAAGATCATGAATCCATTGGTGATTGATAACTTCGAAAATCTACTCCAACTGACTCCTCAGTCAAGTTTTATGTCTCTATACCATGAGTACCTTACCCATGAAGTGCACCCTTCACCGGGCATCTCCAACCAAGTTTGCTTCCCATACTTTTGCAATTCCTCTGTCAATTTTGATCTGTCCATGCGACAAAAGATCCATGGAATCCCAGATCATCTACGCTCCGATTACATTCCGGAGATATTTTCGGCAGAATATGGGAAAGTTAGATCTGATAAAATGTTCTTTACTGACGGTTCATGCATAAACGGGTCCACTGGCTTCGGCATCTTCAATGAAAATTCCAGTGCCTCTTTCAAACTCAAAGATCCTTGTTCCATGTATGTCGCTGAACTGGGTGCGATATATTACTCATTAGGGATCATTGAAACATTGCCCATCGACCACTATTTTATTTTTTCAGACAGTCGCAGCTCAATAGAGGCAATCCGCTCAATGAAAGTTGATAAACGCTCATCTTATTTCCTAACAAGAATAAGACATCTATTGAGTGTTTTGGTCGAAAAATTATTCAAGATTACCTCAGCATGGGTTCCCTCTCATTGCTCGATTCCGGGGAATGAGAAAGCGGACTCGCTAGCTAAGGTGGGCGCTTCAGAAGGCACACTTTTTGAAAGGCAAATTGCTTATAACGATTTTTTTCACATTCCTCGTCAGGACACACTCGTTAGTTGGCAGCGCATGTGGAGTGAAGATGAGTTCGGTCGTTGGTTACACACGATTATCCCTAAGGTTTCGACGAAAGCTTGGTTTAAGGGATTGAATGTCGGTCGTGATTTCATTCGCGTGAAATCTCGGCTTATGTCCAATCACTACAACCTAAACGCGCATCTCTATCGAATTGGGCTCGCAGCAAACAATCTTTGTGACGATATCGAGCATATTGTCTGGTCGTGTATCCGGTTCCATGCTGCTCGCTCTCAGCTCTCTAGAGCACTGAGAGCACAAGGCAGACAATCGGATATCCCCGTCCGGGATATCTTAGGTAGCCGTGATCCTGATCTTCTGCTTCATCTATACCTGTTCCTCAGGAACGCCGATGTCAACGTTTAATGATTTTTCCTTCGTTGTGTCCCTGTTTCGTATCCATCCTATTCGATCTATAAACTTTTACTTAGTCGCGGCAATACATACACACACTCTTTACAGATACACGGGCCAAAGGTTGTGCAGTCCACTGATGATTCAACAAAAGCCAAAGGTTGTACCGCTCATGACAACTCTACACGAGCTGATGATTGCGCCGGCTAGTGACCATTCTATCCTGGATTCCTCGAGAAGACGCACCACGCTAGATATGGGGTACAGACTAGGGGGGCGTTGCTGATTAATGGTCAGCTGCATCCCAATAGGAAGTATCCTGTGTCGGGCACAGGTACAGATCATTGAAGACAGCAACATCACAATTACGAAAACACTTGTAATACTAACCTCGAGCCAACCGCGAGTAATCGGTTACATATTACTAACATAGTTATAGGGCAAACATTGTCGAAATATTGAACTCCCGGCCCCGTCAGGTTGACGCCATATGAGCCTTAATAAAAATATATATTTTGGATAAAAAAAAAAGGCGTCTTGGCTTCCTTCATCAAAAAAGATCATTAAAAAGTCACAGGAGGGTTGTGTTCGAGACACGACCGCATAGTTGACGTAGGATTCCGTTAGGCTATCTGTTGGTTTTGGATATGTTTGAAGAATTACATCGTTAAACTCTTTGATAATGATTTGGTGGCCTCCTGGGAAGGGCTGTTTTGTCTGGTTGTTGGGTATTGTTTGTTCACTCCACCATGATGCCTCTTGTGTTATTTATGGATGAAATAAAGAGAAAAAAAACTCACCAATGTAATATAAGATAATTACCAATACCAAACACAATTATCAATTTTTCTCATCAGTAAAAACATGTTTCTTTAATATAGATAAAACATATTCAAATGGAAAAGGTAATTTTCTTTTATAATTTTTACTTTCTGAGTGTTTATTCAACTCAATGCGAATTTTAATTGGACTAACAACACCTATTACTATATGTAGAGCAATCTCTTTTTCTAATATTTCTTCACATTTCCAATTCTTCTCACCGTATAAACTTTCCTTTGGTGAAAATGAACACAACAAAACAGACAGCTTAAACCAAACGACCCGTTCTCGAGCGCCTTGACAGCTTGATTATTATCATTCACCTTACTTGCAATATAAAAATGCCCCCAACTTTCATATATTTGCAATGCCGATTTCCTCCGGGAACCTTGGTTTTGATGTTTCTGTTACGGAATGTATTTGTATTTGTATTGTATTTGCAATGTATTTGCAATGTCGATTTCCCCCAGGCAGCTTGGTTTTGATGTCTCTGTTAGGGAACACATTTCGGTGGGAGCAAAAGCTCCTCCTACTTTTATGTATTCGCAATGACGAATTCCCCCAGGCAGCTTGGTTTTGATGTCTCTGTTAGGGACCCGCCGCATGTGTCGTCAACTTCGACCAATTAGAAGTGGGTATTTCCGTTAGGATAGGGGTTGAGATTTTTCAATTGTTCGATAGTTAGTTTCATGACACATATTATTTTCTTCAATATAAAAAATTGTTATGGAGTGCCGAAATCCATTGACGCAACAATTTCATCAATCCATCATGAAATGACTGAGTAATAAGCATTTGAAATTGGACAATTTTCACGATGTGCTCGATTTTCAATTTTCAATTTGTACCCCAATATGTTCCCGAAAGACGTAATCCTACGTCAAAAGTCCTCCACGAAGCCGCTGTTGTTTACCGATGCTGCATGTGTACTTTGTACATTGATTCAATACGATGAGATATACCTAAAAGTCGTCCAACGTCAATTTCTCCAGTAGAACAGTGAGGGGCAACAGTTCGCATTGTACTTTTTGAGACATAACAGCATTAAAATCTTGCAATACGGTGTAAGTTTAACACATGATTACACCAGCAGCTCTCACGTATGAACAAGATACATTTCAGAACAATAGCGGAAAGTTTTAAGGTAAGAGGTGTTTTGCGTTATTTTGTTCTAATTTATTCCATTTTCAGAATAACGAATATGAATCCGTAGTAGTTCATAATGTGTATTCGTTTTTAAGGAATAAATATAAAGGATATAGGAAGGATATAAAGGAAATATAAAGGATAAAGGGATCTAGAAAGTAAATATTTTCAAAATGTTTTCATACAGGACTTATGAGAGAAAATACATCTGGAAGAAATGCACTCCAGAAATGTTCGAAATGGCCCAAAGGATGCTTCGGGAGGGAAATTGAAGGGGTCGGAATGTGGCGAACCTCAGTATTTCTGAAGCAGCTCTGAGGAAGAGGTTAATGTTAGTAAGTAATTCTATGATTTAAATATTTCTTTTACGGACATTTCAACTTCTGTTATGAGCACCTAGTCCGGTTCGAACCAGTAGTCGAGAGTAGTGATGAAACGGATAGCAGTTTGGCTGGATACCGGATATCTGCCAAGCTTCGAGGCCGGATAGCTGGATTGGCTTTTGGATGCCAAGTTTTTGCTTGTATTTGGACTTGATCATTTGAATAATATTTTGGTCCATGAGCTGTAACAAGGCGATGAATGTTTTTTTTCGAATTTCAAAACATTACTCCTCCCCCATGGGGCGGTAGTCAATTTCTGGCTAAGATACTGCAATATACAAATAAGGCAGTGAAAATCATAGTTATTCAACGTTTACCGAGATATTTTCTTTTAATTTTTTTATGATTCGATTATCCAGGAAATTCGATCATCCGGAGAGAAAATAATATCAACATTCCGGATAATCCTGTCCGACCTGTACTACTATTTCAAATAAGCAAAGAACATCGAAAAATTATTTTCATTCAAGATTACAAACCTTGGAACTGTCTTAAGGGATGAAAATCAAAGAGCGGATACACTTACTTCCCCTCAAATCAAATTAAACGAAACAGAAAAGACGAAACTGAATTAAATCCTACACACGAGGCTCACGATATTTTTTGGGAATGTTTCGAACATACAAACTATATTTTAAATATACAAAGCATAAACAAAACGTTCAATTTTGAAAAAAAAAAAAATGTTTATCTTGTGTTCATGAGAAATTGATTTTTTTTTCTAATATCTAATATCTAATAGGCCGGATACCGAATATCCGTTTCAGCTCTAGTCGAGAGTGAGCAGTCTGAGAAACTGATCATCCATTGCAGACCATTGGACAAAACGATTTCTTCAAAGATTTGGTATATTTGCGAAAGCCATCAAAGTCTAGCATGGATCCAACCAGGTTACAAAACTAGAGGGACGTGATCTAGCTTCATGAGGATGAATCGAATGCCTACGCTACTAATGATAAATTATTGATTTTAGTTACAAGTTATCTCAAAAGTTTATTTCAATAAAGGGTGTGTCATATCAAATTGCATCACGGAAAAAACGTTGTTGAAATTTAATTTTTAGGAATTATATCTTCAGCTTTCGCTTATAATCAGATAAGAGTGTATAGATCACGTTGGCCATGCTTCACTGTCAATTTTTCGTAAATTTGGAAAAATGTCGTCGAACGAAAAAGAGCGTCGTGAATTAATCCTGCGCACTCATTTCGAGAATCCGGAGTTGTCACATCGGGACATCGGTAAGATGCTGGGAATCGTCCAATCCACGGTCAGCAGAGTACTAAAACGATACTTCGAGAACCTAACCATCGACCGGAAGGTGAAGAACGGCAAAAATGGATGCTCCGTCAGTGAAAAAGATCACAAGCGCGTAGTTAAGCAGTTTAGACGTGATCCGAGAAGTTCGGTCCGGGATGTCGCCAATAAGCTGAATTTGTCAAGTTCATTCGTCCAGCGGACCAAGCAGCGGGAGGGCCTGCGTACATACAAGGTTCAGAAGGTTCCTAACCGCGACGAAAGGCAAAACATGGTGGGGAAGACGCGAGCCCGGACGCTGTACACCGAAATGCTGACGAAGCCGCATTGCCTGGTAATGGACGACGAAACCTACGTCAAAGCGGACTTTCGTCAGCTGCCGGGCCTGTTGTTCTTCTCCGCAGAGGACAAATTCAGCGTTCCGGAGGAGATTCGCAAGCAGAAACTATCCAAGTTTGCCAAAAAGTACATGGTGTGGAGCAATCTGCTCTTGCGGAAAGCGGAGCGCCCCCCTCGTGATGACCGGCACGGTAAACGGGCAGGTTTACCTTAAGGAGTGCCTACAGAAGCGCTTACTACCACTATTGAAGCAGCACGAGGGCCCGACCATCTTCTGGCCGGATCTCGCTTCGTGCCACTATTCAAAGGACGTGTTGGAGTGGTACGAAGCCAACGGGGTCACCTTCGTGCCAATGGAAATGAACCCGCCCAACGCGCCGGAGCTTCGCTCTATAGAGAAATATTGGGCAATTATGAAGCAGGCCCTCCGGAAGAACCCAAAAGTTGACAAATCGGAGGCGGACTTCAAGAGAAAATGGATTTCTGTTCAAAAAAAAACTACAACCTGACGTTGTACAGAACCTTATGGACGGGGTAAAGAGGAAGGTGCGAGCATACGGGCTTGGGCTCGAAGTATGAATAAAAAGAAAATGCCAAAAGTTGTTTAATAGTTTTTATTTTACTGTCTAAAATTTTCAAAAGGATCGGTCTACTGGGCGAATTTCTACAGCGTTTTTTTCGTGATGCAATTTGATGTGACACACCCTTTAAGTGCGATCTTTCGCCCCATAGGCTGCGAACTTGTGCCCCCACTGTTGGACAAAAGTTCGCATTTGGCAATTTGTATTATAATAAATATTAGACAAGCAAAACTCGAAGTATTTATAGATTGCGTTTCGAAGGTTATATATAGTTACTATTTGGTAAGCAAACTAGCCCCTATTGGCTTTTCTTTTAAAAGTTTTTAGACTACAACTGTTAGGTGCGCACCTGCGAGCATTATCAATGCCCACTGCACATCGAAAAGTTATATTTTCATCGCACTTTACTTGTTCTACTTCTTGTAGAATTTTTTGGCTTGCGGTTCTTTTTTTTCTGAGAGCGACACCACTCTATTGCAAAGCGATTCGATCCGAAGCTTCGACGCTTAACACCCAATCGGATCAGAAAACGAAAGTGAGGCGACGGCAGAAACTAACGTTCGAATCATAAAATGATACAAGCGAGTATCGATGAACACGTGCAGAGTTACCAAGCGATGACTCTCACGCTGTGTTCATTCAGTGTTTTCGTTGACGCGTCTGTTTTCTGTTTCATGAGTGATTCAAAACATACAGGGTTTTCCATTTCGGGCTTCCGAAAGTATACAGCCCTGCGCTGACATCCGTTTGACATAGCTGTCAACCAAAGCGTCATATCGTTAGTTGAATGTCTGCCATTTTACAGTATGGATCGTTTTAGCATCGCACAACGTGTTAATTTTGTTAAATTATACTATAAAAATGATGAAAAACCGGCAAATGTTTTTCGAGCATTACGGACGGATTTTGGTCGTCATGGACGGCCTACAGAGCACACAATCGCTAATGTAGTGCGTAAATTCGGACAAACTGGATCCGTAGTGGATATTGTGAAACCTGTGCATCATCGTAATGTGCGTTCGGCCGAAAATATTGCTGCTGTTGCTGCCAGGATGACCCGAATGTTTCGATTCCACGGCGTGCTCAGCAATTGGGCTTATCAAACACATCATTGTGGCGAATTTTCATTTGGACTTGCACCTACATCCATATAAAGTCCAACTGGTACAAAAATTAGAGCGTGGTGACCATGGAATGCGTCGGGCATACGTCGATTGGGTGAACGAACAACAGCAGCAAAAAGCTGAATTTTCGCATCAAATTTTCTTCAGCGATGAGGCACATTTCGAGCTCGGTGGCTATGTGAACACCCAAAATTTCCGTATATGGGGCTCAGAAAATCCACACGTGATTGTTGAGAGGCCATTACATCCGCCAAATGTCACTGTTTGGTGCGCATTATGGTCTGGTGGAGTCATCGGGCCGTATTTCTTTGAAAATGAGGACGGTGAGATGGTAACTGTGAATGGTGAGCGCTATGGCCGCATGTTAACCGATTTTTTTTGGCACAAATTGAAGATATGGATACGGATGACATGTGGTTTCAGCAGGACGGCGCCACGTGCCACACAACATGACCGAACATGGCCATATTGCGAACGAAATTTGAGGGACGCATAATTTCGCGTTTTGGTGATGCCAATTGGCCGTCCAGATCATGCGATTTGAACCCGCTAGACTTTTTTTTTGTGGGGTTATGCGAAAGACTCTATGTCTATGCCAACTCTCCGCAAACTCTTGTTGTATTTCACACATAATGGCATAAACCAAACTTTAATTTGAAATAAAAGTTTCATCGAAATTCGAATTCTAAGTGTGTTTTATTTCAATTTACTTCCGGAATTTAAAGTTGGAAAACCCTGTATTATTGCGCGCGTTGAATGAATCAAATATTGAGAATGCAACGAGCGCTCGTTGATACGATTGGAACCTTCCTTGTTCATTTGTATGGCAGCCTCCCGTTAGTGAGGAGAGAGGAGTGTCGAACCACCATAGACACATTTATTGCACCCTAAAACCTCCACATGCCAAATTTGGTTTCGTTTGCTTGATTAATTTCCGAGAAATTCAGAAATTTGTGTTTCATTTGTATGGCAGTCCCCCCTTAGAGAGGCGGGAAGGAGTGTCTAACTACCTTAGAAACATTTATTGCACCCTAAAATCTCCACATTTCATCTTTGGTTTCGTTTGCTTGATTAATTTCCGAGAAATGCAGAAATCAGTGTTTCATTTGTATGGCAGCACACCCCCCTCCCAAGGTTCTTGAACTATCATAAGAACCTTACCCGACCCTAAAAACCCGTACATACCAATTTTCATGTCGATCGGTTCAGTAGTTTCCGAGTCCATAAGAATCAGACAGACAGATAGACAGAAATCCATTTTTATATGTATAGATCGTCTTTTCACAAGGAATGTAATGTTGTAGGAATGTAATGCTACGTCACCGCACTATTCCGTGAGGTTGAAGAGAGGCGGCAAGTTTTCGCATGTTGACATACCTCGGGAGATACTTCCGGGAATTCGGATTTTCTATTAACAGTTTGACATAATAGAGCAAACTACGGCTACAACAAACCGTTAAATTCATGTCTTTGAATGAGTTTTTATTTTTTTTAATTATAACACGAGTCCACTTCTGTAGAAATGATTTTATGGTTTACATGTACCAAAACATCACACTCTCAGTGTGACGTGTTGAGAGGGCAATTTTGCTTTCCAGTTAACTGATCGCCATATTGCTCACCGATTGTTTCATTTGCTGTCACCCATTCTGTTAAAAATTCTGCGTGAATTTCGTAAATAAATTTCATTCTTTATTATTTCACGTTCCGCTGGATTCCAAAAACCATTCTTCATACTTCGAAACCATCGCTTGGCAAGTAAGAAGAGGTGCAGAAATAGCACAAATTGAGCCGCAACCAATTCCAGCACATCAGTCGATTGAAGGAGCGTTGAGAGCTACTTTCGAAAGAAGGGGAATAAAATAAATAACGTTAGATTTGCCCTCTTCCGACAGCTTCGACGTGTTTTTTCGTCATTAGTCTATTCATCCACGTGATTAATCGGCTCCAACCAACCAACCAACCAACCAGGGGAACCCATATACAGCCTGACGGGACGGGGATTAGCCAATTGTGATATGTGATGTGTTGTTGTGCACTTGCCGCTGCTGGGTTGGCTGCGATCGCGATTTGATGCGCGCGCGACTTTTGGCCACCAGCCATACCTAATCCATCCACGAACCACCACCGCACCATATAGTTTTCATATATGAATTTTAATTGTTTCATTGTATTCCAATTCAATTGTTTTTAATGCCATATTTAACGAACAGTTATTTTCCATTTTGTCCATAAATATTGTTATTTTGATTTTTCATTTATGCTAAGAAAAAATATGAATAAATTAAAACGAGCCCCGTTCGTGAGCCGCGAACCTAGCTAAGCCGGACGAGGTGATGCCCGGTGGAGCTGGGGGGTGGGAGCTATGCGCGTGTGTATATATGGAATTGTGCGCTTTTCGTCGTCGTCGTCGATTCCGGTAATGATGTGCTTCACAATTGTGCGCCCCGTTTTGCGTTTTTCTATGTGTAATAAGTTAAATTATTTTAATAACGATCGAAGCAAAGCGGCGAGCGGCGCGTTTCGGAATGTCTCGACTGCAAATCGGTATTGATGTCGAAGGTTGTTTAGATTAGGAATGTGCCATTATTATTAGCGTTTTTATATTTCGAGTGAATCGAGTGAATGATTCGCTATCTACATATTTACATATTTTGATTGCGCAGGTGTCTCTTGTGATCGAAGTTTATTGTTTAAATAAACGACATGCAAACGATCTTAATGAGGTATCTGTGTCAACAGCTTACTACAAATCAGCATGAAAGTTTTACTACAAACATATTTTGCTGTATCAGTCTAGTCCCAAATATATACCATCTTTCAGTGGCTATCTAAATAGAATTTAACTTTAAAAGGCAACCAATTGCAAAACAACAAAGTGTTTATGTTTATTCCCTTGCTCAGTTTGTTAAATCACCACTCTGCCGTATTTATAGAAAAATATTAGAGAAAGTGTGAGAAAAACCTACAATTCTATGTGACAATGATCTCCCATCCAATATAAGACAATGAAAGAAAGACAGACAAACTTCTACCTGCGTGCACATTTGACAAAAGGGTGAAAATAACATTCTTAGGAGGGCTGCTAGATGATAAACGGCCGAAACATCTCACCCTATCGATGGAAGCTGTCGTGCATACAATACACTTTTGCATTTCTCGCATGATTAATACTCCTCAAACATTAATTACGCTGTTACCTGTACACACATACACACAATCATCCGCACGTAAGATTGGATCGAACCGTTGAAACTAACGGCTGAAAGGCAAATTTTGGCCCGTTTCCAATCGACATTTATTTCGCGATAGCGAACTCGAAAAAAAGTAATCCCTGTGCCTCATTACTCCCGGTGCGATTCAATATATCAGCCAGGGTCCATTAAAAAAACGTATGCAAATTAGCATAATTTTGCATATTTTTCGCTTAATTCCCAAATAAGATCCATATGGTCGGATTATGTTTCGCAGCCAGCATTACGAATCACCCTCGTTGCGCTATCTATATCGGGTGCTCCGTGCCTCTGTGATTCTGCGATGCTCGTAAACTATGCGAACCGTCCGCACAGAGCCGTGCAATGCTAGAGAATTGGGGATGAATTTGGGAGAAATATTTATTGTGTTACATTCGCCGGGGCACAGAGCATTAATGCGACAGAGCCAAATTTGCATATCAACTGATTCAATTGCGAATGTGAAATATTACCGCGCGTTTGTAGGTTTGCTTCCTGTGTGAGTTTGTGTGTTTCCACTTTCGAACATGGCATATGGAGTTTTTGATACTGAGGTGGCGTCTTTCGGGATTTTTGTCCTCATTTGAGTTGCACTGCATTAAAGGGTGTGTCACATCAAATTGCATCACGGAAAAAACGCTGTAGAAATTTAATTTTTAGGAATTATATCTTCAGCTTCCGCTTATAATCAGATAAGAGTGTATAGATCACGTTGGCCATGTTTCACTGTCAATTTTTCGTAAATTTGGAAAAATGTCGTCGAACGAAAAAGAGCGTCGTGAATTAATCCTGTGCACTCATCTGAGAATCCGGAGTTGTCATATCGGGACATCGGTAAGATGCTGGGAATCGTCCAATCCACGGTCAGCAGAGTACTAAAACGATACTTCGAGAACCTAACCATCGACCGGAAGGTGAAGAACGGCAAAAATGGATGCACCGTCAGTGAAAAAGATCACAAGCGCGTAGTTAAGCAGTTTAGACGTGATCCGAGAAGTTCGGTCCGGGATGTCGCCAATAAGCTGAATTTGTCAAGTTCATTCGTCCAGCGGACCAAGCAGCGGGAGGGCCTGCGTACATACAAGGTTCAGAAGGCTCCTAACCGTGACGAAAGGCAAAACATGGTGGGGAAGACGCGAGCCCGGAAGCTGTACACCGAAATGCTGACGAAACCGCATTGCCTGGTAATGGACGACGAAACCTACGTCAAAGCGGACTTTCGTCAGCTGCCGGGCCTGTTGTTCTTCTCCGCAGAGGACAAATTCAGCGTTCCGGAGGAGATTCGCAAGCAGAAACTATCCAAGTTTGCCAAAAAGTACATGGTGTGGCAAGCGATCTGCTCTTGCGGAAAGCGGAGCGCCCCCTTCGTGATGACCGGCACGGTAAACGGGCAGGTTTACCTTAAGGAGTGCCTACAGAAGCGCTTACTACCACTATTGAAGCAGCACGAGTGCCCGACCATCTTCTGGCCGGATCTCGCTTCGTGCCACTATTCAAAGGACGTGTTGGAGGGGTACGAAGCCAACGGGGTCACCTTCGTGCCAAAGAAAATGAACCCGCCCAACGCGCCGGAGCTTCGCCCAATAGAGAAATATTGGGCGATTATGAAGCAGGCCCTCCGGAAGAACCCAAAAGTTGTCAAATCGGAGGCGGACTTCAAGAGAAAATGGATTTCTGTTCAAAAAAAACTACAACCTGACGTTGTACAGAACCTTATGGACGGGGTAAAGAGGAAGGTGCGAGCATACGGGCTTGGGCTCGAAGTATGAATAAAAAGAAAATGCCAAAAGTTGTTTAATAGTTTTTATTTTACTGCCTAAAATTTTCAAAAGAATCGGTCTACTGAGCGAATTTCTACAGCGTTTTTTCCGTGATGCAATTTGATGTGACACACCCTTTAATTCAATCAATTATCTGATCGAACCTAAATGTCTAAAGAACCTATTCACCAACCAATGCGGTTTTCAATAGGCTGACCAAACATACCGTTTTGAACGGGACAGTACCTTTTCTTTTTTTGACCATTTTTGATTGTTTTTATTGTTTGATTGTTTTTGATTGTTTTTATCAATTTGTGCCGTATTTTGAGTACAAAGGAAAAAGTATTTGTAAAAATGTCCGGTTGTACTACGATTTATTTGAAGCTATGGTTGCTTCTCACAAAGGATGAGTTAGTTACATTTCAACCATTTATTCGCCTTGTTGAAAGAGATTATGTATCTGTAGCTAAAGTTGTCATTTTGCTGATTTCACTAAAATTCTTCAATATGAATAAAAAAAAAGGGTTGTATCCTAGACAAGACCGCATTGTTTACGCATACAACGACATTATTTTAATCTATTTGCTTTTCTATCACTTTGGCTAGAGAGAGGATGGAAGGGCCGCACAGTGGTCCCTGAGAAAATTTTGGTGACTAAAACCAAAAAAATGAAGTTGCATAAAAACAAAAAAATGCTCGCCGGTGCCACTATTTCGCGTGTGTTTTTCTAACAAGTGTTTTGGTGAAGTTTTTGAACGAATTTTGACGCAGGATTACGTCTGGAGGGAACACATAGGGGTACAAATTGAAAATCGCAAATCGAGCACGTCTTGAAAATTGTTCAAATTTAAACGCGTATCACTCAGTCATTTCATGGTTGATTGATGAGATTTTTGCGTCAATCGATTTCGGCACTACATAACAATTTTTATATTGTATAAAATAATATATGTCATGAAACTAACTATCGAACAATTGAAAAATCTCAATCCCTATCCTACCCACATCTGATTGGTCGAAATTGACGACACATGCGGTGGTTCCTTAACAGAGACATCAAAACCAAGCTGCCTGGGGGAAATCGGCATTGCAAATGCATGAAAGTAGGGGAGCTTTTGTTCCCACCGAAATGTGTTCCTTAACAGAGACCACAAAACCGAGGTGCCCGGGGGAAATTGGCATTACAAATATATGCAAGTTGGGGGCATTTTTTACATAGCAAGCAAGGTGAGTGATACGATTAATTCTAGCAAATAAAATTTAAATTTGGAACTTGTGCTCGAGATGTGCTCGTGCTTCCAAACACGATATAATTTTTGCATCTATAAACAATTCAAAATGGTATCAGTACAACGATACAAAATACCATCGGGATTATTACAACGTTGAAAATGATTCACTCACTGCTGCTGTTTGTTCAATCAATTGGAACTTGTTATATAGTATGACAGATTCGTGTCATTTTTTAACAGAAACTTACTGGAACTTTACGAAACATTTATCCCACTTGGTGTCTGCAGACCTAAAAAGAATCCATGGTTCAATAACGAAATCTTGCAATCTATGGTGGAACGTATAAGCAATATCTTATTCTTTATGGAAGAGAACTAAGAATGAGGCAGACCATGTTCAATATAAAAGACTACGAAACAGGGTAACTAGTTTGATCAATTTAACCAAAGCAAATTATGTGTCACGAAATTTATCTCAATCCTCTTCTACTAGAGGCTTGTGGATCAGACTCAAACGAATTATTGTAGTCAATAATTCCCATCAAATTGATCAATTTGCGAATTCTGCTGATGAGATTAATGAATATTTTGCTTCAAATTTCCAAATGATGATTCACACCTTC
Organism: Toxorhynchites rutilus septentrionalis; assembly: GCF_029784135.1. Lineage (NCBI taxonomy): Eukaryota > Metazoa > Arthropoda > Insecta > Diptera > Culicidae > Toxorhynchites > Toxorhynchites rutilus. Next base: position 9,759,557 of record NC_073746.1, read on the forward strand.
AGATGATGCCTCCTACTTAGTCAGGATTTAATTTTTCGCGCGTTAATCCAATTGACGTGGTGGTGGCTATAAACTCAATCAAATCAAATGCTATTGGCGTGGACGGTATACCTATTCAATTTATTAAATTAGTACTTCCATCTATTATCTCTGAAATTTGCTTCATATTTGATTTGATTATTGACACCTCGAAGTATCCTGGAACATGGAAATCAGCTAGAATAATTCCAATTAAAAAATCTACTAGAAGCATAAACTTGAACAATCTGCGCCCTATAAGCATTCTCAGTGCTCTGTCCAAAGCATTTGAGAAAATTTTCAAACTCAGATTCAAAGTTTCCTAAACTTCAACAATCTTCTGAGTGAGCTTCAATCAGGTTTTAGACCGGTTCATAGCACAAAAAGTGCAATTTTGAAGGTTCATGATGATATTCATAGCGAAATCGACAAAAATGGGGTTGCGTTTTTGTTATTTATTGATTTTTCGAAGGCATTCGATCGGGTATCGCATGTGAAGTTATTGGAAAAACTCTTTTCGCTGTTCTCATTCTCGCGGGCATCTGTTAAGTTAATCCAAACTTACCTAAGAGGTCGGAAACAGATAGTATCAGTTGGCGGCATTCGCAGTCAATCGATATCCTAACCGGAATACCACAAGGATCTGTGCTTGATCCTCTATTATTTACTCTATTTATAAATGATTTACCAACAATCTTGCAATCATGTAGATTTCACATGTTTGCTGATGATTTGCAACTTTATTTGAGTACTTCTAAATTGCCTATTTACATAATGATCAATGACGATTTAAATTGGATATATCAATGGACTCAGACAAATATGCTTCCGATTAATGTTAGCAAAACAAAGGCAATGTTTCTTTCATGTTCTAGAGTAGACTATATCCTATCATCCGCTAGTTCTTGGACAAGATGCTATCGAATATGTGCAGTCAGCGTCTGTTCTTGGATTTATCATTCAAAACGATCTTGAGTGGGACAAACCTGTAAGCTCTCAATGTACTAAAATTTTTAACGGGCTTCGTCAACTAAGGTCGACAGCAAATATGTTGAATTCGAATACTAAAATTAAACTATCCAAAAGTCGGTTACTATCACATTCAATGTACGGAGCGGTCTTGCTTCTAAACGCTTCGGCTAGAGCATTAGATAGACTACGGGTAGCTCTATTAATTTAAAATTCGTGTATTCGCTTTGCTTTTAATCTAACACGCTTTTCTAGAGTAGCACATCTTCAACAGCGATTACTAGGTTGTCCTTTCTATGAGTTTTTCAAGCTAAGAACATGAACAAATAATTAACTTTCCGACACCAACATATTTATGCGAAAAGTTTGTACCTTTCAGAAGTAATCGTGTACGGAATTATGTTTTACCGAACCACAGCACGTCCCATTACGGTAATACTTTTTTTTTGTAGGGAGAATAGCAATTTGGAATCGACTTCCTAACGATATCAAAATTAATGTTTCGTCTAACGGTTTTCACAAAGACAGCATTGAGGGGTTCAACGGGAGGAATTAGCACATCTGAGTAGTAGTTTTCATATGTAAGGTAAATGTTTAGTTTGCATTCAGAACAGAATATGTTGATTATATCGCGCGTTGCAGTAATTTAAAAGAATTTTTCCTTACACTGTAGCTTTTGTATAAATAAATTGAAATCAATGAGGTACATATAGAGGTGGAGCAGTAGGCGAAGTGTATCTGTATTGGCAAGCAATATATCGTGACGTAATTATTTGCATTTAATATGGAATGTATATGGGAGAAACAAAACAATGTTGAAAGTACTCACGATTGCATGATAATTTGAGCCAAAATTTTCATGAAATCATTCAACTGATTGTTTTTTAACAGATGACAATTATATCGTGGCTTATTCCGATTATTCATGTGGTAGAATGGTCCAGAGAGCAGTCGTATGCTTAGTTCTCGAAAGCCGTAACATTTTCGGTGAAATTTTGAAACATTGACGATTATAATCTCACAACACACATACCAACACTGAGAGCCTTCGAAAGATCAACTTCATAACAGTAAAATAATGAAACTTCGTTTGTTTCTATGAACGTGGGGGAGTGAAACTGGCACATGGAAATATCACTTTTATCCGGCTTCATCGATGTGATTTCACAAATATCCACTCCACGCTATCACATTAGCCTCATATTCGGCGGGAGCTCTACAAAAATGTACGTTTTTCATTGATAAATAACTTCCTGAAAATAGCATTTTTACATGGATGCGGTGGGCAATCAACGATAAACACAACGACTGACGTCACTATTTGCGAAATAGTTATGGCAGCGCATGCTATGTCGCTCGAAACTCGACCATCTTCATTACCTTTTTTCCAGAACATTGAATTGAAATTGAACTTTAATGTGGGTTGCTTCGTGAAATTTCATATCAATGATCGATCGTGTATTGTGAAAAATTTAGCACAAGTGTAAGTGTAAAATTGTGTATGGTAGCATTTGTGTTAAAAATGACTTGATATATGGAACGATTTACTCCAATTTTCATCAATAGAAACCAAGGTGGTGTGTCCCCACTTGAGAACTTGTCGTTCGGTTTAAGCTGTCTGTTTTGTTGTGTTCATTTTCACTCAAGGAAAGTTCATACGGCGATCATAGTTGGAAAAGAGAAGAAGTATTCGAAAAAGTGATTTCCCATATGCTTTACATATAGTATTAGGTGTTGTTATTCCAATCCAAAATTCTTATTGGGTTGAATAAACACTCAGAAAGAAAGAATATAAAAGAAAATGAACTTTCCCATTTCAAACATGTTTTCTCTATATTAAAGTAACATGTTTTTACTGATGAGAAAAATTGTTAAATGTGTTCGGTATTGATAATTATCTTATATTACATTGATGAGTTTTTTTGGTCTTTATTCCGTCCATACACAACACTTCGGCATCTTCTATCTGATACGCACCATCTAACGACTAATTATCATCCTTCTGTCATCATCACTCCGTTGTAAACACAGATGGAGTGAACAAACAATACCAACCAAACAACCAAACTCTCCTGTGACTTTTTTTTGGCTCATTATGTTTTTTGAAGCATTTTTAACGGAGAATTTGCATTTGTTGTCAGTTTCAAAATTCGATTGGTTGTAGTATGTGTTAACTTCACCCAAAGTAAGAACTATTTTGGAATTTTGCTTCGGATGGACTCAAAAAATTTGCCTCGCATTTCCCCGCAAAACTTTTTTTAATGAAAGTGTTCCTCAAAGTGTCTTTTATCACTTAGCACTTGAGTTTTTCATCCGAAATCCTCCCTTTTGGATTTTTTTCTCAATGTTCGAACTGCAATGGCCGAGTAAAACTTCTCTGTAGCGGATTTTCTCTAATGCGCTCAAAGCTAAAACATATTTATTTTTAAATTAGTTTTAATAAATTATGAACTAATGCTTACATTTTTAGTTTTATCTTCTCCGACACTATTTTATCTTCTCCGACACGAGCTTAAATAGCCTTTGCCTATATGCCTGTCGCCTGTGATGTTTGGTCGAATTGATTCAATTTCTTTAATTTAATTCAATATAATTTTACCTTCAGTTCAATCAAATCTTTGCACCACGTAAAATTGGAAAAGTTCTGGAAGCTACTCGTGTATTCTACAGAGAGAAAATCACTTCAATACTGACGTTTTTCATAACGCCTACCTAGACTATTAATTGGTGAACAACGGAATTCGTGAAACAAATCTCAGTCTACTAGATATTTCAGCGCGGTTCTAACACTCCCCAGCCCATAAACCCTGTCCGCATTACTCTTGTGTAAGGCCAGCAGGTTTATCTCCTAGCTCCAGAATCGCTAGTTTAGCCACAGGTCTTCGAAAGCATCCATTAGTGGTCCTAACCAAGGCTTGACGAATACGACCATCCTGTCCGATGAATACTTCGTCTACGATGCCCCTGATACTTGTACCTCCTTTACCATCATCCATCACTAATACTAAGTCTCCTACTTTCAGTGTCCGGCTATCCTCGTACCACCTACTACGTTGGTTCAGTGTTGGAAAGTATTCTTTGCACCAACGGTCCCAAAACTTCTTGGCTAGTACTTGCGTTCGCTTGTAACTACTTCTAAGTTCTTCCGCCAGCGAAATCGGTACTTGGAATGGGTGATGCTGTCCAGACGAGTTTCCATGGAGGAAATGGTTTGGTGTTATAGTATCCAGTTCGTTGTCTTCTGTTCCGGAGTATGTCAGCGGGCGAGAATTTATTATATGTTCTGCTTCGGCCAATGTCGTCATCAAGATGTCGTCGTTCATTTTACGCCCATCACTCAACGAGACCAGGGCTTCCTTGACTGATCTTACCATCCGCTCCCACACTCCACCCATGTGGGGAGCAGAAGGCGGGTTAAAGTTCCACTTTGTTCTGGCATCAGTGAAGGTGTCGGCACACTCCCTATCAATTCGTTTCAACTGTTCCTTAAGTTCACGACTGGCTCCCTGAAAATTCGTGCCATTGTCCGTGAATATTTCGATCGGCGATCCACGGCGTCGGATGAATCGTCGGATGGCAAGTATGCACGATTCTGTGCTGAGACTGAAAGCTATTTCGCAGTGTACGGCTCTTACAACTAAACAAGTGAACAATGCCACATACCGCTTTTCAGTACGTCTGCCTACGGTTACATCGATTGGTCCGCAATAATCCAATCCTACGTAGCTGAAAGCTCGAACATATGGTTGCATTCGTTGTATGGGTAACGGTGCCATTCGGGGAATAACAGGTTTACATCTGCGTAATTTACAAACTAAACAGTCGATGATAACTCTTCCAACCACCGCTCGTAGCTTCGGAACGAAGAACGCTTGTCGAATTTCATTGACAACTATTTCCTTCGAAGCGTGTCCATATCGCACATGGAAGTCCTCCACGATCTTCTTGGTTATCACGTGGTCTCTTGGGAGTATTACTGGAAAGCGAGTGCTGCTTGCAGCAAAACTCGCTGCTGCTGTTCTGCCCTCCATCCGTATGATGCAATCTTCGTCTAAAAAGGGTGACATCTTATACAAAGGGCTCGATTTTTCGATACGTATCCATTGATCCGATGCGACGTCCTTATTTCTCTTCAGAATCTTCACTTCGTCCGCAAATTTATCTGCCTGAGCCATTCGCCAAAGCAGATGTTCCGCTTTACACAGTTCTTCTTGCTGGATCGCCACGTGTACAGCCGGAATAATCGCCTTCCGCCCATCATCGATACTGATTGCTTCAATTGGAAGCCCCTTCCATTTTCGTTTGCAATTTGAAATGAAACGGTACACTGTCGCTATTGTCCTCAACAATACTTTCCATTTTGAAATTCGAGTCACATCGATGATTGCTTCCGGTAAGACAATATGATGGAACAAGTAGCACGGCTTCAGTTCATCAGGTACCAACAATTTCGTTTTGGGCTGCTCCGGCCATGATTTCATGGGTTCGTGTAAAAATGGTGGACCTAGAAACCATCGACACTCCGGATCTACAGTTGTTCCAGAACCCCACTTAGTTAAATCGTCGGCGATGTTCATTCTTGATGGGACGTATCTCCATGCAGCGATGTCTGTCGTGTGCAGAATTTCAGCAACTCGGTGTGCCACATACGGTTTGTATTTACGACTATCAGAGCGTATCCATGATAAAACTGTCGTAGAATCCACCCACAAAAACTGTTCTTGAATTGAAACCGGAAGACTTGTCTTGAGAACATTCATCAGTCTTGCCCCAATAACCGCAGCTTGTAGCTCCAATCGAGGTGTTGATGTCAGTTTCAGTGGAGCTACTTTAGCCTTAGATCCAACTAGCGCACATCGAATTTCGTCCCTCACAAGATATCGTAGATAAGCTACACAACCATAAGCGTCTTCGCCTGCATCCGAGAATATATGCAATTGAATTGCTCGTATATCGTTAATCGATTCGTCACCGAAGAAACAACGCGGAATTCTAACTTTCTCGATGTCTGATAGTAGCTTCGTCCAACCTAGCCAACGCCCGAAGAGTTCGTCCGTCACAGACTGATCCCATTCGGTTCTACTTCTCCAAGTCTCCTGGATTATTATTCTTCCGTGAATCAACAGCGGTGAGAGAAATCCTATTGGGTCAAAAAAACTCATGACACACTGCAGGATAATTCGCTTCGTTGGTCGGATACTGTTGGTGAGATACGGCAGTAGTTTGTCATTTAGTCCCATAGTGAAGGTGAACACATCTTCTTCTGGTTTCCACAGCAAACCCAATACACGTTCGGATTCTAATGTTTTGTCGTAGCTGAGCGTTTTCGTTGACTTTCCGTGTTCTCCCAATGCTGCAAGTACTTTAGGTGAATTGCTCACCCAATTGCGGATTTCGAATCCTCCCAATGAGTGAACATAACGCACATCCACTGCTCGTTGAATTGCCTCCTCTACAGTATCTGCACTGTCAAAATAATCATCGACATAGTGCCGATTGATGATTGCATTTGCAGCATCCGGAAATTGATCAGCGCGAGCGTTGGCATCTTTTGTGAAATGAGCGTTACATGGCGAGCATTTGGCTCCAAATATGACTACATCCATCACATAGATATCAGGAGTACAGGATGAGTCCAGCCGAAATAGAAATTTTTGGAATCGCTTATCTGGCTCCCGCATCTTGATCTGCAAGAACATTTCTCTAATGTCTCCTCCAAATCCTATTCGTCGACCTCGAAAGCAGTTCAGAATTTCTAACAATGAAAACAACATGTCCGGGCCCTTGAGCAGCATGTCATTGAGGGATATTCCACCTGCCTTCGCTGCTGCGTCCAACGTCAGTCGAATCTTTCCCGGTTTCTTGGTGTTGGTTACCACATTCAATGGTAAATACCACGCTTTGCCAGGCTCTATTCTGGAGATCTCTTCTGATGTTGCTTTGTGAGCGTACCCCTTCTCGATGAAGTCCTCAATTGCATGCCACACTTTCTCTCGCAAGTCCGGTTCTCTCTTGAATCGCTTCTCCAAGCCCTGAAGCCGGCGATACGCCATATGGTAGCTGTCAGGAAGATTTATATCGTCTAGTTTCCACAACATACCTGTTTCAAACCCAGCTCCTATTCTAACGGTAGTTGTCTCCAACATGCTTCGAGCCCTTCGGTCCTCATCAGATTCAACACGATATGGACAATTAATCCCGGCTTCTTCCATTGTGAAATAGTTTTTCAACACTTGATCCATTACTTCGTCACACTGATGTATTCCGCAATAGTCGTCTCTTGTCGCATTGCATCCTGGCCCGGAAATCGTCCACCCCAGCTTGCAACGCAATCCAACTGGTTCACCTGCTTTGCCAATTCTTGATTCGATAGGTGCTATTAGATCCATATTGTCCAACCAGATCAATATTGTCGGTTCAGCATTTTTGAAATCAGCAACGAACAAATCTTGCAGATGTTGGAACTTACGAATCACCTCTCCGAAACTCGTGCTCTGTCTTGGCAAATTCAAATGTTCGATGGTGTGCACGTCTTTTAATGGATACTGTTCAGACAACCCTTTTCCAGCTACGGTCAAATTAACCCGCATCGATGTCTTCTCGGTTCGAGTCACCCTCGATGTCCACTTCAAATCTAGAGGCCTAACGGTTCCTTTAAGTCCTAGCTTCATTGCCACGTCTTTTTCCAATAACGTTTTGGATGAACCCTCATCGAGAAAAGCGTACGTGTCGACACGCTTGTTCCCGTTAATCAGTGAGACCGGTATGACGCGAAATGTAACGAAAGACGTCGATATCTTATGGTGCACCATGCAGCTCGATTCCTCCCCGCTATCAGATCGATGCAACAGGTAATGATGTTTGCCGTTACAACCTGCTACATTGCACTGGAACTTGTTCCGGCATCGCATGTTACCGTGATTGTAAAGACACAAGGCACAAAGCTTCCGGGTTTCCACCAGTCGAAGACGTTGCGGGAGAGACAGTTTTTTAAACTCCTCACAGTTGCGCGCTCGATGCCCCGGCTTGGAGCATATCGCACATGGCTTGTCATCCTTCACAACCGAAGAACCTGGTTTGGAATTGCCTCCTGGTACCATCTCCGTGCCATTATGAGTGTGCACAAATCCCTTCTCCTTTGTTGTCTTTCTCTCAAATTTGGTCGAATCCATTGGATTTAAGAATGTCACCTCGCTTGCATCTTCAACCAATTGCTCCATGAAATTTCCAAAAGTCCGCATTGTCACTGGACAGAAGGCTCTCTTAAAACGTACCCACTCCAGCTTGAAACTAGCAGGAAGTTTATCTACCATTTCTTGGAGTAAAACGGGATTGCAGAGATGTTCTTGTTGATTGGCAGCCTCCAGATGGTCACACAATTGTTGTACTGCCATACCAAACCTGATGACAGTATCAAGACGTTCTGGTTTTGGTGGATCTATACCCCGTACTTTCGAAATTAACGAACGGATCAAAATTTCTGGTTTCCCGAAAACTCTTCGTAATGTTTCCATCACCTTCGGAACGTTTGCGGGCAGCACCAGTCTTCTCCGAACAGTCTCGAGGGCCGTACCCTTCAGACTTTCCTGCAACCTTATCAAATTTTCCACATCAGAGAATCCACACGCTGAATTTGAATTCTCGTATGAACTGATGAAAATCGGCCATTCATCAGGCGCTCCTGAAAACGCAGGAAGTTTCTTTGGCCACACTTGTCTAGCCATTATTTGAACCGGATTAGGCCCCGACATTCTGGGTTCCATAGGATCGGACTGAGGAATCGATGGCTGTCCATTTGTCAACGGAAAACTTGTTTGAGGGTAACTGCTCGGGACTGGATTCTGATTGCTTCTTCTTGATTCTTCAGGATGATGTTTCGATGGTGCTGATAGTGCTACGTTATTCAACTTTCCACTCCCCAGCCCGTCAGATATCGGTAACTCATCGATCGGTGACAGATGTTCAGGTAATGACGGTGTTACATGCGGTTCTCCCTTCACTGACGGCACGGGTTGATTACGTGACGGAATACATGACTTCGTACGACCAAATGACGTTAACGGTTGGTTCTCCTCGAATCTTTCATTGTTACTTTCCCTAGCGGTCGGGATTGGGTCAAGCCTATGAGCCTTGGAAGGAACAGGTTTTTCCTCCGCTCCTGAATGCTTGTCGATCCACGCTTTGGTCCTATTAACACTACTCACATTCGAGCTCCGAGCGCTCTCTCTACCATCGTCGTCGTCGTCGCTTTCTTCGCCGAGATACGAAGCCATTATTTTGTATTTTTTCCGCATGTACTCCTGTTGCAAGGCAAGTTCCTCTTGTAAACGCCTGAGTTCCAGATCTCTGCTCTTTTTCTGCCCTGATGACACGGTGTTGCTTCCCCTACGGCTTCGGAATCGCTTCTTGAGGCATTTGTGACAGAACCATGTATGATGTTCTGTTGATTCATCCTCCTCTACACAGGAATAGTGGAACCAGATTCCACAATCATCACACGCCATCATCGCACGCTCGATAGAGGGCGCCTCCTGACATATTCCACATGGTGTGACTCTATCGTCCACAGAAGCCGGAGTTGACATCTTGCGACCTTCCGAACAAGATTTAAAAATCTTTGAGAAATGTTCGAACTGCAATGGCCGAGTAAAACTTCTCTGTAGCGGATTTTCTCTAATGCGCTCAAAGCTAAAACATATTTATTTTTAAATAAGTTTTAATAAATTATGAACTAATGCTTACATTTTTAGTTTTATCTTCTCCGACACTATTTTATCTTCTCCGACACGAGCTTAAATAGCCTTTGCCTATATGCCTGTCGCCTGTGATGTTTGGTCGAATTGATTCAATTTCTTTAATTTAATTCAATATAATTTTACCTTCAGTTCAATCAAATCTTTGCACCACGTAAAATTGGAAAAGTTCTGGAAGCTACTCGTGTATTCTACAGAGAGAAAATCACTTCAATACTGACGTTTTTCATAACGCCTACCTAGACTATTAATTGGTGAACAACGGAATTCGTGAAACAAATCTCAGTCTACTAGATATTTCAGCGCGGTTCTAACACTCAATATTAACCCGAAATCAGCCATTCCATGCCAAACTGGTTCTCAGATTTTCGTGAAAAAAGGGTAGTTTTGTTCTTTGTTTGCAAAACATCAGACCCGCATTTTTTTATTTTTTTCAGTAGGGTGACCATTTCCATTTTAGGGTTGCCCGAAAAATCAACTTTTTCCTCTTTTTTCCCAAAATGACTTTTTTCAAAAATTCATAGCTTTTGAGCTACTAAACCGATTCAGATGATCGACATATCAAGTTAAAGCCAATCACCTGGAAAAAATACTACATCTGCCGAAAATTTAAAATCTGTTCTCGTTATTATTGGTTGTGTTCGTTTTTTATTGTTTTCATAGTCTCGGGACCAATTTTTTATATTTTTTTCTGGAAAGCTGAGGATTTTTCACATAACATATGTCGAAATTAGAAAGGTGTTTCGTTTCGTTTTTGAGTTATGATTTTCCAAAGTAAATCGATGGTTCAAAAAATCATTTTTCACATTCTTTCCAAAAATTTATTACTTCAGAACTACTGGACGGATTCAGATGATCGATATATTAAATTAAAGCCAATTAGCTAGCCTTTTTTTTAAGAATGACACATTTGCCAATTAATTGAATTGATAATGTTCTAGGGCAACTGTCCGAGGAAGCAGCCGAAGCTTCGAATAAATTTTATGGAAGGTATCGGGAAAGCTTTACGTTAAAGACATCCCGATTGAGAACCAATACCGATCTAATGAATCGATTATTGATCAACTCTGACCCATACATATCGACATTGAGGAAGAAACAAACGAAGAGAAAACCAGCTGTAAGCGGAGAAGTCCTGAACTTACTGAAAATCGAGGATAAGATTCAAGCTTCTCATGATGCCGGTGAAGAGGATGTTCAGATTGAAGACCAAGTTCAGATGGAAGATGAAGATATTCAGATTGAGGACGAAGGTGACGAAGAAGAATATGAAGGAGAAGCCGATGAAAACAAGGAAGGAGATGAAAACATGGAAGGTGGCGAAGTCGATATCTAGCAGTACATAAGAAGGCATTTTTTGAATGTTATTTTGCAAAACTTTTAATGCTTTTTCCAATGAGAATCTCAAATTATGTTGCCAAATACTTATTTTTCGTGATGTTTTTTTAATAAGTATACCTATCTAATCATGTTGTTAAATAGCTATTTGTGATGTTTTTTCAATAAGTATACCTATCTAATTATGTTGCCAAATATTTGTACTACGCTGTTTTAAATAATATTTTGATCTCTAGTATTGATTTTCGATCTTTCATTTAATAACCACACATTACTAAATTAAAAACATTGCGCCTTTTCCCTTCGCACCACCTCTTATTTTAGTTTAAAACACGCATTTTGATACCAAACACGATAAAAACTGAAAAAATTGAACTTTGACCGCTTGACACCCCCCTCCTTTTTTGTTTTTTGGTGAAACAGAGTTGAAAAATGAACTCAGCGTATCCGAAGGTCCCAGTCTACCAAAAATTGGGTTTTGAACTCAAAAATCTGAGTTTTGGCCGCTTAAATTTTCTCAGGGAACACTGTGGGCCGGCGCCATGCGTCCGTATTCCGCAACATTCCCTGTACTTCAAAGAATATAATAGCTAATTGTTGTTCAAATTATGAAACGGTTTTTATTATAAAAAATAAAAATATTACATCTTTCATTAAAAGAAAAAAAGGTGTAAAATCGAACTTTTTTATAGGTTAAAATGATCATCTAGTGGCACCTGTACACCTTCCTGATTTTTCAGGATATGACTTACATAAACACTTCAACATAAAAAAATGTTATGAAATACCGAAATCGATTGACGCAAAAATTTCATCGATGCATCATGAAATGACTGAAATTGGACAATTTTCACGATGTGCTCGATTTTCGATTATCAATTTGTACCCCAATATGTTTCCGAAAGACGTAATCCTACGTCAAAAAGAAAAAAAACAACGCCCCCCTTGTCTGTACCCCACATTTAGCGTGGTGCGTCTCTGTCGACTCAAGGAATCCAGGGTCACTAGCCATTAAATCTTCTTACCGTTGGAATATTACTTTTTTCATGAAATAAGTCATATTCGATATATTAAATGTTGATGTTGATTGCTTCGTGAATTTTCATATCAATGACCGATCGTGTATTGTGAAAAATTTAGCACATGTGTAAGTGGAAATTAGTATATGGTAGCAGTTGTGTTAAAAATGACTTGAAATATGGAACGATTTATTTCAATGATCATTAAAAACCAATGAGTGTTCCCGCTCGAGAACGGGTTGTTTGGTTTAAGCTGTCTGTTTTGTTGTGTTCATTTTCACCCAAGGAAAGTTTATGCGGCGAGAAAAATTGGAAAAGCGAAGAAATATTAGAAAAAGTGATTTCCTGTATGCTCTACATTTAGTATTAGTTGCTGTTAGTCCAATTAAAATCCGCATTGGGTTTAATAAACACACAGAAAGTAAAAATTATAAAATAAATTTACCTTTTTCATTTCAAATATGTTCCCTCTATATTAAAGTAACATGTTTAAAATTGATAATTGTGTTCGGTATTGGTAATTATCTCATCGGTGTTTTTTTTTTCTTTATTTTATCCATACATAACCCAAAAGGTATCTCGTCTAGGATCACAGAGGGCGGTTTTCATCATATCTCATTCCACTTCGGTATCTTTTATCTGATTCGCACCATCCAACCACTGTCTACAAACAATTCCCAACAATAAAAAAGCAGCCCTTTTCAGGGCCATCAAATCATTATCACAGAGTTTAACGACGGAATTCTTCGAACATATCCATGATCAACAGATAGTCTAACGGAATCCTACGTCAACTATGCGGTCGTGTCTCGGACACAACCCTCCTGTGACTTTTTTTAAAATTATTTATTCGAGAGGCTTTCAGCCTCTTGGTCTGGTTCACCTCTGTATTGACGGCAGCAGACATTGCCGCAGGCTCAACAAATTGCATAAAATATATATAAAATTTAACATAAATTTGAAATTGAACGAACAACAATTTGAACATCAATAAGGAATGGAGGAATGTGTTCTTTGTATAGTTGGATCCTGGAGGTGGGACCTTGATGTCTGTGGCCGCATATCACCATACGACCGCTCTTCTGCGCTGAAAGTTTGAATCCTATCTCGGCCGCCTACCAACGGCCGATGGCGTTGGTGGCTGTCGGTATCCTGATGCGTGGGATCCTGTCGGTGTCACCCACTGCCATCAGAAGAATAGAAGAATGTCATTCGAGTAGACGAACACGAAGACTCTCCTAGGCAGGACCTGGAACAGACTATTCATGGCGATGAGATGGTGACGGCACGAACAGAACTTTGAGGTACTTTTGTTTCCTCGTGGAAAAGTCGGGAGCTGATGTTACCGATTTTGACCTCAAAGTTTTGGCGTGTGGCGGAGTTTTTGATGAAGTGAAGTAGTTTGCTGTCAACACCCCATTCAGCCAGAGTTTTCAGCACCAGCGGGATCCATGTTCTGTTATACGCCTTTTCCAGGTCCAGTACAACCATCTCCATGTGCCGATGGTTCCAGTAGATGTTGGTAGTCCTACTACCTGTTTTCGGACAGAAAGGTGACCAGCCGTCTGTTGTTTCAGCATCTTATAGCCGATACCGTCAGGGCCGGTTGACTCACACAAAGTAGGGTGATGGAAAGTTCCTCGATGATGAATTTCCGGCTAAGAGGATTATCGGTACGGCTCACCAGGACCACGAAGTTGCTGACCGAATTGGTATTCGCTCCCTGTCGACGGATGAACTCGGGGTTATATTCAGAGATTGAGGAAAGTCCCGCTAAATATTCTCCGAGTGTGTTCGAGGTATCTACCAGATTGCTGAGGGTTATATTGGAGAGAGAATCGGGCAGTCATAGAGAGCGGACGCGTTTCTGTTACTCTGTGCATAATTTCGACATGCACAAACATGTTATCGCGTCGTTTGTTTCTTTTAAGAAGTGTATAAAGTGATCTTCTGTTTGTAATTACGGCGTTGAGCACCTTTCTCAAGCTTCTAGAAGTGCGTTCCTTCGTTCCAATGCCATTTATACCTGTTTTAACGTGATTTTACGGCTTCATCGAGAGGAAATAAAAACGATTATGAGAAAAACGAAGCTGCGTTACGTGGAATAGTGAATGGAAGCGAAACGAGAGATTTTTTTTTTGAAAATCGGGCGGGTTTTCCAAAGTGATTGGTGATCGATGCGCGTTGAAGTGCAATGAAAGTTGAATTTCACGGGAGAAAATTTCAGTGAAAATCATTGCAAAGTCAGGTGTCGAGGAGGTTTAAACCTCTTTTTTTCACGCTTCAAGCGACATCAGTGTTTGGCTCAGTGTGCGTGTTATAAACCTCTGTATGGGGTAGAGCATGCTGGTGTGTGTGCGTTTGCGTTACGTTGTCTACGACCATAATGTCTATAGTATCTCGCAAATGAGTGTGTAATCTATATACAATCTCGGCGTGTATGTGTTGGTCGTTGGAAATAGTGGTTTGATATTCAGAGAACTCTGCATTGGTGCAGCCGAATTTGCGGAAATCAAATACCCGATCGGACTATTTCTAATTTCAGTTTATACTACGAGTTTGTTGTAAATTCGTAAATAACAGAAGGCTAACATTCATCGTATGCGCGAGTGAATCATCATTAATACTATTAAAAGCAGTGATGTGTCATTCTGGCGTGTTTACGCAAGTGTTTGTTTGCTCGTTCCTTTGGCGTGGATGCACTGTTACTAACGGGACTTCTTTACAGGCAAGGAAATGATGTTTTTGAAATGTAAAATGTAATTGGGGCAAAATGTCGCGCAGGGGCAGATTTGTCTGTGATTATATTTGGTGTTTTTGTGCACATTTTTTTTTATTTCGTTTGTTATCCGTGATTTTTTATTCATTTGTTATTCGCGATGAGTAATTTAATACATCGCTGGCCTAACATTTGTTAGTGTGTGTCATACATAGCAAGATAAGTACTTATGATAAAATTCGAAATTACTATTTAAAATCATAAATCATATGTGTAGTAATCATGTTGTTTTTTTTTCCTTTAGAAAATCGACCACTCTAACCAACAATAATCCAGTGAATGAATTGAGTTTGTGGCTCACGTATTAAACTTGAAAAATATGCTCTCGTTCATGACTTTCATTTTACCACAACCTCCAATTACATTTTACATTTCTCTCCGTCAGTCTCCCCCGGTGTTCCTTTTTATCGTGAAAAGATCGTTTATCGTGAAAACAAAAGATTTTCAGCAGTTGAGTCAAAGCTATGTAACAGATAATCCGATTCAACGAAGCTGCAATTAATTCGAAACACTAGAATTCGCAATTTCTTTTATATTCTTCCAAAAATGTACGATTAATGCTCTCTCCCACAATATGGTTCAATTTAACGGAAGGTGTTTTCTCGATGATTTTGTCAGGTTTCCCAAAAATAACACTCCGTCGTCGCGATTGAAGTTTGATACAGAACAGGCGTGACTATTAATGGAACATATTGCCGACTCGATTGGCTTTACAGGAATTCTCTCGGTTACCTACCTTCTTAGGTTCCCCACAGTTAAATCTCCGCCGGAGTGATTGAATTTCGAAAAAAAGTAAGTGCGATGAATACTAGAATAAAAGCCGGACCAATCTATCTGACAGGTTTTCCTTCTCAGGATACCATAATCTTTGCCGCGTATTGTAAAACATGCTGTTTTCGGATTTTTGTTTCGTCGAGTGGTCGATAGTTCGCGTTTACATAATCACATCACTTACCTCAGTGAATCCTGATTTTTACCTCTCCCCACTAACAACTATCCCTCCCATGATAAACGCTAGGGAACCACGCTATAGAGGCGACCCTTCTGGCCTTCGGGCGGCGAATATTATACTAACATTCCTTCCCTTCCCCCGGTGACTGTAAGGACGTGGCCGGCGTCGTTATTGACCATTTAAAGCTCGAATCACCGAAAATTGCACAACGAGAATGATTTGCTAGTCCCAAGCGTCATTCTGTGTGTTCTTTGTGCAATTTGGTTGGTTCTGGTCAATCACGGAGAGCAATTACGAAGTGTACAGTCTACACAAGCTCAAGCTCAAGCTCAAGCTCTACCGGATTGCTGAGGGTTATATCGTCCATTTGGTTTCCTCATTCCATTCAGCGCGTAAACTCTACGCCAAAGATCCGCAGAGGACTGTTTCTCGTTGATAGATTCTAGAAAACCAGTCCAACTGTCTAGTTTCGCCTTCCGGATCAACCGCCGACCCATGATGTGTTGCGCTCGAGACCTGTTCATGGCAGTTTCCTTCATTGGCTCTCCGAATGGTAGTCGTTTAGCCACACCAAGAAACTTCCTCCGCTTTCTGACTTCCCCTTTGATGTCCTCGGATCACCAATACAGCGCTTTTTGTGGTTTTCGGTCTTGGGATGGAGGCTTCGAGGCCGCTTCCATGATGGTTTTGTTGTAAGTGGCGATAGTGGTCGGGTTGTTCCTAGATAGTAAGAAGTCGGAGGTTGTTCGAAAGGCTACCCAGTCGACCCTTCCGAAGATCCATCTGAGTCTGCGAGTCGTGAGTGGCGGCGGGCCGTTAAAGTTAATGCTTATTGGATGGTGGACGCTTCCTTGAAGATCGTCTGCTTTGTTAATGATCTCCAGTTCTCCTAAGTTGTTGTAGATATCGGCGTTAGACCGTGGTACGATTGGCATAGGCGAAGCAGGCCTGGTATGGACTTCCAGTGGAGTGGTTGTGGTGGCCAGAGTGGCACTAGCGGCAAGACGAGCGGATCTTCGACGGATTGGGGCATCAACCGTGGACGGGTTTGTGTCGGCAGCTTGAAAGACCGCGGTGACAACGATGGGTAAGATAAATGTTCTGCCTTATGGTATATAACACAACATATGTCGTAATAACGATTTTGCGTAATATGCGTTTGAAATCTTATAATGAATCGTTACATTCTTCGTAAAAGGGACCCCCTTATATAGAAATCAAAGACATAGTTCTATGCCAAAAAGACCGTCTACTCCGGGTAAGTCCCGCATAACGTCAAATATCGTTTGTTATACTCGACGAAGAATAAAGCTGTGTCGTTCCAATCTTCAAATCAACAGCAATGATTCCCAAACTCTGAAAAGATGACATCGTTATTAAATTGACGATACTTTGTTTTTGCATCTAAATGTTACAAAGGCGGATTAATCAAAAAGTCGGAGTGTAAATCGAATAAATTCAAGTGAATGAACATACTTTGTTGCACTTTGGGTCAGTATCGAATAGCTACTTCGGAGAAAGTTATAAACAGTTTTCATTCTACGGATTGGGATAATTTGATACCATATTTATTGCAGAATTTCACATTCTTCTCCGGCTTATGTACATATTTCATGTTTATTATTCCGTACGATTATTTTTTCTCAACTTTCGCACATATCCTTCCACAAAACTCATCAGCTGGCAAAACTGTACGGGCGAAATGTTTACCACTGCGTCAAACCGTATAAATTGGATTCCCAATCATCGGTATAGTCATCTCCGGAGGGCCGCCCGAATGCAGGAAGAAAAGAGTTAAATTCAATTGAGAAAGAGGCTCGATTGACTCTTCTCCTCGATCTTGAGACATTTTTACATACATTCAGTCTTACACGCATACACAAACCGATCTCCAAATCAGCGCTCATTCCGCGTGAGCATAAAAACATTACAACGAATTATTTTATGCTGTCTGCCCTTTCCTCTGTTCTGCTCCTTCTGGGCGGCCGCACAGAGTTACACAAGTATTTATTAAGATCGTTGTGCACTCACTCTTTTTCTCTTTCTCTCTCTCTCTGGTCTTAAATTGTGCACAATCAGCATCAATTTTTTTCCTCTTCATTTTTCTTCTCACATCAGTGTTAAGAAGAGCAATGCTCTAATGCTTATGCTGCCGGTCTCGCGTTATTTCTTTCATTTTTTATTTTGGGTTGAATGTTCATATATTTTCATTGTAACCGAATTTCACAGCTGCAGCATCCATAGGCCCGCAGAAAGCCGACGACGGCGACGCAGCGAAAGGAAAAGGATCAAATAAATTAATTGTGTGTAGATATGTGTATGTACCCGCAAGAAGTTGCCGGGAGGGGATCTGCATTTGGACACTTAGAGCACTCCCGACAACAAGCCGTACGAAATCGAGAGTGGGAAAAAGGGTGGGAAAATTTGAATAAATGTACGAGAAAAGGGTTTTTTTGCTAGGAAAAAATCTCTATTATTTCCAGCCAAAAAATATCTTTTTTAATTTGCATATATTCGTTGACGGAGTTACGGTGCGCGCGCGAATTGGGCTGAGGAGGAACACACAAAAAAGGGGTAGCGCAATCGGAGTTTGGGATTCGGATTCCGTTTGTTTTGTTATTTGTGATGTTTTCGCTTGGCGGAAGGGAGATTTTTAAAATATGCGTTTATGCGCTTATGCGCGAGGAAAACTTGCAGAGAGGCTGCGGTTGCAGCGATTTGCTCGATGCGTGATGTGATCAGTTTGAGTCTGGCTGTCATCATTTGAATATTGCGCGCTCTCTCGATTGTGGGTAAGCTGGGCGTGTTGTGTCTTATCGCGCGAATGTGGTGTTTGGAAAAACTCTGCTCTAGTGAGTGGTGGGTGGTGAGGAAATGTTTGTGAATTCTTTTGCGGAAATGTGCAGTGTGATAAGGTAGGATCTCTAATAGTTTTTTCCCGCTTTTTTGTGATATACCGATAAACATGATTGGAGAAATTATTCATTCGATTTTATCATGCGTATTTCATAGTCTGTAAAGATAACAATAAAACAAAATAACCTATTATATAAGTGTTATGAAACGAAATGAAATATGAAATGTGAAATTAAAGTGTCAAAACAATTTGTATGTGGGAAGAATATATAAAAACAATACATAAAAACATAAAAACAACGCTGCGTTCTACCAACGCTGAGGCTGGTAGAACATAGAACAATAAAAATGCGGTTTGTGTTGTCCTATTTTCATTAGAAGAAAAGTATGGATTACATATTTTTTTCTGACCAGAAATCTTTCCAAACGTCGGATAAAATAAATGAGAGTTTTTTTGTGAATATATACATTTTGTGTTGACTGACATTATAATTTACACAGTGTTATGTGAAGTACGTCAATGGTTTTTTTTCAAATATAAGTCTCCTCAAGTTCAAGGAAAGTGTTCAGATCATTTCAATAATTTTGGAATGTTATAGAATAAGTCATCAGTTGTTTTATAATACAAAATGTATTCTACATTATAGTTATTCCATACCTCTCACGCAGAAATCACGAGTTCAATTCTCACTCCCGACATTATTCCAAAAATGGAAGTGAAAGTGACGAACCAACCGATATGTGTTGAAAGTCACTATAATAGAGAAAAAAAATTACAGTTATCACAGTTATCTAGTCTCACAAATGTGGTGGATGGAGTGTAAATAATTCAGTTTTCGTTCAATTCTTTTTTCGTTTTTTTATCTGCTTCATTCAAATGTCGTCTGCTTATCCGCTTGCATGACTCAAAAGGTTATTTTTTTTTTATTGAAATTTAAAGCCTTCATAATTCAACTCTCTCATTTTCTCTCTATCTCCCTCTACCCCTCTCTATTTTGCTATGCCTCTTTATCTTTCTATCTCTTTGTCTCTCTATCTCTGTATGCATATATCTCTATACCTCTATCTGCATCTCTCTTTATCTCTCTCTTTTTCTGTCTCTCTCTACCACGTTCTTTATTACTTAGTCTCACTTCTATCAGCGAGCAGTCAAAGCGTCGGTGTTCATGCCGAACAGTGCAGAATGGTTGTGTCTTTTAGCATCACTCCCACAAATTACTGTTTATTTTCATGTGAATCAAATGAATACGATTATGCGATTTAAATGTTTTGATTATTAGAAATATGGAATAATGGTGGTGTTGGAACACATGTATAATAATCTGCTACCGTGTGTAAGTCAACTAGTGAAAAACAATTATATCAACTAGTTATCTTTATAGATAGAGATAAATATAGTTCAACAATGTTGTATCCCCAGTTCTTTAAGCAACTTTGTAAAAAGAAGAGTCTTTCTATATCTTAAAATAACTGATATAGTCCTTTATTTCTAAGTTGCGTTAGTGTCACCATGAAAATAACGTTTTTTTTACTCGTACTTCTAAGTATCAAATTCTACATGCAAACTATCTTCAGAACACTTTCTAAGACATACACTCGACAAAAAAAATTAGAGGAACAGAGTGCGGAGTCGGAAATTTTGAGTGATTTTTGACATGCTGTAACTTCGTGAAAAATCAACGCATATCGATGGAATGCGCATCATTTTGAAGCTAAAAATTTTAAAGTTTCAAACTACCCTTGTGCAGAATTTATTGGAGTTTCCAAAACTGCCTTTCGATTTACGGTGCGATGGTTGTTTATCGAATTTTACATCATCAAAGACAAATGGGTAATTTTTCATTCAAACTGAAATATCTCGGTGTGGGAAATCTTACAGGAACGTTGTTGGAACCAAATAAAAGCTGGTTGATAAGATTAATTGAATTTGCTGTTGAGTTGGCAAGCAAAAAATTGTGTTATTCCAGAATATTCTTGAAAAAAACAAAGAAAAATCGATTTTTCATTTCGTCCCGTTATTGTTGCCCACATACCAAGATAAAAATATGTAATTAAAATATTCTAATACCTGAAAGTTGTTGCTTCAAAATGATGTGCATTCCATCGATATGCGTTGATTTTTAACCATGTTACAGCATGTCTAAAAACCACTTCAAATTTCCGACTTCGCATTGTTTTTCTCTAATTTTTTGTCGAGTGTATATTTAGCGATGCAGAACTTGTATATCTCAAATCTACTCTAAATTATTGATATATGCTAAATTATTGATATATATGCTCTCTTCAATTGTTGTTCTTTCTGGGGAAAAAACATAAAAAAAATTTGTTGGTGGCATTTGTAAGGGCATATTCGATATTATACAAAACTATGTTATTTTTTGTATTTGAGTAAATTAAATTAAAAAATCATGAGTTTTTAGGTAAAAAACATCGATAACTTTCAGCAGGATTAAGATATTGACAAGTTCTGCTCCGCTAAATGTTTGTTTTGATAAGCTCTAAAAGTCATCCCAAGTGTAGAGGTTGAAGTATAAAAGTTAGAGAAAAAAAAAACCGTTTGTTTCATGGTGACCCTAAAGCTAAAAACCTTCAAAAAAAACCCTAAAAGACCTAAAAACAACTTTATGGAAGAACTTTAATCTATAGGGAGAGGAAGAGGAAGAGGAAGAGGAAGAGGAAGAGGAAGAGGAAGAGGAAGAGGAAGAGAAAGAGGAAGAGGAAGAGGAAGAGGAAGAGGAAGAGGAAGAGGAAGAGGAAGAGGAAGAGGAAGAGGAAGAGGAAGAGGAAGAGGAAGAGGAAGAGGAAGAGGAAGAGGAAGAGGAAGAGGAAGAGGAAGAGGAAGAGGAAGAGGAAGAGGAAGAGGAAGAGGAAGAGGAAGAGGAAGAGGAAGAGGAAGAGGAAGAGGAAGAGGAAGAGGAAGAGGAAGAGGAAGAGGAAGAGGAAGAGGAAGAGGAAGAGGAAGAGGAAGAGGAAGAGGAAGAGGAAGAGGAAGAGGAAGAGGAAGAGGAAGAGGAAGAGGAAGAGGAAGAGGAAGAGGAAGAGGAAGAGGAAGAGGAAGAGGAAGAGGAAGAGGAAGAGGAAGAGGAAGAGGAAGAGGAAGAGGAAGAGGAAGAGGAAGAGGAAGAGGAAGAGGAAGAGGAAGAGGAAGAGGAAGAGGAAGAGGAAGAGGAAGAGGAAGAGGAAGAGGAAGAGGAAGAGGAAGAGGAAGAGGAAGAGGAAGAGGAAGAGGAAGAGGAAGAGGAAGAGGAAGAGGAAGAGGAAGAGGAAGAGGAAGAGGAAGAGGAAGAGGAAGAGGAAGAGGAAGAGGAAGAGGAAGAGGAAGAGGAAGAGGAAGAGGAAGAGGAAGAGGAAGAGGAAGAGGAAGAGGAAGAGGAAGAGGAAGAGGAAGAGGAAGAGGAAGAGGAAGAGGAAGAGGAAGAGGAAGAGGAAGAGGAAGAGGAAGAGGAAGAGGAAGAGGAAGAGGAAGAGGAAGAGGAAGAGGAAGAGGAAGAGGAAGAGGAAGAGGAAGAGGAAGAGGAAGAGGAAGAGGAAGAGGAAGAGGAAGAGGAAGAGGAAGAGGAAGAGGAAGAGGAAGAGGAAGAGGAAGAGGAAGAGGAAGAGGAAGAGGAAGAGGAAGAGGAAGAGGAAGAGGAAGAGGAAGAGGAAGAGGAATGTATTATTTAAATTATGTCTCCAATTTTGAATACATAATTTTACAGGATCGATAGTGTAATAATAACTGCTCAAGCTATGAGATCAGGAAGAAAAAAAACGCTTGCTTGCTCATTTTTCTAATGCTCGTCGTATTATTCTCGTGAAGGAAAGAACCAATAAAATGACTCCACAATCTTCAGCTTAATTTACAAAACCACGATTCTCTCCACACCACTAAAACTTTCTACTAAAGAGTTATTTCGATACATTTCAAAATAATATCAGAAATGATAATCGAGCGGATTGAATAATATAATTTTGTGATATTCGTAGGAGTAAAAGTGATGTTACGTTCCATTGAAGTTTCGGAGGCGTTGTTAAACGCACTTTCATACAGATAACTGAAATGGTTTGACCTGAGCTTCGTTGAACCTAGATGCACAAAACCCATGTACCGTCAGCACGGATTGACTAGGAAAGAGACACCACATTCACTAAACTATTCAGTTTGAAACATGGTTTGATTATTGGACGACATAAGTAAGGATGTTGCTCATCATTTTGTCGCGGGCTTCCAAAATGCAAGACTGCACTATAGATCGGAACTGTTTGAGGATGGACATGCTTACTACATGCACTTTCTCGAGTAAAATCATCGGAACGATGTATTGAGGAAATCGGGTGCAACATACTGATGGAAAAGAAAACTTGTAACAATGGAACGCTAAATGAATTGAATAGATTGATAGAAAGTAACTAAATTAATACCTCAAAAATTTCAAAATATAGTATATAAATTTTTTTTTTTTTAAATCAAACTGTTTTCTATGAAGAACCATAAAAAATAATTAGGTAGATACCAGACAACTATCGTTATACCACTCTCATCAGGGCATTCGTCAGACTAAAGGGTGTGTCACATCAAATTGCATCACGGAAAAAACGATGTAGAAATTCGCCCAGTAGACCGATCCTTTTGAAAATTTTAGACAGTAAAATAAAAACTGTTAAACAACTTTTAGCATTTTCTTTTTATTCATACCTGGAGCCCAAGCCCGTATGCTCGCACCTTCCTCTTTACCCCGTCCATAAGGTTCTGTACAACGTCAGGTTGTAGTTTTTTTTGAACAGAAATCCATTTTCTCTTGAGGTCCGCCTCCGATTTGGCAACTTTTGGGTTCTCCCGGAAGGCCTGCTTCATAATCGCCCAATATTTCTCTATTGGGCGAAGCTCCGGCGCGTTGGGCGGGTTCATTTCTTTTGGCACGAAGGGGACCCTGTTGGCTTCGTACCACTCCAACACGTCCTTTGAATAGTGGCACGAAGCGAGATCCGGCCAGAAGATGGTCGGTCCCTCGTGCTGCTTCAATAGTGGTAGTAAGCGCTTCTGTAGGCACTCCTTAAGGTAAACCTGACCGTTTACCGTGCCGGTCATCACGAAGGGGGCGCTCCGCTTTCCGCAAGAGCAGATCGCTTGCCACACCATGTACTTTTTGGCAAATTTGGATAGTTTCTGCTTGCGAATCTCCTCCGGAACGCTGAATTTGTCCTCTGCGGAGAAGAACAACAGGCCCGGCAGCTTACGAAAGTCCGCTTTGACGTAGGTTTCGTCGTCCATTACCAGGCAATGCGGCTTCGTCAGCATTTCGGTGTACAGCTTCCGGGCTCGCGTCTTCCCCACCATGTTTTGCCTTTCGTCGCGGTTAGGAGCCTTCTGAACCTTGTATGTACGCAGGCCCTCCCGCTGCTTGGTCCGCTGGACGAATGAACTTGACAAATTCAGCTTATTGGCGACATCCCGAACCGAACTTCTCGGATCACGTCTAAACTGCTTAACTACGCGCTTGTGATCTTTTTCACTGACGGAGCATCCATTTTTGCCGTTCTTCACCTTCCGGTCGATGGTTAGGTTCTCGAAGTATCGTTTTAGTACTCTGCTGACCATGGATTGGACGATTCCCAGCATCTTACCGATGTCCCGATGTGACAACTCCGGATTCTCGAAATGAGTGCACAGGATTAATTCACGACGCTCTTTTTCGTTCGACGACATTTTTCCAAATTTACGAAAAATTGACAGTGAAGCATGGCCAACGTGATCTATACACTCTTATCTGAATATAAGCGAAAGCTGAAGATATAATTCCTAAAAATTAAATTTCTACAGTGTTTTTTCCGTGATGCAATTTGATGTGACACACCCTTTACAATAAAATCGGATGGTGTGTCGATAGCAAAAAGTACACAAAAGTTAATCCGTAACTTCGCCCCACAATATTGTTTGATCAAAGCCCTGTGATCACCACAAGATCAAAGCCCTGGACATATGAGTGGTGCGATGAATGGTCTGATTTCCCGCAGATTTTGATTTTTAGAAGCGATACAATACGTTGATTCGATACGATTTCATATCTCTCATTAACTTCGTCCATTAATTTTTGTGGACTTATTAAATTCACCTCAAATGGTGGCTACTAGCGACTTAAGTTGTTGGTAGTTCATTCCTGCGTATCATACAAATCTCGCGTAACTTTTGAAAAGGTCCTATGTAACATTTACATCAACTCGAGAAAAACGAGGTTAAAGACCGGAATATTGTTCCGCGAATTGTTTCAAAAGTAATCGATCTTTATCACTACTTTTACCACTAGCTGCCAATAATAACTTTGAAAAACCAATCGTAACTGTTGTAATGTGATTTTAATTTGAAATTGAAGCCTCCGAGCGTATCTACTCCCGAAAATAACAAAAACTTAAAATGTCCAAAGTGCGACTTCGTGTTGTTTTGAGTGCTTTGTTACGTCGGACGTATCGAGTGTCAGAGGAAAGGGGCGTCCGAAGTAACAGTTGAGTGCTTAAAATTAGAATCTGTACATTGGACATATTTTGTATCGGTGATAAAAAGGTGAAAAGGATAGAACTTGAACGGTTTTTTTCGCAATGCGTTCAATAATTGAGAGCTACTGGTGTGCATCCAGTAACTCGATTTGTTTACATTTCTTACTTAGGACCTTTTCAAAAGTTACGCGAGAAATCATCAAAAATCCATCTATAATATCAATCCATCCCAACGAATCTCAACAGAAAAGCTTCGACTGTCTCTCCCGAAATCTCACTTCCACCCTCTTTACTGCTACGTAAATCTCTTAATTCGACGCGGCTTTTTTGCTCCCGAACGCCTTGCTCTCATAAATCATCATCCGCGCATAATTCCAGCGGCGCACGTCTCCACCGCGCCTCGCGTGCTTATGCTGCGCAAGGATGAATTGGCTCCTCGCGAGCTAATCCAGACCAGAACGTTCAATGCTCAATAACAACAACAGCACCAAAAAGTGAGAGAGTTAATGTGGCGCGAGAGAATAACCGACAGCACCGCGCGGCGCGATCACAACCAGCGATCGATCGACACAGAGGCAAACCCTTCGCGCGCGATGGCAGCAGCGGCAGCTTTCGACTGCATGAATAATGAAAACATAACGAGTCCGTGTCAGTAGACAATCGGACAGCCATCAGTAAATATCAGCACGCCGAGCTGGGCCACACCACAGCACAGGATATCGTCCGACGGGTCCGACGGCGGAACGGTGAATTTTGTTGATTCGATCGAGTTTTCCACGCGCGCGCGCACTTCTCAGCCAATTGTGATCGATTGAAATGTGATCGTCGATCGGAGTCGGGACGACGACGTTGGTGACGAATTGATTGAGAATTTTTTTTTTGTTGCTGTTGTATGTTTTGCCTTTGTTGTGGTTTTGTTTCCCGTTGCAGCAGTGTGACAGTTGCAACCTGCTGGCCCGAGAAAGCGTGTGATTTATCGGGAAAAGGAAATTCGAGCGTTGGAATCGTCGTCGATCATCGTCACTTTATGGAGTGCGCGAATGTGTGTGAAAATTTTCTGCTCCAGTTGCTGCTGAGAGAGAAGGCACATTTGTCCGTTTATTATTTATGGTTTCAAATATTGGAGGCTTAGTGCGAGTGCAAGTGGTTGGTCTCTGGTTTGCTGCGGGGGCGGGAAGATTGATATTTTAAATGGAATGACAGTTCGAGTTATTGCTGCTGGCAGTTGGGTTGTTTGAGAGATAAGAGGAAGAAAAGTATGATACAGTGTCGTGCCAGGAATGACGAAATGCGGTCACAAAACGATCGAGATGTTTTATTAGGTTGGTGAAATCGTGTTATGCTATGTTTTTTATGTTAATTTTATTTATCCTATAAATACTTCAATTGTTGATAATCCTTTCGAGAAAAGCATCATTATTGCACCATGTTTCAGAATGTCATTACCTTTTATTTGGGAAATCGTCCTCCTGTGGATATTGTTCCTAGATAATCATAGTATTCAATTTTTAGATACCAACTATTGTCTCGTACTTTGAATAAATTCCCTTATTTTTATACCCTATTCAACCACGCTTTTTCGATAGTTCTCCTTTTCATGTTTCATACCAAAAGTTTAGCCCATGGAGTCGGACTTAGTTGTAATATAAATTGACTCAGTTAGAATGTTAACATAAAGGGAGATTTTTTAAGCTTTAGGTTTTTGATTTACAGAAAAAAATACAGGAAATTGTAAAAAAATATTTTTTTGTGGGTTCAATCAATCCTCGCCATTTATTTTTTTTAAATATTATTTCATAGAAATGTTGGCCTCGACTTCGATGATCCATACGTGAAGTTCAATTTCGAGTTGCTGTTCCGAACATATTGGTTGGTATCTTTTCGATAACAAATGTTGTTGTCTTCTAGTACTTGAATCGATGCTGGTTCATTAGCATGAACACGATATTTTAAATACCCCCACAAAAATTGTTAAATGGTTCTAATCTAATAACCGATCTAATAACATATTGTATATTGAGGCCGTGTGCAGAGTGGGCGGTTTAATTTCCAATAACTAGGAATAGGTGCGAAATTTGGTCAGTAGCCTGCTTAGCAGGGTAATTAAAGGGTGTGTCACATCAAATTGCATCACGGAAAAAACGCTGTAGAAATTTAATTTTTAGGAATTATATCTTCAGCTTTCGCTTATAATCAGATAAGAGTGTATAGATCACGTTGGCCATGCTTCACTGTCAATTTTTCGTAAATTTGGAAAAATGTCGTCGAACGAAAAACAGCGTCGTGAATTAATCGTGTGCACTCATTTCGAGAATCCGGAGATGTCACATCGGGACATCGGTAAGATGCTGGGAATCGTCCAATCCACGGTCAGCAGAGTACTAAAACGATACTTCGAGAACCTAACCATCGACCGGAAGGTGAAGAACGGCAAAAATGGATGCTCCGTCAGTGAAAAAGATCACAAGCGCGTAGTTAAGCAGTTTAGACGTGATCCGAGAAGTTCGATCCGGGATGTCGCCAATAAGCTGAATTTGTCAAGTCCATTCGTCCAGCGGACCAAGCAGCGGGAGGGCCTGCGTACATGCAAGGTTCAGAAGGCTCCTAACCGCGACGAAAGGCAAAACATGGTGGGGAAGACGCGAGCCCGGAAGCTGTACACCGAAATGCTGACGAAGCCGCATTGCCTGGTAATGGACGACGAAACCTAAGTCAAAGCGGACTTTCGTCAGCTGCCGGGCCTGTTGTTCTTCTCCGCAGAGGACAAATTCAGCGTTCCGGAGGAGATTCGCAAGCAAAAACTATCCAAGTTTGCCAAAAAGTACATGGTGTGGCAAGCGATCTGCTCTTGCGGAAAGCGGAGCGCCCCCTTCGTGATGACCGGCACGGTAAACGGGCAGGTTTACCTTAAGGAGTGCCTACAGAAGCGCTTACTACCACTATTGAAGCAGCACGAGGGCCCGAACATCTTCTGGCCGGATCTCGCTTCGTGCCACTATTCAAAGGACGTGTTGAAGTGGTACGAAGCCAACGGGTTCACCTTCGTGCCAAAGGAAATGAACCCGCCCAACGCACCGGAGCTTCGCCCAATAGAGAAATATTGGGCGATTATGAAGCAGGCCCTCCGGAAGAACCCAAAAGTTGTCAAATCGGAGGCGGACTTCAAGAGAAAATGGATTTCTGTTCAAAAAAAAAAAACTACAACCTGACGTTGTACACAACCTTATGGACGGGGTAAAGAGGAAGATGCGAGCATACGGGCTTGGGCTCGAAGTATGAATAAAAAGAAAATGCCAAAAGTTGTTTAATAGTTTTTATTTTACTGTCTAAAATTTTCAAAAGGATCGGTCTACTGGGCGAATTTCTACAGCGTTTTTTCCGTGATGCAATTTGATGTGACACACCCTTTATGGCGAACATAACACAGACGAAGTGCGCGAAACACACTGAAAACCATTCAACATTAATTTTCACACATGACACGAATCACACCGCGTGATCTGTCAAAAACATTGCGTTGAAAATCCAAACAGCCAAAACCATCTGTTGTCTCTTTTCCATATCAACCCGGCGCAAACAATTGTTAATATGTCGCGGATAGATGAGTCCATTTCGTTTTATGATAATTTTAAGTTTAGATAACATGTCCCAGTGTTTTCGCGTTTTCGCAACATTGGTAAAAGATGAATTTCGTGTGTTCGACCAATAAGAATTTAAGGGTAACTGATTACCAAATTTTCGCTTTGTTCATATGTTCATAACACTTCTCTTCAGCTTTAGTGTCATACAGTGTCATCAATCAACACAACATACAAAATTAAGATACTTTCTTTGTTATTCGAAATTTCAATAATAGCTTCACTGAAAACACGAGTTCAACAATGTAAATGTAAATTTACCATAGATAAAGAGTGTACCGTTTAAAATTCGCACACACTCAAATTGCTCTAACTTTTGATCCGTTGGGTAAAATTAATTGAAAGTTTTGCGTAGCCATAGTTTAATGTGCATTGTTTACACTCTGTGAGTTGATTTCATCAGGAAGGACACAAACGCGTGGTTGGGGTCTTTAAATGGAAACCAAAGTCCTCTGTTCGAGATGACACTAAAAAGTTGTATGTGAGCAAGACTTTCGTGCAGAATACCGAAACTCGAGCGGGACTACGTGCGTTTAAGGTTCAGAAGTCCCCAAACCGTGACGAGAAGCAGGATATAGGTGCAAAAAGCCATGCCCGGAAGTTGTACGATAAGAAGTTAACGAAACCACATTGCTGCGCAAGGTTCCACGAATCCTGTATGTGACTCCCAAGGATAAGATCCTCCGGACACAGAATATGTCGAAGTTTGCCAAGAAGTTCTTAATTTGGCAAACGGTTTGTACTTGCGGAAAGCCTAGTACACCTTTCGGTACCGCATGAATGGACAGGTGTATTTGGAAGAGTGTCTCCAAAAGTGGTTTCTTTCTCCACTGGAGGCTCAAGACGGTCCGACGATTCTCTGGCCGGATTTGGCATCATGCCACTACACGAAGGATGTGCTAGAGTGGTATAAGGCAAACGATGTCAATTTCGTGTCGAAAGATCTGAACCCTCCTAAACATTCCGGAACTGCGCTCAATAGAAAAATACTGGGCCATTTTGACGTGGCACTCTCTAAAACGACCTAAAGTGGTGAAGAATGTAGAAGACATGCAGAAAGCATGAATTCATATGCAAAAAAAAAACTGTCGATTCTAAGGTCATGCAGAACCTTATGGCTGGGGTTCAGGCCAAGATTCGGGCATTCGGATATAAAGGCGAAATAAATTAAATGAATGACGCCAAAATTAACTCCAATTGTTTCTTTTCACTTCCTGAAAATTTGGTGATAATCGGATAAAAACTCGAATTTTGAGAATGAATTCTGTGTGTGCGAATTTTAAACGGTACACCCTGTATAATATTCAAATGAAACAATCAATCAACTGGCCGTAATGAATGGGACTGTTCTGCCCATGTTTGTATAGGAGACGTAAGCGACAAAATGAACAAAATCGACTTTTTCAACATGCATACAAACATTTGTTGTTCGAAAACATTTGAGCAATTTTGAAAAAAAAATGTTTCCGAAAAATCACTGTTCGTCCGCATAACAGACGTAGTTGCATACATCTTTCATACATCGTTAGAAAAATAACAATTGTCAGTATTATGTGCTATAAGCTGAATATACATTTGAATCACATTCTTTGTAGTGTCCAAATATGCTTGTCACGATAGTGTCTAACTACTTAGTGTTTCCTAATAGATGAATATTAGTTAAAAGAAACCATTGAAACACTGCTCATATAATCACTATTTTCTGTACACTGCACTGCGATGAACAAAAAGAAGCAATTGTGTTTTTAATGTTATAATTACCTAAATTTCTGCATTTGAATCTTCAAGTAGATAATGCAACAATCAGATCAGTAGTAAAATTAAAATAATATTGGTTCTTAGCATTTCAACTACTCGGATTCGACATCGAATTAATCCATGCTGAGTAAGCGTTTACTCATACCGTTTGTGTAAGTCACTCCACCATCTTTATGCGATTGATCGTGATATCGGTAAATCATGCTGCTTGCCTTCACAAATTTAAATAATTGAAAAACCACGAACCTGCTGTTCTTATCATATCCCAGAGTATTCAGGAAAAAAAGTACAGGGTCTTTCAGATTAAACGCTCACGATAAAAAAAATCGAATAGCTCCATGTATTTTTTTTCGCTTCGTCGATTGTAACACTGCAGTCCCCACTTCGGGACGATGATATTTGGCTACTCGTTCAGTCTGATCGGATGGTTTTTAGTATCAAGATGTACAATTCACAAGAACGTGTTTTTTTTTTAGTGAAATCGTATTACTCGAACAACCGAAGCCTTAATGAAACTTTGTCCTCTTATGGTAAGAATTTGAACATTTCTCGTCGTCGATTACTTCCTCTGGGAGCACGTAAAGGACCGTTGCTATGTTAATAAGCCACCAAATTTGAGGAACTTAAAGAAGAAATAACTCGGATTTTCAACAGCATTGAAGTCGTAATGTTAGAGTTGTGCATGAAGAATTTTGTTCACCGTTTAAAACGCGTTATCGAAAAAAGGGGTTGTCACAACGAAAATGTACTAAAATAAACTTTATTTTCGTTTTTTAAAAATAAAAATCGGTTCACTTCTGTAGAAGTTATTAAAATTTGTTGCGTGAGCGTTTAATCTGAAAGACCCTGTACTATTACAGACTCGCAACAAATCCAGAGCACCTTTTCCAGACATTTCACTAATTTTTTTCCAAAACTTTTGGATTTTATCCGATAACAACTGAAACTACCGACGGAGACAGTCAAAACGTTATCGGAAATGTAAATACTAACGCTACAAGACAGATCAACCTGGTGATTACGGTTAGCTATGCGAAAAAATGTCCTTTTTTTTATCCCAACAATTTATTTTATTTGGCTCATTTAGCAATTCAGCTGTAACAGAGCCGAATTCATTCGTGTAATTTTTTTATCCTAAGATAACTTTCGTTGTATACTACACTATTACCATTTTGAGGCGTAAGAGTATCGCTATCTATCGATGAACATTTGTTTTTGACAGTAGTCGTTTAGACGTAAGAGAATTCCTATTCTATCGATGCACAACACATGTCGCCTTTTTCGGCGTAAGAATATTGCTATTGTTCGAATGTTCACATGGGCTGTTCACAGCGGGACTGCTGATATGAGGCTTCCTTTGTTGGTTTTTTAATAGTTCCAATTACCGATGCAGCAGACCGAAAATGTGAGCGGTAAGGGACTGGGATTACCGTCACATGATGATTGTTGCGAGGACATAGTAGCTAGAATAACACACAAAGATGATCAGTTGAGGGGCCCTGAGTTATGAGCTCATGATCGTTCGCTTAGTAGCAGACACGCAACCAATTAGGCTACGAAGACCCCCTAATAAATGTCCATTGAAACGATTGATTGTCCGCATAAATAGACGCAAGCGTTTTCCAAGTGGAGAAAAATATGTTTTAATCCGCAAAATCTCCTAGGCCCTTGTTTTGCCGATAATATCCTTCAACTGGACAGATTATTTCATTGGAAATTTGCATGGTTACGCTTGTAGGCAAAAAACAACAAAATTGCGTTTTTCCAAAACTGATGGTGTTGGTGATTACGTCTCCTATGTAAACATGGGCAGTGTTGTGTATGCTAATAACCTGCATGAAAAGATCATATCTGACCGATTACAGTTGAGTCTATATCAACCCTGTGGAAACTATGATTATTTCATCTGCCAGAAAGCATAGTTCAATTATTAACGGAACAAAAACATTTGCGTGTAATCCGGATTTAAATTGACGTATTGAAAAAATACACTCGACAAAAACATTAGAGGAACAGAGTGCGAAGTTGGAAATTTAAAGTTATTTTCGACATGCTGTAACTTACGTAAGTTACGAATCGTTCGTTCTGAGAGTCACGCCGGATTTTTCACTTCTGATACGATTGCGATTAAATGCTCCTCTAATTTACTCCAAACTTTGAAAAATCGGCTAGGAAAACCGGTTAAAGGTATCAATATGAAACGTTCACAGATGTTGAGGGAATGGACTGGGCTGAAAATTACAACATTAGAACTTACTGCGATATTTGCAGAGCTACAGTGGATTTTGTAAAGCACTATGAAAATCCTTTTTTGGCACTTTTTTTAAATCGATGCAAAAAATTTAAATAATTTTTTTTTTCGTCAAAGTAACAAGATATCGTTGTGCAAAATTTATTGAAATTTTCAAAACTGCCTTCCGATTTGCGGTGCGATGGTTGATTATTGAATTATTCATCATCAAAGACGAAGCGGTAATTTTTCATTCGAACTGAAATATCTCTGTGTGGGAAAATTCTACAGGAACATTCTTGGAACCAAAAAAAGCTGATTGATGAGGGTAATTGGATTTGCTGTTGAGTTGGTTGGCAAAAAATGGTGTTGGTCCAGAATATTCTTGACAAAAGAAAGAAATATCAATTCTTCATTTCTTCCCGATATTGTTGCCCACTACACCTACACATACCAGGATAAAAATGTGTACGTAAAATATTCTAAAACTCAAAATTTCCGACTTCGCACTCTGCTCCTCTAATTTTTTTTTGTCGAGTGTAGATGAATGAATGTCGTCAATCCACCAGGAAAAGACGCAACAAATTGTGAACGTCATATTTATTGAATTGTGTGAGGAATGGATGGAATTTCTCCCATCTGGAGGTAGAGCAAATAAAACTGATCAATTAATCTAATTCATTCAAATATCTGCTGATGAAAATAAATGTATTATTGTGTTAGAAAAGTGAAGAAAGTTTTTTCTTCTTCTTCGCACCACGATATCTCCTGAATGACGTTCGATTTTATTGAGACCTTCAATCGTGCTGTTTTCCAATAGATGAGGTTATGGCAATATCGTGCCGAGAAACTTCATAAGGTACAAAAAGTTTTACGTTATTTTATAAGGTACAAAAAGTTACCGTTATAAGGTACAAAAAGTTACGGACAAGCAGTAGACGTCATGTCTATTGAATAATGTATTGTATGAATGGAATTCCGAACACCTGGAGATGGAACTCAACCCAATTCATTGAAAAAAACCCTGCAGGTGAAAACAATTGCATTTGTGAATTAAATGATGGAAGAAAGTGTTCGATTGTATAGGCACCTTGAATAAGCTCGCCCTGTTTTCCAATAGATGACGTTAATAGCATGGAATCCAAAGTATCTAATTTCGTCGAAGAGTAAACTCAATCAAGCTTTGTACCAATAGAAAGCATTTGCGGGACATTTTGTTGTTGTGCTACTTTATTCGACAAATCTGCAGTTGAAGCTCATAGAGCTGTATTTTTTAATGAAAGATTAAATTATTTCCTATATTTCATTCTACAACTAAAATTCTGTAGGTGTTAAAGTTTTTAAGTATTTTTTTTTCGAAAAAATCAAAAAAATAACTTGAAATTTCAAAATAATTCCAACTCAAAAACAATAAGAACTACACTGTGCACTGTTACTTTAGGTAATTTTTATAAGAAACTAGCTGTACCCACGCTTTGCTGTGGCACATTGTGATTGCATGGTTAAGTTGAATTTTTCATTTTTTTTATGTTGTCCTAGATGTGTTTGGTTGTTTTGTATATTGTATCATAGTTTGAGCTCAATCGGTTCCGTACTTTTCGAGTTTTTAACGCGCACACAAACGAACAGAACATTTTTATATATATAGAGATAGATGAGGGAAATCGATAAATTTGAAATCACTTCGAAACACAATTTCAGTTCATGATATTGTCACACACGTGGAAAAAATATGTTTCCTTCACATAGAACACATATTCATTGCTGAATAGTCGATTTTCATTAGAAGCTCAATTTCAGCAACGCACTCTGGTCATATACAAAATAATTTTTATAATATTGTATAATATTGTGTCCAACTTAGAGCTCAATCGATTCCGCACTTCTCGAGTTTTTGACGCGTACACAAACGAACAGAACATTTTTATATATTAGGCTGTCAAAAAAGTCCTGCGGTATTTTTTTGAATTTTCATTTGTTCATAAAATAAGTTACAATCATCTGTTTTAAGTCAAATATGCGCCGTTTTGTTCGATGACTTGTTCCCAACGAGATGCCAACTTCATAATACCCCTGTTATAGAAGCTCGCTTCCTTATTGGCAAAAAACTCGGATAGCCAATTTTCACAGGCCTCTTTTGTGGCTAACTTCTGACTACCTAGCTCGTTCGCCATGGACAAAAACAGGTGGTAGTCACTTGGTGCAAGGTCCGGACTATACGGCGGATGCAAAAGAACCTCCCATCCGAGCTCCCGGAGCTTCTGGCGCGTCACCAAAGAAGTGTGTGACCTGGCGTTGTCCTGATGGAAGACAATGCGGCCTCTGTTTATCAAAGATGGCCTCTTCTTCATGAGTGCTACCTTCAAGCGGTCCAGTTAATGGCAGTACAGGTCCGAATTGAGCGTTTGGCCATAGGGAAGCAGCTCATAATAGATTATTCCTTGACAATCCCACCAAACACACAGCAGAACCTTCCTGGCCGTTAATGAGGGCTTGGCCACCGTCTGAGCCGCTTCAGCGGGCTTCGACCACGACCGTTTGCGCTTCACGTTGTCGTAAGTGACCCACTTTTCATCGCCAGTCACCATCCGCTTCAGAAACGGGTCGATTTTGTTGCGATTCAGCAGCGATTCACATGCGTCGATACGGTCAAAGATGTTTTTTTTGCGTCAACGTGTGTGGCACCCATACATCGAGCTTCTTTGTGAATCCAAGCTTCTTCAAATGGTTAATAACGGTTTGATGACTTATCCCCAGCTCTTGGCCGATGCTACGGCTGCTACTATGCCGGTCTTTCTCGGCTAATTCAGCGATTTTGTCGCAATTTTCGACGACAGGCCTTCCGGAGCGTGGCGCATCTTCGACGACCTCTACACCAGAACGAAAACGTTGAAACCATCGTTGTGCGGTGGAAATGGAAACTGTATCGGGTCCATAAACTGCACAAATTTTATTGGCAGCTTGAGATGCATTTTTGCCTTTGTCATAGTAGTACTGTAAAATATGTCGGATTTTCTCTTTATTTTGCTCCATATTTGCGACACTATAACTCACGAACGACTTAACCAAACAAAACACTGTCAAGGACTATATTATACCTTTCCAACAAGCTATAGTATGACTCGATACAATGAATACAACTAGAACTACGCGCTTACAACGACACCTCGCGGAAATACCGCAGGACTTTTTTGACAGCCTAATATATAGAGATAAAAAAAAAACATTTTTGAGAAAAATTAATATCAATCTTTAAAGTATTTTTTTTAAATAAAATTACAATTTAAGTATTTTTTACATGAAAATTTTAACAATTTCCTACATTTCCTTCTTTGACCAAATTTTGTAGGTTTTTGGAATTATAAATTTTTGTTGAAAATTAAGAAAACAAACTTTGGTCCTTTCCAAAAATCTAATTCTTTTTTGGAGACTTCAAGTATGCCAAGTTGCTCAAATGACCAATGTCTTTACACCCGTTACTTTACACCGTTACACTGCAATCTAAGACGGTCCGGATTCGTCTTTGAAAATGTGTACGTTATATCAAGGTAAAATGTACGTTATATCGAATGATGGTATATCGAGGGTACGGTATATTGAAGTTTTCCTGTAATAGGTAAACATGTATTTCGTATCATGACACCATTATTATCAACACCGTTTTCATCACATAAAATGTTTATATGAAAAATACTAAATTTCGGAAGCCTCTGAACACGCATTTGAAGAACTCAATTCAAAATGCAGTTTCAAAACTTCACATTGGCCCCATAAATTTTGTCCTCGGAACCCCGTTCACCAAATTCACCCAGCCTAGCGCGTTTTGTTTGAGCAGTTTAAAAATGAGTTATTTTGTTTTTTACCATTTCAGCCCCAAAAAATGAGAGGAAATATTTCACCGAAATTATACGTTTTGAATTTGTGGTAGCCGCGCCGATGTCTTAAAGGATGCTGGTCGTTTTCCACCGCTCTGCCTGCCTGCCAGCGAAACAGACACCACAGTGGAACGATCCGATCGGGAAGACAAGCTCCAAGTTACCGTAAGTGGATCCGTGGAGCGAAAAAGGAGTCATTTTTTCCCGCGGTTGCGCTGAAAAATCGCCTGTGAATAAAATATAATAAAGCAAACTCATAAACGCTCTCGACATAAACATGTCGCTGGATAACAGTGTGGACGAGGAGTACAATTCCAGTATTGGGGAGGCGGAATCGATGGGATCGCTGAAAAGGATCAAACTGGAGGGGGACTTGGACAACAACAACACCAACGGAAGCTTCGGTGAACTGCTGAGAAGCATCAAGAGTGGATTGGACATGCGCGTCCGTGGTGAAGAGTGTGGTGTGATCGGAAGGGAAGGGGGTGCTACTGCTGCTGCGGTGGCGGGTTCAAGTTCAAGTGGGGTCGGTGATCGGATTGGGGGTGGCATCTACGGTGGTGGTGGTAGTGGCTGTGGCCTCAATAATAATAACAACAGTGACGCCTTCAACAATAACAATTCAATCAAAGCGAAGCTTGGCGATGTGGATGAGGTGAAATTTGGCGAGTTTAGCAAATTTTTGGCCGACAGCGAGAAGGATGAGAATATGGCGACGGTACTCGAGCTGCTGCATGGTAAGTGGATGACGATATTCTATTTGTAGTTCACAGATTTGATCTTCACACGAGGGAGCTTTTTTACCGTTGCTTTGTGATGAAGCAAAACGCAAATCACTAATTTGATTAGAAAATTCCACCCAGATCTCTGCGGATGCCTCAATCAAGCGGAATTAACGTGATCAAATCCGCTGACGCGTTCCCACAGTGGGGGTTCTCGCATTTTGGTCCCTACTTTTCTGCCCCACTGAAAACCGCGGTTTGCTCATTTTTCTCATCAAACGCAACAAAATTTGAAATGATAACGAGCGGGGAAAAAAAATCCGGGCGTTTCTCATTCATCGTGTGTCTCTCGCGAATGGACAAACCAGACGAACTCGCGAACAATACACCATATCCAGCATAAAGCACCGCCGCCAATATGCTCGTATGTATCAACTGTGCGCGCACAGCATAAATACAGCATATATACATACACTCATTCAATCGACAAATTTTTGAATTGTGTTCCCCCTTCTTTCTTGCCTTCCTCCAGGATACGGGTTTGAATTGTGACTTTCCCATTCTGAATTAAGCCGGGCGCGATTCATCGAAACACGCGCAAAACTACGACAGTTTCGAGACGGAGCGCGCTCCGGCCGTCACTCGGGGTGAGATTGGAACGAATCGGCGAACATTACTCATCATCAGCCGAAGCGCAGAGCCGGGGCGCTTCATGGCTCATTTGAGTCTGGAGATTCCGTGTGTTGTGAGACTGGTGCTAAGTAGAAATGGATTATTTATGTGCGAAAGAAGTGGATTGAATGCGTTTACATATGCTACTTGATTTATATTGTTGAAAAAACTATATTTCTTAAAGGCTAACGTAAAGATATGACGTTTAATATCATAACGCATATCATATCTTTTTATAACCATCTCTCATGAAGTTCTTATTTCAAATTTCATAGTTTCTTCTTCTTCTTCTTCAATGACACTAACGTTTCTAGAGGAACTTCGCTGTCTCAACGTAGTATTACTTGGATGGCACTAACGTTCCCACTGGCACTTTTGCCTTCTCAACGTAGCTATTACTTGTGTAATTTTTTTCGATTAGTAGTTGATATTTCTATACCGAAAACACACCTTGAGTGTACTGTGCATTAACAAGCTCTAGAATACGCGTGGCCACAGTGCAAGTCGAAAGAAATTTCTTTGACGAAAAATATCCCGACCAGAATGAGAATCGAACCCGAATCCCCGGTATGATAATGTGTGACGCCAACCACTCGATCACGGGAGCACCACTATTTTTTTTCCTATTCGGGTTGTAAAATAGAATCTTGTTTACAATAGTTCACTGATGCTATATCCCTTAATTCTTTAACTTATTTAAGACTTGTTCAATCTGGTTTGCTCTTTCGCTATTTTCAAATCACTTTTTATCGGTCGGGTTCAAAGTTAAAGGGCCCGGCCGGGTAAGGGAGTAAAAAGTGGCCTCAAATCAAATCACCAGACGTATGGCAAATATTGTGTAGGATATGCATATGTGGCTTAACATAGGATCTATAGTGAAAAACGTACGTTTTCGCGCCATCCTTAAAAGCTTCGAGATGAAAATTTGAAAAAATACTAAATGTGCATCTTACTGCGGTATGTCAAGAAAAATTATCAAAAAAAAAATTTATCAAACATTGAAGTACTAAAAAAAATATTGAACTCCTATACTCGCGCATTGGTCTTTCAGATCGAGAAATCAATAATTCGTTCATTTCTCAGAAAATACCAATACTACGACTTTGCGATTCTCTCTAGCTTCGTTATTCGTCATTCGTCATCGTTTAGCGTATCGCATGTGTTGGTACAAAGGGGACGTATGCCACTTTTTTTTAACACTTTCGGTCTGACACACCGACGCGAGTATAGGAGTTACTTTTTTGGACAAGTGCTTTTTTTCATATTCTAGAATGTTGTTGAATGAAATGTATAAATTAATGTTAGTGGCGTGGAATATTTATTGAATATAATGCATAAGATCATTACCGGACTATTCTTAGTGGATATTAGTCCCTTTTGTAACTGGATTGAACGGATCCATATATTAACTATTCGTCGATATATTCGTCGTTAGATTCATACGTTCAAAAGCAAAATATAAATGTTTGACTTTCGTATAGTTATTCGCTAAATACAATGGTCATACATATACACACTTGTGAAAGAATTTCACTTGTGGAAGAATTGTAAACAGTAAATTATCAACTAATAATACAGTTTCGGGGATATTGTTTTTATAATGGACAGTATCGACAAGAAAACAAAAAAAGGAAAGGAAGTTCCTAGAAATCTCATCTAAAAAAAGGCATTAATTCTTAGTTTACCAAGAAAACAGAGACATAGAATATTAGAAATATGCAAACTTTATATTCCAGAACATTTATCATCTTGTAATTAACTAGAACGTCGTTATACATTCTTCTCTTCGATAAAAGACCCGAAAAACACGCAACAACTGCATGAAATGTGAAAAATATGTTTGTTTCAAGCATGCAGTTATGCTATGTTCTAATTCTTAATCCAAAGAAACCACAATCGATTAATACCTTTTCATGTTATTTTATAGCTCTTTATACTTCCATGAATTATATTCAGTTGCATACTTTTAATCAATAACAGTGAAAACTTCGAATTTCGTTACTTGTATCAAAAATTAAAACATAATAAGGACGAAAAAACATATATTTTTGTTTTTTTCATTTCTTTAAATATTATTAATATTATTACTGTTTATTCTGTAACTTAAGGCAATGCCTTTTCAAATGTTACAATGCATTTACACGGTAGAACTAGTGACACATACCTTGGAAATTTTTATAATTTTTCTAATCTAACACATTTTTAAATTAATTTTCACGAAAGTACATTTATGATATAGTTGCACGTCATCTGCATAGAGGTGAACCATGCAATATTTTAAAGTGTTCGGAAGGTCGTTTATGTATAACGAAAACAAAATTGGCCCCAAAACAGAACCTTGAGGCACTCCTGATCTCATCGGAAGAAAATTAGAAAAACTGAAATTATTCCACACAGTTTGAAAACGATTACATATGTATGAACTAATTAATTCGACAGCACTGCCAGAAAACCCAAACTTGTTGGCTAGTTTTCTGCATAAAATACTATGCGATATAGTATCGAACGCTTTGGAAAAATCCAGTATGATAAAAACTACTGGTTTGCCTTCGTCCATAATCAACCCTATGTCATCGAATATTTTGAGCATAGCTGTTTTGGTGCTATGTTTAGGGCGGTATCCTGATTGATATTCGTTCAAAAGTCTATTTTCATGAGTATGTAAACATATTTGATTTTTGATAATGCGCTCAAATGCTTTCGAAAGCACACTCAAAATGCTGATGGGACGAAGGTTATCGATGGAAGTTAACGTACTTTTCTTTCTAATTGGGATTATTTTTGAATATTTCCATGCAGTTGGGAACTTTTGTGTAGTGATGATTGTATTAAATATGAAAGTAACTTATCTTACGACTAATGGCAGAATTATCTTCAAAAAGCGAGGAGAAATATTATCAGTACCAATAGCATTAGACGAGATTTCATACAGAGCATTAATAACTTCAACATCGCTGACTACATTGAAACTAAACTGATTTTCATGAAGTCTCATCGTAAAAAGTGGCTGTTGGTCTGTGTCTAGATAGTTGCTGGCAAAATATTCATTAATCTCATTAGCGTTAAAATTATTGACTGTGTATGTCGATGACTTTCCATATCACCCAAACGTTTCCACAAAACCTTAGGAGAAAGTGCAGGATTTAATAGATTTTTATAAAATTGCTGCTTAGATTTATGTATGAGATAAGTCACATGATTGCGAAGCCTTTTGTATAGTTCATGATGGACGTGCTCATGTGATGTTTTCCACTGCCTGAACGCTAGATCACGATCGACTATTGCTCTACCAATAGCACTGTTAAACCATAGATTCGTTCTTGTTTTGGATGGTCTGAATGTTATCAAAGGTACATATTGATCATATAAATTAGTAACAACAGAGTTAAAATAATCTACTAAAACGTCAGTATCAAATGACGAATAAAAATAATCCCAATCGAATTCACTTAAGGTCGTTCTAAAACCATCAACTTCTATGCGATTGTAATCACGATAACTAACATTGTTACATTCAGTTACGATACTGTAATCCAGTGATGCAAAGATGAGATCATGGTTTGATAAAACCGGAATTTGTATTTGGTTGAATCTGAGAACTCGAGAAACACTATTGGATAAAATGAGGTCAAGTTGAGAAGAGCCATTGTTATAGAAATAAGTAGGCTCACGACCCAAGCTTTCCATCTGATGGCTGGATAAAACATCCATGAACCGTGTCGTTGAAAATAATACAGAGTTTAACAAATTTGTGTTGAAATCACCCAAAAAGTATATATGACTGTAAAGCGAACCATATTTCTGTAGCAATATATCCAAAGTAATCGAGGCGTCAACTCCCGGAGGGTTATGAAAAGCAGCTAACAGAATTTTCGTCCCTTCGATTAACAATTCTATCATCAAAAACTCAGTGATTCTATCGGTATCATTGTTTGACTGATCAACAATACGATAACATAAACCTCTTTTGAGATAAATAACTATTCCTCCGCCCATCCTTTTAGTTCTATCGTTCCTAATGAGATTGTAACCATCAATAGCAATCAAACTACTATCAATGCGCTCATTCAACCAAGTTTCACAAATGCATGCCATATCAACTTCAGATATATTAAAAACTTGTTTCAATTCATGAAGCTTACTTAACTTCCGAGCACATATTAATTGACTATTTGCGAAGCATATTGAGAGCCTACCGGGGTAAAAAGCCGATTTCATAACTATTCCTGGTACACACCAATCTGTAGAGGCATTACTATTGCTAAAATTATCCATTATCATTACTATGACGATCAGCATATTGGAGGAGGGTTATTTCGAGCATTTTATCAAACTTAACTACATTGAACTTTATCGATATCTTATACATGACAATTTTCATATTACAGTAGAACAAATACGTGTTGGTTAATTCCTTTTGAAAAACAGCTCCAGCTCGTTCATTGATGATACTGGTACACTCTGATCATCTGAGTTTCGTTTTATGAATACCATGCCGTTTTTGGTTGTAACAGTGCGTAATATTCCTTCTTTCTTCATTTGTAAAGCCTTCGATCTTATCTGCCTTGCAGTAGGTCCGAGATTCTCTTTAACAAATATGCGTTTGTCAACAGAGAAACCAATCGATGATAACGAAAGGGTACGTTATCGCATGTATCGAGAGAAGAAATCATTCCTGTGCACAGTAAAAGCGAATTGTATCAAAATAGCCGCACTGTTGCCTGTCTCAAGCTTCTTCGATGATAGTCGGCGAATATCCACGGAAGGAAAGTTGTTGTCCTTATATCCTAAAGTAAGACACCATCTATGGAAATACTCCAGGAGATTTTCACCGTCGGTATAGGGAACTCCGCTGACGATCAAGTCATCCACCCTCGTAACAAACTCCAAACATCCTCGTAACTAAATGCCGATAAAGCCTGAAAAATACACAATGGCAACATTACAGAGAAGTTCAATTTTCGGTCTGTGACACCGTGCGCGAGTATACGTGTTACGTTTTGCACGCGAGTACAGGAGGGTTAAATGTGTTCCTACGGCTTTTCTAGATAGGTGTGGTTTTTTTCAGATTTTTTTTCAGTGTTACGCGGTACAAAAAAATTTTTTTTTTTATATTTCCAATGGGTCTGGCTGGGTACGGGAGTAAACAGTGCCCCCAAACCAAATCACCAGCTGTATGGAAAATATTGTATAGGGTACGAAATAAAACATTTTGGCAGTAGTACCATATATTTGAGTCTATATATGTTACACCATAGGATCTATGGTGAAAAATGCACCTTTTCGTTTTTTTCGCGCCATTCTCAAAAGACAAAAATATGAAAAAAAAAACACTGAAAGTGCATCAAAGTACACATTTAAATATGAATTAGAGTAGTACTGAATCTCTAAATCCCAAAAAAATTTTTTCAAGATTTCAGTCAATTTTTTGGTACTTCAATTTTTGATATTTTTTTTTAAAATATTTTTTCTTGACACACCGCAGTATGATGCAAATTCAGTATTTTTCTTTTCAAATTTTTATCTAGAAGCATTTAAGGATGGCGTGAAATAAACGAAAAAGTACGTTTTTCACTATAGATCCTAAGTCTCCTTAAAAGCGCTACGCCCAGTTTGTGGTCGTCATAA
Organism: Toxorhynchites rutilus septentrionalis; assembly: GCF_029784135.1. Classification (NCBI taxonomy): domain Eukaryota; kingdom Metazoa; phylum Arthropoda; class Insecta; order Diptera; family Culicidae; genus Toxorhynchites; species Toxorhynchites rutilus. The sequence continues at coordinate 9,803,235 of NC_073746.1, forward strand.
TCGTGCTGCCAGATGAACAATTGAGCGTCTAGTGGAAAAATTTGAATCCACAGGCACAGTACAAAATGTTCCCGTACCAGTGTAACAAAGAAGTGCCCATAGTGTCCAAAATTGGGTTCAGCGTCTGGACTTCTGCAAGCGTGCCCGTGGTGGCCATGCAAAAGAAATCGAGTTCCATAGTTAATGGCATCAAATGTACTTTAACATGCATAAAGAAATTCATTGATATCCCAAAACTATTTTTGTTTTATTAAAAAAAACTTTTGTAGCGCTCTTATTGAAAAACCCTCTATGTCCTGGTGTATACCGACTGTAACACTCATACAGCCACCATATTTTGTGCTGGTAGTGAATGGGTTAATATTTCCGTAGAAGAATACATAATCAAAAAAAATTTTGAGTGCATCCTAACAAGCACATTCGCGGTATCTGTTTTGTTCAAATGTTAACCAGTTGGACCACAGTGGGACTGTAGATATGAGGCTTCTATTGTGTTATTAATAGTACCAATTACCGATGCAGCAGACCGTAATGTGAGCGGTAAGGGACTGGGACTGGGATTACTGATTGTTGCGTCGACGTAGTAGCTAGAATAACACTCAAAGATGGTTAGTTGAGGGACCTTAAGCTATAAACTCATGATCATTCGCTTAGTAGCGGACACACAGCCAATTAGGCTACGAAGACCCTCTTTAAAGAAAGAAAGGGATGTAATAATGTAACACATTCACTAGAATTCAAACGGTTAAAAAACTCAACCGTAAACTAACAATAAAACCTGAAATACATCTCTCACGAGTCTCGTATCGCGGTCTCTATCCCGTCGTACCCAAAGACGCCATTTGTCGGTGATTTAAATCCACATGAGATTTTCTGTGTGATCACTGGCGAAAAGTAATTTTCGGGACGATCGCCATAGATTCAAATTTGTTTATTTCGACGGGATATAGAACGGTCCTATGAAATCGAGTGAGAGAAACAATAGAAGTTCATACAACAGGAAGTGAAGAAAATATGTAATTTTACAATAATCACAAAACCTACTTATTGAAATTTAGATTTGATAAGTTTATTAAAATCAAAAACGAATTGTGAAAGTTGAGAATTTTTGTATAGGTATTTGAATATTCAATTGAGTGTTGCTGAATGTCAAAGCCAACACAAATTCATCATAACCGATTTGGAGGTCGTTCCTGGCAGTAAGTTTGAGTTACTTAAACACACAATTCTGAACCTTACTTACCCATGTCATATAAATTTACCGATATTTTCATTAAATCACATCATTATAACATAAATTCAGTATCAGACGCATATTTCGTTCAAGGATTTTTCACCTCTTGCAGAAAAAAAACGTGTTGCTCAATTACATAGAGTACACATTTGATAATAAAAAGTCAATTTTCATTTATAACTTCTATTTTCAAAAAGTGTTTATTCCACCTGCAAATCCATTTTCATTTTCGCTCCACAAAACGAACACATGAAGCACAATACTGTCAACGCGAATAATAGCTGACATTCATTTCATAGCCCATAATCAGCACTTCCATACGAAGTTTGCATTTTTGCATTGAATGCTCTGCAATATGGCTTGAACGGTTGTGTCCATTCACCAGACATTCCAGACCGGGATCCCCCCTTTAACACTTCGATCCGTCATCTTCGTTATCGGATATCGTAATCTCAAATGAAACAATCAATAAACAACTGTTGCCGAAAAGCAACAATAGAAAGAACGAAACACAGAATCTCAATTTGGTCAGAGACGAATGAACTCGCAGAGTTTAAAGTCTCTTTAATTCAACATTATGATCATCATCATCAGAATCTCAATTAATGCCAGAGTGCGAAGAGATTTTAGAAATTTCAGGTCGAGTATTGAATAATGAAATACGAGAATATTTTTTGAATCAGTCAATTATAATGTTATTGTGAATCACAACTTAATATATTTTCATTTTTTTACTTTTAGTATTCTAAGTGTTTTTTTATGTATTAGTACACGCGTCAAATTCACGCGTGTTCGTAGAGATAGGTATATAAGAAACGTCCGTAAACCTAGCATTAATGATCGTAATTCTTAACCCTCTACAACCCTAACCCCGCCTGTAGGTTTGATGATTTCGCGGATTTGTTTTAAATTATTCAGACATTATTTTCAATCTTCACCCACACTAGCATGCCTTTAATCGATCATAAAAATTGGTTTTATGTTGGCTGGTTTCTTTTTCTTTTTTTTGTCCCATTTATTTATTTCAGGCTCATTGGCATTTTAGCTGTAACAGAGCCGAATTTTAATCGTGTACATGTCACATATTTATCATATCTATAATTAGCACATTACACAGTTGCCATTTTTCGGCGTTAGAGTATTCCCTTCTATACCATTCCATATGGTACACACATTTACATAGTAGCAGCCATTTAGGCGTAAGAGTTTTCTATCTGTTCTTCCATTATCCAATTAGACCGGACAGCGGAGACAGTTGATTGATCATTGTTGAGTTATTTATAGAACAGCAGCCCGATGTGTCTTGCAGAGCAGAGCAGTTGTATGGATGAATTGATCATATTTCGACCGTGGATCGATCTCCATCGCTGATGATTGTTGCGTGGACGTAGTTATTCTGTAACAACACAAAGATGGTCAATGAGGGCCCTGAGTTTCGAACTCACGATCGATCGCTTACTAAGCGAACGCGCAACCAATGTGGCTACGGAGGCCCCCAGGCTGGTTTCTGCTAGGAGTATTTTATGTGGAAAGTCGGAAATTCGAGATAGAAGAGAAAAAAATAATTCGATTTCGGTCGCGCACTCTAAACGAAAAACAAAGTTAAGATATATTTTTTTAGTTAAGTTAATATTTTTATCAGTATTTTACGTTCGACGCCTTGAGGCGGTGTTGAGCAGTTGAGTGGAAAAAAATCAGACTACTGCTGAAGAGCAATCTACTGAAAATTAACATCGGATACAGCTGTTTTGCAGAAATTGAGTCTATTTTTGTGTTTTTTATAAGTTTGTTTTCCAGCACGGTATGAGGACATGACGAAGTAGATCCTGAAGACGACTTCGGGAGCGATCGTGAATACTACAATGACCAGGAAATTGAAGAACAAAAAAAACAGAGATATAAAAAGCAGTCAAAAGTGTCAGGCATACTTGTAGGACCCGGAAAGTTCACTGGATCTGCAGACAAAACTGATTATTCGAAGTCTACTGAAGTTAAAAACATAAAAACATATTTTTTTTTTGAAATCCTCATTTAAATATTTATTTATCGAACTTTCGGACTGAGGTTACGAAATGCTATCAAGCCCAGATGTTTTACAAAACTCCCGGTCGCCCACGTATGATAACCAAAAAGAAACCATCCACTCCGAAGCGAATCCCTCTCATTTTCTGGATACTCCGGAAAAAGGACTTGCAAAAAACCCGAGATGCACATCGGAAACGCAAGTCATATTCCATAAATGCGACATCAATTTACACCTGCAGCCAAATCAGAATTGTTTTTGCTTTCCATCATAAGGAATAACTACTACGAGCAGTTCAAAAGAAAAAAAGTTGATGGGTCTGAGCCTAGGGGCACGGACGGGATCTTGACATAGGACTGTGATTGTGTGCAGTCATTGCATTTGAATTGAGTTTTTCATTGTTCAAAATCTGTATTTTTTTTTCTTTTGATACATCAAATGGATGCCCTGGAGAAACCGTTTCCTGTATGTACTTGTATCCTTTAAACGGGTTAGATGACATAACGAGGTAGAATTCGGTACCGCATTCTCTTCAAAAATGTACACAAAAATACCATTAAACCATTACTACCCTTATCTTCTGTTTATTCAATCAGGCAGAAGAAGACAAAGCGTCATCATGTATTATTTTTAAACACAAGTCTAAATAGTTAAGACCTACATAAATATAAGCCTGAGTCAATTCAATCTATGACTAGAAACTCAAAAAATACCCATATCGACTAGATGCTCAACCCCGCCTTAAGGCGGATTACTGGTTTTGTGGTATAAATAAAAAATCCGTTATTTTAAAAAATTGTTTTTCGATTTTCTCATCAAGAATACGATCTACTATAGTTTTTTCACGCGAATAAAAAAATTGGGTTCTAGAGGATTAATAAAACCAAAAAATTGGTTGAAAATTTTCGCCTTTCCCTTGCCGTCTAATCAGCATGACAAACTTCAAATGAATCCGGTATGGCTTAATTCAATTTCTCCCTATTGACAAAGTGCTTCTCATCAGTCATTCTTCAACTGATTTAACCAAATCGTATCCAATTCCGAGAATCGACCAAAACTCCCCCTCCATCCAGCCAATAGTGCTCGGAATAATTCTGGTGACACATCAATTTCTTCTCCACACATCTCGTCGTAATGTTTTTGTTTTCTGTCTTTTCCGAATGGCAGAAATAACCCATAAACGCGGCTCGGCGTGCAAAACAATGGGGTCCGCTCGACCATTCGCACCCGCGTTCGGGCAGCGGTCGACCAAAGAGAGCCAACGGCCGGACCGGATCGGGTCGGGCAACAGCAACAGTCGTATTTAGACTTAATAAAAACCAATAAATTGAATAAAAAAATATAAAGTTTCCACTTAAAACCGAAGTCACAAGGAAGCAGCAAGTGCGCGCGGGACAATATCAGCATATGGAATTTGTTGTGCTGTTGCAGTTATGACCAGGGGTGGAGTGTGCGAGACGCAATACATGCTGGAAGCGCGCATTTGCGATGAAAGGCGGTGGCGGTGATGAAACAGAGAAAGAGAAGTGAAGGCACACACAAAAAGACGCCGGTCAGCGAAAAAGAGACCGACCGAGGAAAACAGACGCGACGACGGACCGGACCTCCCCCCATTTTTCCTGTTGTCCATGACTTGTGGGGACGAAGGAATAAACACCGATTTGGTTGATTTGACCGAATGAGAGAAAAATATTAATAAATAAATTTTTATATTAAAATCACTCCGGATCGGGCTTGGGAATGAGAAGAACGCGCGCTCTGCCGTTTCACCGTGCGGTGGGGTGAAAACATTATTTCCTGTTGATGCTTTCATCGAAAGCTGTGATAAAGGTATTGGTTTTTGGCTTCAATATTTCATGTAGGCTCGTTCTAATACAAGAAAGTTTTAGCGTTATACAAAGGACGCAACCCTTCCAACCTGTCATCAACGTTGCGATAAATAAAGCAAGCACTTTAATTATTTTTCTAAAAGATTTTTTGCATAATGCTTGCAAATTACCGAAACGTAATTGCTTCTGCTTTGAGAACCGCAATAAGGTATAGGGGCCATTATAGTCGTATACGGTGAATATGGAATCATAATACCAAGTATCCACAATCTAAGCGTGTGCGGACGCAATATCTGGGTGCACTATCTTTCAGTTGGTCCGCTACAATTCTGGATGTTTTCGTCGGGGTGCTCCAAGCAAACGCCGCAAAAACATGGTCTCGAGTCTGTGTAATTCATGTGTAATTTCTGCTTCACCTCAATAAAGGGTGTGTCACATCAAATTGCATCACGGAAAACACGCTGTAGAAATTTAATTTTTAGGAATTATATCTTCAGCTTTCGCTTATAATCAGATAAGAGTGTATAGATCACGTTGGCCATGCTTCACTGTCAATTTTTCGTAAATTTGGAAAAATGTCGTCGAACGAAAAAGAGCGTCGTAAATTAATCCTGTGCACTCATTTCGAGAATCCGGAGTTGTCACATCGGGACATCGGTAAGATGCTGGGAATCGTCCAATCCACGGTCAGCAGAGTACTAAAACGATACTTCGAGAACCTAACCATCGACCGGAAGGTGAAGAACGGCAAAAATGGATGCGCGTAGTTAAGCAGTTTAGACGTGATCCGAGAAGTTCGGTCCGGGATGTCGCCAATAAGCTGAATTTGTCAAGTTCATTCGTCCAGCGGACCAAGCAGCGGGAGGGCATGCGTACATGCAAGGTTCAGAAGGCTCCTAACCGCGACGAAAGGCAAAACATGGTGGGGAAGACGCGAGCCCGGAAGCTGTACACCGAAATACTGACGAAGCCGCATTGCCTGGTAATGGACGACGAAACCTACGTCAAAGCGGACTTTCGTCAGCTGCCGGGCCTGTTGTTCTTCTCCGCAGAGGACAAATTCAGCGTTCCGGAGGAGATTCGCAAGCAGAAACTATCCAAGTTTGCCAAAAAGTACATGGTGTGGCAAGCGATCTGCTCTTGCGGAATGACCGATGATGACCGGCACGGTAAACGGGCAGGTTTACCTTAAGGAGTGCCTACAGAAGCGCTTACTACCACTATTGAAGCAGCACGAGGGCCCGACCATCTTCTGGCTGGATATCGCTTCGTGCCACTATTCAAAGGACGTGTTGGAGTGGTACGAAGCCAACGGGGTCACCTTCGTGCCAAAGGAAATGAACCCGCCCAACGCGCCGGAGCTTCGCCCAATAGAGAAACATTGGGCGATTATGAAGCAGGCCCTCCGGAGGAACCCAAAAGTTGTCAAATCGGAGGCGGACTTCAAGAGAAAATGGATTTCTGTTCGAAAAAAACTACAACCTGACGTTGTACAGAACCTTATGGACGGGGTAAAGAGGAACGTGCGAGCATACGGGCTTGGGCTCGAAGTATGAATAAAAAGAAAATGCCAAAAGTTGTTTAATAGTTTTCATTTTACTGTCTAAAATTTTCAAAAGGATCGGTCTACTGGGCGAATTTCTACAGCGTTTTTTCCGTGATGCAATTTGATGTGACACACCCTTTAATTTCATTCACCATAGCTTTAAGATTTGTCCAAACTTTGAGATTTGTATGAACTGTATCACCGAAAAAATCACAAACCGAGGAATCATGCCCGAATATTCATTCTGCATATCATCGGAAAGATTTGTCAGTAGGCAAAGGTGCACATTGGCCATTTTGAAGCAAACGAGCATAACATTTCGACAGCAGTGTAGTCGTTTGATACATTATTACACCAGCAGCTCACACATATAAAAAAAGATACATTTCATGAAAGTGGCAAATAGTTATGAGGTAAAAAGAGTTTTGCGATGTTTTGATCTATTTTTTCAGTTTTGGAGATGACGATTTACTTATCTAAAATAACTGGAAAGTTCGAAACTACACTCTCAAGGAAACCTTCATTCTATAGTAGATGATAGTGCGTATTCGTTTTTGTGAAAAAGTTCAAGAGCTTTTTTTAAAAATTCGATTAGTTCAAAAATTGCTTGTGGGGCAAAAGTGCGCAGTGGCTGTGGGGTCAAAGTTCGCATCAGCGTTTTGCTCTGAAAAAAAAATATTATAAAATGTTTTCAACCGAATTTTTAACGGGACCCACAAGAAGAAAACAGGTTTGAAATGCTCAAATGACCCGACAGAGGCTTCGGGATGGAGTCGTGAAGCGTCGGATTGCGGCAGACCTCGGTATTTCTGAATCAGCTCTGAGGAAGAGGCCCATATCAGTGAGAGATTTGGGATTTGAATCTTCTTTTATTGACTTTTCTACTTCTGCAGAGATGTGCCAGCGAGCACATAGGGCGGTTGAGACAAGTGAGTGAGCAGAGAGCAGTTTGATGATCTGGAGGACCACTGCTCCTCGTCTAGCGTTTGATTTTGCGGAAGCCAACAACCTCCAGCACGAATTCAGCCAAGTTGCAAAACTGGTAGGAACAGATTGGGATTCTAGCTTCATGAGGAACCCTCGTCTGTCTCTTCGAACCCCACCACAGCGCAACGAAGCAACAGTTCCAAGGAAAAGCGTCGGAATCCTCAGAACCGAAAACCAAGATGAGGAAGAAAAATAAACAATTGCTTAAAAATAATTCAAAATGAATTTCAAATGAAAAAGGTTCCCTATTTCACCATGCATTCAATTCAATAACGGTTATGTTTCGTTTATGTATATGTTTTCATAATGAACTTCAAATAAATATATTTTTTTCAACAATGAGTTTTAAATGAATCAAGTGAAGGTAACTTTGTATTTATAAACTTTATCTATATTAATAAAAATGATTTGGATTTAACTCAAGAACGGAGCAACGGATTTAAATAGTCAATAGATATACCGCGAGTATAGATTATGTACATAAAAATAGCTTCTGTGGGAACTTGAGTGTTCGAAATGATTTATATCGATATACAGGGAAACTTCGATATAACGTACCCTCGTTATAACGTACCCTCGATATAACGTCACTCGATATAACGTACATTTTACCTCGATATAACGTACACATTGCCAAAGTGTAAAGGAAATTTTTTTTTCAATATTTTTTTTTCTGATAGAACAATGAATTATCTGTATTGTGATGCTAAAACATGTTTTGTACTTTCAATAAAACCCGAAATACAGCTGGTTTTGTGATTCCGGATTCTAAATGAATCAAGCTTTAATCAACAGTACGTTGGAAAACATCATGAGAAAGGCTGACTTCGTCTTCTGATTGAAGTTATTCATTAACTTTACTAAAACAGCAACACAATAATGTATAATAGACTACGTTTGTGAGTACTTTATAATACTTCGATATAAGGTACAATTCGATACAACGTACAATTTTGAAAGTGAAATGTACGTTATATCGAAGTTTACCTGTATCAATTATGGGTGGGACGAAGTTTGCTGGGTCAGCTGGTTTGTTAACAAAAACGAATTTTGTTTCAAAAAATGGACATTTTCAGATATCTTATATTGTCAGTATCCTCCTTCCCAAAAATTTCCACGTCCATAACACCCACTCATCTCCACCCATAAAACATCATACAGCACCCCTTCCTCCCCACTGGATGGTGCCTACACACTATGGTAATGTTGCTTCTCCCGCTGGTAATGATAAACCATTTATTTTTGTTTCTAGTTACCCCAGCAGTACAATTCAAGAAGGGCGCACCTTTGCCCTCACTATGGGGCAAAAGTACGCATTTGCCATTTTGTATTAATATATGTATATCAGCTCAGGCCTACTGTGGTCTAATTTTGCAATATACAATGCAAGAGATTTGCTCCGTATAGTTTTTGGAAAAACTTTTCCTCTGACGCCAGAATAATCCAAAGTATCATTAGAGTTGCAGAGCGTTTCAATGTTATGCTTTGGAAAATCAGATTTCATGATTGTGTGCTCAAATTTGGGATTTAGCATTTGAATATTATAGCAAGAAAGGAAAAATACTACGAATTTGTGGGGCATAGGCAAGACAACCCGATGAGGATCTACTATCAGTTCAACTGTGCGCACGTAAGTTGTCACGTGATGTGCTTACACTCACACCAATGCACACAGTTAGCATAGAACCGAACGAGGCCTTGCATTCTCCCTTGCATCGCGCTTGCTCGTCAGTTCATCCGTCAGCAGTCCCACAGGCAGGACGTGTGTTATATAGCTCCGCGATGCTCGGGCGATTGTCAGCAGTAACGGCGGACTCCACAGAATTGATGTGTTTATTTCAACCCCCTGTGTCTGCGAGCCCAAATTAAAGATCGAGATCAACTTTCTCATAGCTTTCAAACAGGCTATGATTATAAAATTCACTCTTAGGTATACGAGGGTCACTATTTATATTTCGGGATTAGGAACAAAAACAAATAGTTAAGCTGCGAATATATTTTTATTGTTTTTCAAAGTACTCGCCACGATGATCGATACACTTTTGCACAACTAAGTGTTCATGTTAAATCGCATATATGCTGGTGGAACTAATGCTTAGGGATGCCTCAATCTCACAATAGGTTACATGACGATCTTGCTTAATCATTTCGTGCACAGCATCGATGTTTTCTGGCACTTCAGTCGATTTTGGACGACCTTCACGAAACTCGTCGGACAGCGAACTACGACCACGATTGAATTCACTATACCAGCGATACACAGTGGTTTTTGATGGAGCTTCATCGCCAAAAGTCAAATTAAGTTGATTGACGCACTCTTGTTGTGATAATCCACGTCGAAAGTCGTAAAAAATCATCGCACGAAAATGTTCACGATTCAGTTCCATTTTTTTGCCGAGACCAAACTTTCAACTAAATATAAAATAAACAAATAGCGTCCGTATGACAAAATGTTCTGAGTACGTATATCGTCAAAAATATCAAACTTTACGATGGAACCGTCAGATGGACTCACATGACATCAGTGTTGCCAATTCCCGAAATATAAATAGTGACCCTCGTAACAAAGACTGTCTAAGAATATATTAGAAATTGCATTGAGAAAAAATAATAACATCGCAACTGCGACCGATCCGCACAGTATCAGAGCATCAACCGGTCGTTTTTCTGTAGCGAAGCACGATTCATAGCCTTTTCTTCTCATTCGTTTCATGCATGGATATGACATGGCACGATGTTCACCTACAGTTTGGCACTTGCAATGATATATTCGAACAGTACCTTCCTCTTCTTCTTGTTTGTTTGTTCATTTTATAGAGGCTTTAAAATGTTCATTCGCCTCTAATGATTGGATCTTCTCCATATTTTTTTTTTATAAAGAATACTTCAACTTTGAGATTCATTCGTCTCCGAAAAATTGTGCCTATTTTAGGTGCTCGTTATGGTTATGGTTATGGAAAAAGGAGGTAAGGAGAGGAGGTAATATTTCCACTTTTCGGCAATTTATACTATTGAGGGATTGTATAGCACTTAAATCCAATCTTATTTAAATTTCGATTTGACCTGTGTGCAAATCATCAAAATACGTTCATAGCAACAATATTCATTGATGTTGAAAATATTTCATGAAAACGTGACATCTTCACTAATTTGGGACAATTAAAGAAAGACGTATTTTTTTTTATTCTTTATTTGAGAGGTCTTCAGCCTCCTGGGCTGGTTCGCCTAAAGAAAGACGTAGTCCTACTGAGAATATCGACAATTTTGAAGCTCAAGACAAACGATATCTTTCAAATTTGAATAATGTCAGGCGAAGTTCGTGAGTTCGATCTGTCTTTTGAAGTGATTGGCGGCGTTTTATCAACTTGTTAGGCGGTATTTTTTTTAGTCTAACTAACCTGAAGCCTAAACCAAGTATAGCTAGAACAAAATTAAGATAAACTGAAAGAACAAAGTTAACACTAAATAGTATTGAATATTTCCATACAAAATAGTTAAGTAACAGCTTTGTCATTTGATATTTTGGATGTTCCAACAGATGGCACCATTAAAATTGAACAAGATTAATTTCGAGAAGCTCACTTAGGCTTATGAGTGAAGTTTCATGACATTTCGTTTATTCGTTCACAAACTACGCTTGCTTAAGTGTCACTACCTGAGGATTCGTATAGAAAATAGAAAAAATCACAGGAGGGTTGTGTCCGAGACACGACCGCATAGTTCACATAGGATTCCGTTAGGCTATCTGTTGCATGCTGATTTTGGATATGTATGAAGAATCTCATCGTTAAACTCTTTGATAATGATTTGGTGGCCATGAAAAGGACCGTTTTGTTTGGTTGTTGGGTATTGTTTGTTCACTCCACCAGTGTTTAAACCGAGTGATGAAGACAGTAGGACGGCAATTAGTCGTTAGATGGTGCGTATCAAGATAGAAGATGCCGAAGTGGAATGAGATATCTGCCCTCTGTGGCTCTTATTCAACCCATTTCCATTTTCGCTTCAAACCCAAGGTAACACGATACTATATGCCTCAATGCGAATTTTTATTGGAGTAACAGCACCTGATACGTTATGTAGAGCATATGGGAAATCACTTTTTCGAATAATCCTTCACTTTTCCATTTTTTCTTGCCGTATAAACATTCCTTGGGTGAAAATGAACACAGCAGAACAGACAGTTTCAAACAGCTTCAAAAGAACGAGTGGCATACATTTTGCACAGCATTTTGGACATGAAAATGCTATCCGCGCGATGGGTGTCACATTTGCTGACTGTCGGCAAAAAACAGCGGCGCGTTTCACCACTCCTGAGTCCAACAGGCAGTCTGCAGAGTGGCTGACAAGCCACGAGAGCATACCAAAGCGACCAAAAGACCAACTGTCGGCTGTGAAGGTTTTGGTCTCCGTTTTTTGGGATGCGCATGGCATAATCTTAATCGATCACTTGCAGAAACGAGAAACAATTACCGGAGAGTTTTATGCAGCGTTATTGGACAAAATGAATGACGAAATAGAGATAAAACGGCCCCATAGCGCGAAGAAAAAAGTTTTGTGCCATCACGACGACGCACCGTCCCATACGTCTTCAAAGCGATGGCCATGTTGGACCAATCACGATTCCTATATGTTGATCATCCACCATACTCTCCAATCTTGGCCCCCAGCAACAATGTATATGTTCCCAAGCCTCAAGCGGTAGATCCAGGGAAAAAGATTCACATCGAATGAGGAAGTCATCGCAGAAACTGAGACATATTTCGAAGACTTAGACGTTCCGAACTACAGAAAGGGAATCAAAATGTTGGAAACTCTCTATACGAGATGTATTGCCCTCGAATGAAATTATGTTGAGGAATAAATACAGCTTTTTGACTTTTCAACCCATGTGGTACATACTATCTTGATCAAAAAGTTCCCGGAATTTAGAGGGAAATGAAAAAAACAAGATTATACATCAATCACGATATTGTCCCCTTCAAATTACTCCCCATCGACTGCAACGCACTTATGCCAGCGCTTGATCCAATCCTCGAAACATTGATTATATTCGATTTGCGGTATGGTCATCAGCGCCATCTTCGATTTTTCCATTATGTTGCTGAAACGTGGTTCTCGAATTTCAAAAAGCTCGAAAAAACACCCTATGCAAAATATCAGCTCAATCGGACTAAAGGGAAAGTGGCGCAAAGCGCTCAAAGTTTGAGTTTCTTCAAAATCGAAAAGTCGCCCAAAGGTAAATAGGCAATAGGCAATAGGGCTTTTAAAAAAAAAATCATGTCAAATGTCTTAACATTGCATGAAACGTCGAGATTTACAGTTATATCGATTTTTTTTGGTCAGAAATCTCTAACACTTTAGAACTTAGTTTTTTTGTGATACGCGACAAAACGTATGGTTTAGGGTGCTAATGAAAATGATCATCTTGATTTTTCATATAGAACTTTGTGTGAAATGTTGATTCACATGATAAAATACCCAATGCAAAATCGGACTTCATTTACTAGTGTCGCAGACGTAACAAATTTAGTTTTTTGTAAACCGAAAAAACACCGGCAATCAGGGCTTTTAAAAAAAAAGTTTAGTGTCAAATGTCTTATAATTGCACGAAGATTAGTTGAGATTAGCTGCAATCTCAGAAAACAATTTCTTTGCGCTCGATCGTCTTTCCGTCTGAAAAGTTTTGATTTTTTTCTAGATAACCAGAATGTAGATCTTTGACCAAAAAAAACGCGATGTCGTCGTTTCATGCAATTTTAAGACATTAAAACATTAAGACAAATCATTTTCGAAAATCCCCTTTTCCTTCACTTTTCCCTTGGGTGGTTTTTCGATTTTCGAAAAAATCAAACTGTCACACAGCTTTGCGTCACTCTCCCGATTGAACTGATATTTTGCATAACTTTTTGAAATTTTAAGGTCGATTCTTTCCCCTACATTTATTGGCACCCTAAAATGTGTATATCCATTAAACATCTAACGAATTGTGAATCGCTGTTTTTCTTACTTCAACAGGGATCAATAAGCATTTGTGGGGATTTATAATGAAATGATAAAGCATTGTAAATACCTGCCTAGTATCTTATGGGCACAGTCACATTAATGATGATACTGATGAGGCTCCAGAACGGCAGGTTAGTTTGTGCCTTAGGAATGAATATACCACATGAATAGAGTGAATGTATTGAGACAATTGTTACTTAACCTAATTGAATATTGTAAGGCATATTTGAAAGAATTTCAAAACCCTACTGTTTCGCATGAACTTCTATTCCCTCCCGATCCGCCCACAGACAGACGCAAGGAATCAAGCAAAGGCTCCAAATTAATTTCTAATTGATTTTTCTATAAAGTAGATGAAAAATATTCAACCCGTATGAGGCCAGATCAAGCTAGACTGACCCAGAGGGAGGAGATGCAGGCGTGGCTGCTGAGTCGAGAATTATCAAGATGAAGAGACACAGAAACATGATTGAGAGTAACATCTCGCGTCGGCCGCCGAAGAGGAAGAAGTATGCGCCGAGGGTACGTGGTGAATACATTATTATTTAGTGGACTTTTGAAGCGGGAAAAAATCGGGGGGAAAAAAGTTGGCGTAAGCGAACACGATAGCAGCGTGGCTAAGAGCCTGTATTCTACACATTCATGTGATGTTGAAATGATAGATCTACATCTGAGAGATCGAATTTGATTGATGGTGGGTCGCGAGGGGGTGGGGGGGCGGTGCTTGAAACATGCCGCGGGATGCGGGAATGACTCCATAAAAGGCGAGATAAATATTTGAAGAAATGATACATTCTGATAGTGCTTTTTGTTGAATTGACTTTTTTTTCTTAATTTTATATCGCATGCTTCAGTTTGACTCTCTCGGCGCGTTCGAAGAAGTGATTCGATTCGACCGGGGGAAGAGGTTGGATGAGTTCGATGGGAAAATTATTTTTACGTTGTTTATTCAGATCTATTAATTGACTTCAAGTATACAGCAGTATGCCTGCATGTAGGGAAAAGAGAATTGACACAATCGATCAAGACAGAGTAGGGCACACAATTAAGAGTCCCGAGATTGTTTCAATTTGCAGTCGAGCGAAAGTAGCGCAAGAATCAATCCTCTAGCGTCGCGTCGTTGTCGTCATCGTCATCGTCTTGCATGAATTGGCAATTGTTTGCGATTTGCTTGGCTTTGCGTTTTCCCTTCTTTTCCGCCAGCGCGCGCCACCAGATTCGAAGTGATATTTTAGGAATTTTCGATCAATTTATTTCTAGTTTCGTTTCAAGATCTGCCGGCCCCGAACCCGTCCCCTTTTCTGAGAGCCTTCGGACGACGAGCTGACAAAGTAGTTTCTTCTTCGTCTAATCGCCGTCAAGATCTCTTGCCGAAGACAACAACAGAAAATCATGAAATACTTATCGATCGTGTCGATTTTATTTTGTTTTTTTTTGGTTATCCTCCACTTTTGGCTTTCACCGAGAAAAAAAGATTTACTTGTCGTATGTTATGTGGCGATGTTGTTGTTCATATTTGAAACGGTAAAACGTAAAATCAATCTCGATTTATCACTCTTGATTAATTCGTCAGTTATGATGTGGGGCCATGATCTAAATATATGCACTGGAAGAATTGAAATATGGTCATATGAACTATTCTAAAATGATATCCATTGAGTTTTGATTGAGACACTACAGAATCCACTAATTTAGACGCCGGAAATGTTCTTGATGGAAACATTTATGAATGAGAAATACTATTGCCCAAATTTTTACTACAATTAGGTTTTTCGTACTTCGGGAACGATGATCAAAATTGACGATGAAATTTTCCACAGACTGCAGCTCATGCAGTTGTAAGGGAAAAAGGGGCCTCATGCTCTATCCAAGAAAAATTATTCAAATTGAATGATTGATAGTCCGAAATCAAAGACTTCAGACAAAGACAGACACCAATTTAGGCACAATTAGTACCCATTGAGACATTTATTCGTGTCTAAAAACGCATGAAATGAACAATACAATATTTGGGAAGGCTGTACACAGAAGTGAATAGATGATATTTCTTAATGACTATCATGTTGAGAACATAATTCTAATATTCGTGATTGTCATTCAAATCATACATACGATATAACGATATTTTTCTGCAAAATGATTGTAATTTTTCTGAAAGAAGACTTAATCAAACGTTTATCATCATTTATCATCATCATTTCGGACATGATTCACATATACAATTCAGAACATTGAGAATCTAGAGTGTAAATAGTACTGTAATTTATTAGATTATTAGATTGAATTTATGAGACATTTCGTTGCTTTTTGTTAATGTTCCTTACTTTTGTGTGGTTTCTTTACGAAGACCTTACTTTCCATATTGTGTTCCATACAAAGTAGTCTTGAGATGTCAAATATGAACGAGTGAAACGTGTCACAATGCCGTTTTGTGAATCAACTTGTCAACAAAATTAACTTATTAAGAATCAATGCATATGTGGTACAACATGTTTCATAGTCTTGTTTTATTGTTTTTTTTTGAACGAATGAAAATAAAAATCGTGGAGTTTTGTATGTACAGAAGTTTACTCCATCTTTTTAATTTGTACCTAATATCATATACGAGTTCGCATGACTTGAATGAGTCATCACTCATATAGCTGTACGTAAGAACTGAAATGAAACTACTTTTGAATGAGAATTGTAAACGAAATCTTGTTATATCTGCGCCCGATGCAAGGACGGAGCTTAAATTGTAAGTATCTACGTTCTGCTTTGCTTCTGTGCGTCTGTGCAAGTTCTGACATACTGAACATATTCTTAGAATGCACATTGAAGCGAACGCATTTGCATGTTCAATTCTCACGGTAGCAGCGTAGCAACTGACGGTTTGCCGTAGCTAAGGCTCAATTATATTCTCCACGCTGCTTGTTCATTCCGCTTGAGCACGATGAGCGCCGAAAAGTACAGAAACTGTACAATGACTGGAAAATCGTGATTTATAGCATCAAATCTTAGATGAACTCAGATTCTATCAGTATGTATATCATCAAAATTTGTTCGCAGCAAAAAGTGTTATTGATGTTCAAACTACTTCACAAATGTGTGAAATGTTTTCTGATTTGGCAACATCAACGAAATATGGCTACGTATTTACGTTGTCACGACAAAAAAATTATGTTAATATACACGTATCTATTCATAATGCATGATTACGATTCTAAGTTAGCATAATTGAACCGCAATAATTTATTTTTCAACGTGAGACTACGTCTTTCAGAAAGGGCGTCAGATCAGAAAACATGCCACGTTTTTATGAAATAATGATCATAACTATTTTTGCTGCAAACGGAAAGTGATGATTTGAAAACCAATCGAATCGGAATCTCTTCACCATTTGTTTGATATGCTATACATCACTAACTCCTAGTCTGAAAATGGTACAAATTGATTGAAATTGGAAGCTTTGGAAGCAGGGAGCTCTTTTGTGTGTTTAGCTACGTGTATAATAGTCACGCATTAATTGGTCGATCGAAATACATACACAAAGAACAAATACTGCCACATGTGAACGGACACTGTGTGGAGAGGGGAAATGTTGCAATTTAAGCCCCACCTAATGGTAACCAGAGCGTAGGTAGAGGATTTTCATACTCTTTTAAACAGTCGGAGATGAATCGATCGGAAGATTTGAAGTGTCCGTAAAAAAACAAACGAAGAAGTAGATTTTACTAGATCAGTGGAGTCAGAGAAAAATTTTCCGATTCAATTCCGACATCGACTCAGGAATCGACATCGGCTGAAAAAAATGAAACGATTCCAAACCAGGTTTTTCATTAGAACGTTTTATTTATGATTTTTTTCTGATTAGACAATAAAAATAAACATCAAAATTTAGAATGCTCGTAAAAAAGAATTTCTTCAGTCAAATAGTACCGAATTGTTTTTCACATATTTTTAGCATTGATTTTGTCTATCAAGTGTTCGTCACAAATTGAAATTAGTTATTAATAAAAGTTACGCTTAACCGTTCCTACAGGAACAATGATAAAAAAATATTGCATACCACTTTCGCTTTCGCTCATGACATAACGACATAAACCAAGATGAAAGCGGTTATATCTTCTTTTATCGCGATTTACTCCTGTTGTGTTCCTGCTATGGTTTAATAAACACAATCCAACCTTTGTCTTGTATTATTGTCGAATGAAAATGCAAAATGCAAAAAATGTCTCCAAAATGATTGATTGCATTTTCCTGACATTGGTCGTGAGCTGAATTATGACATTATCTGTTCTTGCAGTCTACAAAATGTTAGAGAATCAGACGGCACCTGGTTGGGTGTATCGTTAAAGTGGATAATTTTGCTGTTTGTTTGCAAAGTATTATTCAGTTCGCATTATTAATAAACAAAATTACCATCAATGAATTCGACTCCTAATAGATATAACGAAATTCCTTCCGACTCCGACTCCATAGCCCTTGTTTTTACACAGTCTTGCTCCTTCCAGAGAGCAGGCAGTATCAAATCACGTTGCCGTTTTTGTTCGCAACTTCAAATCCAAGATGTAGCTCAACGTATGACGGAAAGCGCTTGAGTATTTTTGCATCATAAGCGTATAATATTAAAATCGTGGAAAGAGAGATCATCTCGCGAAGAAAGCCAAGTTTCGGACAGAGCAAAACCATCACAATTGAAGTTATGAATTAAAAATTTGAATGTATCCAATTTAGGGATAAGACTACGACAATTCCACTGAAAAACAGTGATATCTCCGACCTCTCTATCTAAATTAGACATCAAGAGAGATAATCATTGCAAGGAGGGGCCATGTTTGCATCAATTGCTGTAAAATTGTCTTTAATACTGGAAGCATTGAGATGACAAGAGTTCTGATGGAGTCGGAAACATTAAAGCACTTGAAGATTTGATCCAAAAGGTCAGACAACTTTATAAATCCCGATTGGGAAGTTGAACTGGACGGAAAAACAGGGACAGTTGGGGTTTTTGATGTCCCCTGGAGTGCTGGGTCGTTCGAAGGTGAACTATTCCCACGGAAGCCAGGAGGAACCTGATTTTGCTTGTCCGCTGCACTCGATTTTTTAGGCAAGCTAACTGGGGGTATCACCGGGGGGACTTGTTCTTGAACTTTGGGAGTGGTCACATTTTTGCGCCGGGGATTCCCTTTGAAAATAAACGGTGTGCCCCCGCTAGCTGTGTCCGCTTCCGTTTCATCAACTGGCAACGTGGAAAAGCTATTGTGTGTTGAGATTGGTTGTTGTTGTTGTTGGGCCAGTGGAGAAGCGCCCTTTAAAATTTCCGCAAAAGTGCGTTTCGAGCGTTCCTTTAAAGAGCGCTTCTGTCTCTCCCAGCGACTCTTGTAAGTTTCACAAGCTGAGAGCGCGTGTGGGGATCCTCCGCAATATGGACACTTATGCTCAGTCGCACTGCAGGATTTCCCCTCATGTTGGTCTCCGCAAGTGGCACAGCGCTCCTTGTTGGCACAATAATCCGAAGTGTGACCGACTGACTTGCATTTGTTGCAAGTCATGGGCTTTGGCACGAAGAGTCGCACAGGTAGTCTCAATTTGTCCACCATAACGTAGTCAGGGAGGGCGGCACCAGCAAGGGTGACTCGAAACGAGTCTGACGGCGTAAATTTAGTTTGGTCCCCATCATGGGAGAGTTTCCCGAGTTGGCGACAGTCCAAGATCTTTACTTCCATTGAGGGAAGCTTCTTGAACTTGCCTTTTCCTTCTTTTTTTATTTGTTCGCTCGTCAGACCCGTTCAGTTATCATCCCCTCAATTTCTACGTTATGGGAGGGTATAAATGTTCTATATTCGAGAGTGAAGTGTTGGTCAGCAACAATCTCGTTTGCGTGTTTCCGTTCATTCACGACAACCCGCAATTTGTTCGGTCTAACCCTGCGAATTTCAGATACAGAAGTGTATCTGGCCAGATCTTTCATGATCTGAATCACGTTAAGGCTTTTTCCTTTTGGTTTTGGCCGGAGGAAAACAACCCACGGGCCAGTTCCAGGTGCATCTTCTGGATAAACTCTGACACGTGGAGCGGAAACAACAGAGGGAGAAGACGAGGACGAGGACGAGGACGAGGATTGGGTTGGATCGGAAACATCAGAAGGGTGAAGCGAAATCGATGATGGGAGAGGGGGAGTGGAAGTAACAGTCGGTTCAGAAGGGAGGCTTGCTATTTTCTTAAAGGGGGTTTGGAAGGTTGAGCAGATTCGTCCCCAGAAGAATTCGTCACTCATTATGATGCAATGATTTATTTGGGGTTGGTAATAAGACATAATGTTGGTAATAAGACATAATGTGCTCCCGTGGCCGAGTGGTTAGCGTCATAGCTAACATGCCGGGTGTTCGGGTTCGATTCCCGTTCTGGTCGGGGGAATTTTTCGTCAAAGAAATTTCCTCCGACTTGCACTGTGATCACGCGTATTCTAGAGCTTGCCACTCAGAATGCATTCAAGGCGTGTTATTTGGCATAGAAATCTCAACTAAGTACTATTAAAAATGACGCAAGTAATACTACGTTGAGACGGCGAAGTTCCTCTAGGAACGTTAGTGCCATTGAAGAAGAAGAAGAAGAAGAATAAGACATAATATTGTCTTGTCAATTGCGAGGCCTTGGTATTTTTTCTAGCAGCCTGCATGATGGTTCTCATGGTGGCTCGGTAAGATGACTGTTGTCTATTAGAACTTTTCGATCGGAAATACTATACCAAGTATCGCAAATCTAATGCGGCAATACTGTCAAATGCACCATCAATAGCTATCAAGTCACGCTCTCAATCTCAGAATACAAAACACGGGATCGCTTACTACACATGTAATTGTTGATGCCATCTACCGGCTGCTGGTGATCGTTTTATGTATTTCTTCGACAAACTGTCAAAGTTTAATGGCATTGGATTAAGTGTGAGCCGAAATGAAACAGATTTAGTGATGATCTTAAACTAAGGTCGTTCATCTGCAATGGTCGAAGAAACCATCGATAAAATTCATTATTTCGTGGATGTTTTAAAAAAAATCTAAGTACAAATTCTTGGAAATAGCGCTCAACCTATCAAAAACATAAGTTAATGATAGTCGATTTTACACCGAGTTTCACCGATATTCTAACTAATTTTGAATTTTGCTCACTGAACAGTATGTGTGCAATTTTAATCATAACGAGTCATAGTTGCCAAGTTGTCGAGTAGATTTGCTGAAAGACAAGGCAGCATAGTTGCTCATATTATGTCCGATAGATATTATTGAGACCAGAATTGTCGGAAATCAGATTACCTGCCGTAAATGACAGTTCAAGATCGTTGAAATTCAGATGCCCAAAGAATGATTCCATCAGTGGCAAAACCGGAGGAAAAAAAGCTTTTTAAACTCGATTATCATTCTCGATCAATTCGTCATTCCATCGCCTCTCGTCCTCAAACGTCCAAATCCTCACTAAAAAAAACATAATTTGCATAGTCGTCTGTGTTGACCGTACCATGCAATTTTGATTTGTCTTTGTAAACGGCTTTTAATTCCGAACTGAGTGAACTCGATAATAATAGAAATATTATCTCTTTTTCTACAAATCATTCCTAGCAACAAAACAACAGCCTTGCGCCATGGCGGGTCAGCCTGCACATGGATGGAAGCTAAATGATAGGACCCCGAAAACATTGGTCTCTTCAATCCAATCAAATAATATCGACAGAGTGCGGCGGCCAGCCGTGATTGCGCTACAATCTTACGAGCGGGATGTGGGAATAGGAGCGCTCTCAGCAGAAACCCGGCATCACCCCGACAGCATCCCAGCATCCCAGCATCTCGCGGGCGAGTGACGCACGGCCCACAGAGGGGGAAATAATGTCGAAAACTTGACTTCTTAGCTACATTTTTAACATTTATTCGCCCTCTTCGTACCGTTTCCTATTCAATATCTCTACTTTTTTTTACCCTTTTTTGCTCTCGATATACTTGTTTCGTTTGCGAGGAGGGAGATGAAACAAAACAAAAAATTAGCCACAATCTAAGCCCGTGGTAGTCAACAAACCAGTATTTGATGAATATGTGATGGAAATCAATGTTATGTTAATGGCACGTCAAAAACTGAAAAATTCTTCTGCGCATATGCCATTTTAGCCGTGAAGTTGGATATTTTTCATCCTCTATAAGCGGACCACTTTGGGTATATTTACTTTTTACGCGCAGAAATTGGTCAGGACTTCGGAACCTAAAATAAAAAAAAAAAACATCAGGTGGGGGAAGTGGCACTGGCCGCGGTCAGCAGGCAGTTGCTTTAGATTATGAATAATTAATTTGATGGATTTGAAAAAAGGCTGAACGAAAAAAAAATGACAAATCAGTCCGACATGTGTCGTGTGACATTTCAAGAGCAAGTGTTATAAGGCAGGAGAAGTTGAATTGATATTTGAAGCTCGGCACTCATACACATGTGTTCTAGGAATGAGACTGAGGAAACAGGCATAACACCTCGAAGTGCACTTGGCAAGACACTTTCGGAACATAAACATAAATATTTCATTGCAGAGGACTTTACCACCCACAGTTGGTTTCAGGTTAAAAAGAAGATGATCTCTGTTATGTAAACCATCGTTCAACGCTTGAATGCAACAAAGTGTGGCTTGCAGTAGTTGCAGATAATTACAAATTTGTGGTGTCCTCTTTCATTAGTGTAGATTTCTTGGTAATGAGTGAATAACATTGATGAAGATGCTATCGCGAATATCGCGAATGTGTTATTATTATTATTATTATTGAAATATGATCCTGATAGTCTTCTCCTCGTTTTTGGCCACATGAATCGGTTTAATCGTGTCGATAGACAAACATGTGATCGGCTCCAGTAATTGTAAAATAAAAAAATGTCCTCAAAATTCTTTATATATAATTTGGAAAATAGAAAGACCGGCGAACGGTAGGAACAGAAAACCTTTTTTCTGTACACATTAACAATATCAACAATTTCGAGTTGAAATCATACTAGCTAAGAAAAGTAGCATCACGTATTGTTATCATCCTCAATAAGTTTTGGATTATTCTAATGACATTAAACATTTCTGTTCGAACATGGAAAAAATAGTATAGTATGAAAAACCAGAAAGGAACACATTTCTACATGAACTTATTATCTTTTAATGCTTGTAACTAAATCTATCTTTAATGTAACTAAACAGAAAAAAACAGAATTTAAAAAAAGAATAATACATCCATCTCTTGCAAACTTCGAGGGAAATATTATAGTAAAACAAATGTATAATAAAATGTGGATTATTGCAAATGGAAGTAATGTGTTACTATACATTTTTATTTAGAAATTGAGGAATTGAAATTGCAAAACATTTTAGACATCAATGATGTGAGTGTAACGAGTGTTTCCAGAACTTTTAAGCTTCCTAAAATTTATACTATTTTTTTCATATGTGCTATGCTGCTGTCACTTATATTGTGTTCAGTTTTATTTGTTATTTCATCATGATCAACTCCTGCAAATTGTGTAGTTTGTTGTTCGAAACAATGGTTACGTTCCAGAAACTCATTGAGCTGTTCGTTCGTTGCTTCCGTGTCTATAAGGGAAAACTATTCAAGGCTTGTACTGTTTTACTCCTTACAAACGCTTTTCGTCAAATACGTTGTACATTGTGTAACGACGCGTAGTGTGCTTCATGGGCTGGTGGAGAAGTTTGTCGTTTTTTTCACGTAGAACTACGTCTAACTGAAAGATATGGAGAGCAAAATGAAAATCTAAACACCAAACATGTACGAAATAATGAAAGATTCCGGTCGCTTATAACTCGACCATTTCTGAATAGATCGCAAAATTTTTTGCAGCAATTGATTAGAAATGTTTCTACGCATACATCACTAAAAATAAAATATTTTTTTAGATGCACAATTGTCCAATTTGTGATCCTCAAATTGAACCGACCAAAAAGGGCCACTGTAGTAACAGCGTAATACAATTTGGATACATACCAGTACCAATCATAGCTATCCACCTTGCATATCATGCTATTGGAGGGAAAAAGAAAAATAGACATGCAAATATTGCATCGTAATTGTCAACCCTGATTCTTCTGCCAGTCAGTGCAATTAATTCGTTGGCTTTCCGATCTATCATTAAATTTTCGAGAATTCATGCGATGTTTCCGGGTTAAAAGTGGCGTCAAAGCACGACACATTGCAAGCCAGATGGGAAAAGAAATTTTCCAGCAGTGAGAACTGTGTTCTTCGGTTTTATTGCTTTGAAAATGACGCACTCACGCACTAATAAGCTTTGATTATAAAGCTATGTTAACCCTTAGCGAACGAACGCCGCCATACTCGCAACATTGCATATATTCTAAAAAAAAATCGATTGCCGCCATACATCCGGCATTCCGTTATACTTCAGGAACTCTGTTAGGTTATGCCTTTTTTATGCATGTAACGTAATCTGGAGCATTTCTTTCCGAGCATTCAGTGCAAGTACATATAGCGAATTCGTTTTTGTTAAGTTTCAACCCCAGTTCCAATCTACCTGTTGTCAAAACGTTTTTTTGTTCACTCAGTTTCAAACTAGTCTCGCACTAGGTTCAATCTGAAAGCACTGAGAAGTTTTACGGGTTCGCCTTTTCTCGAACCCGTGGAACTTCTCAGTGCTTTTTTTCTGGAAATATAGCACTTAATTTCTCAAAAATCCGTCGACCAACTGGTCATCGTTCTAGAAAAAAGCACTTGTTCGTTACAGGTTGAAAACTATCGAAATTTTTGTAATAGATTATGTTCTTCGTTACAAATAAATTTGATGAGCGTCCTTTTACGTTTGATATGATGCCTACCAAAAAATATGAAAACGGAAGAGTTGTCAAATGATCACTGTATTTTACATTTCCCTTTGAAATTATTGCACATCTCATGTTTACGTGGTTCTCGAACCGCGAAAGTTCATTCACCTCTAGTACCTGAAATGACGTTTTTCCCAGGCTTCTCAGATTAAAAGTACGTTTAAGGGAAACCTATTCCGGTCTGCACAACGACAAGCGAGTACAAAAGTACCCAACACCAAAAAATACCCCCAACTTGCATGTATTTGCAAAGCAGATTCCCTCAGGCACATTAATTTTGAAGTCCGTGTTAGGGAAACACAGCTCGGTGGGAACAAAAATACCCCCGACTTGCATGTATATTTGTAAAGCGAATTTCTACAGGAACATCGATTTTGAAGCCTGTGTTGGGGAAACCGTAAATCGAACCAACCTAAGCTAAGCAGTTGAGGCGTTTAGATAACGCTTGACATTTCACAGTTATTCAATTGTTCGTCTCATGAAGCATAACATTTCATTAATTGTGATAGACGCGTAGAAATAGTTCCTATCAATTGATGCAAACGTCTTTCCGATCTATTAAGAAATGTTCGAGTTATAAGCATTCGAAATACGGGTAGGGTTTACAAACACATATCGGGAGAACAAATGTGTGGAAAAAATGAAATTCTTCCAGTTTCAATTAATTTAAACCTTTTAGAGATAAGCGAATTGTAATGTATAGCATATCAAACAAATCTTAGAGAATTTCCGACTCGATTGATATGCAAATCATGAGAATTCGTTCACAGTGAAAATAGTTACTAACGTTAACTTTATTTCATAAAAACGTGACCGGTTTTCTGATTTGGCACCCTTCCTGAAAGACGTAGTTCTACGTCAAAAATGAAATAGTGTTTTCTTTAATTCCTCCGAGATGGTCGAAGAAAAAGTGAATTCAATTTGCCCAAAATTTACGAAAACCCGGGTACAAGGATCGCAATGAAGTGCAAAGTGCCCAAAAGTACCGTCTATGCAGTACTGAAGAAGCAAGAATCTATTGTCTGTTTCCTGGAAGGTTCAACCGAGGCTTCGAAGGAAATTTTGGAAAGGTTCCCTCAAGTATAGAGCCATTGAGAAACCAAACAAATCCATAAAGCAAAGTCATTTTGCGGGCAAATTTGCCGGTAAGCTGCACCGATTATCATCACAACCAACAATATGAACGGACATCAACGAATGGCTGAAAAGGGGATATTGCCGTTCATTGGTCTTCGAATTTTGGCCAGATTTGGAGAGTTTTTACAACAAAAAGAATGTACAATAGTGGATCGCCAAACTGCCCGGAATTCCGCTTAATCGAAATGTATTAGGGTACCACCAAAGCTAGATTGAAGAAGAGTGGAATATGGCTAAAAGTGCTGCTTCCACGGTTTCATACTGGGAAAAAATCAGTCGATGAGTTTGACCAGCTCAAACAAAACTCAATGTGCAATAAATGCAGACCATTTTTTTCTAATAACGTTTTATTCTATATCAAACTGATTCTGAAATATGTTCGATTGAAAGCGTACCGATTCTAAATTGGCATGGCTTCACCATATTTCAAATGATATAAAATGATTTAGTTGAACACACTTAGCTGATCAGCCAACAATCCATTCAAAGATATCAAATGTGATCGTGGTAAGCCTCCCCTCGAAATTTGTTTCCCTTTATGGACTTTCCACCGGACGCACGAACCAGCTTCGAAGTTCTCTTTTGTTAACGAATATTTACACTTCACGATTCAGATCAGTTTCGGAGACCGCTTACCAACGACACCCGAACGCGAAGATTGACGTTTTATGGATTCAGCATTTACTGACACGATCATCTGGCACAAAAGGGCAGTAGTTTTTCGCCAAATTTAGTTCCAGCTGTGGCTACGGTTTGGTTTAGAAATTTAGTGTCTATCTAGTCTGCTCATTCCAATTACATTTCTGGATTATCTCTGGTGTAAATCTTGGTGATCCGCCAAGGAAAAAATAACACCTTTCAATTACTTGCACAGAGCGATTTAAAATTTATATTGTGACTATCTATATCTCGTTTACTGGTATATATATAGTTGAAATATATGTTTGTTTGAACAACGAGTTGGATTTAAATATAAATGTTTTTAAAACTGGAACTGTTTGTCAGATTCGACTCAATCGCTAGACAAGTTGTGTTCATTGTAGTTTATCCTGTTCCTGTTCCTGAATCCTGTTGTGACAAAAATGTGTTCCTTCTAAACTTGATTTTGATTAATTATGTTTGAACAAGGCATTGAAATGTTTAGATTAGATTAAGATTGAAAATGATGAATTTTATCTTCTAAACTCACATAGGAGAAAAACCTTTAATCTTTAAAAAGCGAAAAGAAAATTTCCTCTTACTTTCTTTCTCCTATTGGCGTGTTTAATTTTTCTGCCCAGTTCAGTCCAGTTCCATGAATCTGGCCAATAGCAGCGCGAATCGCCATACATATATTTGCCTATTCTGTGCTATCACCTGAAACATCACACATCACAATCGACGCGAGCGATTGAAAGGAGGACCGACAATCACAGCACCCATCACATTTCTCGCATGTATGCGAAATTAATTTTATTTCTTTCAAATTCTTATTAATGATGATAATGTACATTTTTTTGGATAGAAGGCACACAAAAGAAGCGATCGAAGGAGACAAAAACACCAAATAACTCTTGAAAGGGGAAAATTTCGATTCCACAACCTCTCTCTAACTTGACGATGACGCGAGATTTTCGAACATTTTGAGGATAGGATTCACCTAAAACTAGACGATGGTGAGAGAGCACAGAAGAGTTATAAGAAATGTTTTTCGATTAGAGGGAACCACCGAAGAAATGATTTTAATATAAATTATGTGTTTGGGGAGTACTAATCGAACTTTGTTTTTTTCCGCAATTCGGTTCGCAACACGGCTTCGCAGTTTTCTCTTATTCACTGCAAATAATTATCATATACGATTTAATGCCTTGGTTCACCTAAATTTAGACCTTTATTCGGATCGGATCCCTGCAGTGCAATTATTAATTCATTTCAACGCCAATTTACGAAAACAATAAACTTATTCACAGTGCGGAATGAGGTTCACCTCGTTGCTCCGTTTCACTCCCATAACCATAATCGGAGTTGTGGCGGCGGCGGCAGCGTGCCGCTCTTTATCAAATCATTAAATCGGAGAATCAGCCAAAAACATCTAAATCATCCACTAATCGAACGCAATAGCAACCGCTAAATAATATGGGAGCGAGCTACAGCAGCCGTTGGATGAGCCTCTACGAACGAACGGAAAATCTACGTTTAGTCATTTCATGTTGGTCCTTTTACCTCCTCGAAACGGCAGCGGCAATGCCGAACCAGCAATAATATGTTTTTCTGTTCCTTCTCTCGTCATGACGAAATTGCCGGCTTTCAACTTCACAACTCCTCATTGCTCATCAGTGTTCTATTAAAACATATCACTCTGTCCAGATAAATAGAGCTGCGAGTCACAGACTGAAGGAGGATGGGAAACAAAACCAATGGTATAACCCTATTCGCGCGGTCTTCTGGAGGACAATGAATTGATTGATGTTGAAAATATTTCTCCATTCAATCGAATGCTCCGCATGAGATATTGAATTCGAGCGTTCCTTCCCGAGTGCGAGTGACCGACCGGGATGATAGAGAAGATTTTTTCGGTTTTCTTCTCGAATTCAAATCTACATCATCAAAAATATCTGTTGCTTTTCAGTCAACATTCCGGTTTATCATTACTTTTGTTCGTCTAATCCCCCTTTTCGTGAGTCCGTCTAATCCGTTTAGCGTACGCTCGAACACGCGTCTTTCTGGGTTAAACTGTGTGCAACGGGAACATAATAAGTGATAGGTACCAAACATATATAAGTGATCCGGGAAAAAAATCTCCACCGAGAGACCATTTCGCCTGCTCATTCTGCTCTCTCACTTATGGAACGGGTATCTGCCGCCAGATTCTTCTCTTTCGGGGTGCTTTGGGGTCCCCCAAAGGGGGTTTTCAACACGCGTGCCACCGTCAGATACCATGCGGCTGATTAGTTGCGTACATATGGAGGACTAGCTAACCCGGCAAACTTCGTCCCGCCCATTTACTTGATTAATTCTCGAGTAATGCAGAAATTTGTTTTTTATTTGTATGGCAGCCACCCCTAAGAGAGGGGGGAGGGGTATCTAACCACCATAGAAACATTCATTGCACCCTAAAGTTTCCATATGCCTAATTTGGTTTAATTTGCTTGATTAATTCTCGGGTAATGCAAAAATTTGTGTTTCATTTGTACGGCAGCCCCCTCTAAGAGAGGGGGAAGGAGTATCTTAACACCATAGAAACATTTATTGCATCCTAAAACCTCCACATGCCAAATTTGGTTTCATTTGCTTGATTAATTCTCGAGTAATGCAGAAATTTGTGTTTCGTTTGTATGGCAGCCCCCCCTTTGAGTGGGGGAAGGACTGTCTAACCATCATCGAAACATTTATTGCACCCTAAAACTTTCACATGCCAACTTTGGTTTCATTTGATTGATTAATTTCCGAGTAATGCAAAAAATTGTGTTTCATTTGTATGGCAGCCCCCTCTAAGAGAGGGGGAAGGAGTATCTTATCACCATAGAAACATTTATTGCATCCTAAAACCTCCACATGCCAAATTTGGTTTCATTTCCTCGATTAATTCTCGAGTAATGCAGAAATTTGTGTTTCATTTGTATGGCAGCCCCCCCTTTGAGTGGGGGAAGGACTGTCTAACCATCATAGAAACATTTATTGCACCCTAAAACTTTCACATGCCAACTTTGGTTTCGTTTGCTTGATTAATTTCCGAGTAATGCAGAAATTTGTGTTTCATTTGTATGGCAGCCCCCCCTTAGAGAGGGGGGAGGGGTCTCAAAATATCACGAAAACCTTCCTCGGCCCCAAAAACCCCTACATACCAATTTTCATGTCGATCGGTTCAGTAGTTTCCGAGTCTATAAGAATCAGACAGACCGACAGACATCACTCCATTTTTATATATATAGATAGATAGATAGATTTAGCTCTAATTGTTGTTTTCTTCGTGCATCCCAATCATGAGATAAAGAATCATTTGTTCATTACCTCATTATACTGTTATTACTCAAAAGCACTCTTACATATTTGGTATATTCCTCGTCAAACTTTATCAACGCATACCATTTTCCCAATATGAATTGTAGTAATGAGATCAACTAACATAACACAACTAACAGCTAACATCATAGTTCGGAAGAATATTCATTGTCCTTATGTACAGGGTGGGCCATTTAAAGTGGAAGCATCTGGCAACCCCATAACTTTTGACAGAGATGTCAGATTAACAAATGTCATACCGCGTTGGAAGCGTAATTTCAGTACAATTTTAACCATGGAACAATACACACCTAAACAACGCGCTGAAATTGTTCAGCTGTACATTCAAAATAACTTCTCAATTGTGTTAACTAAACGTGCGTGGAAAAATAAAAATAAAGTTAAAACATCGCCTGGAGACAATACTATACGTCGATTATATGCCAAATTTATATCGTCTGGTAGTGTTGGTAATGCCAGTCATCTGTCCAGACAACGACCAAGACGTTTCGACGAGAATATTGATGCTGTTCGAGCCAGTGTTGCAGAGACTCCATCGACATCAGGTCGCCATCGTTCGCAAGAGTTAGGCATCGCTGTTCGTGAATATGAATTGGACAATTACTGGTTCCAACAGGACGGCGCTACATGCCATACAGCGGCTGCCACGACCAAATTATTGCGCGAAATGTTCCCCGGAAGATTAATATCGAAAAACGGCGATTATGACTGGCCACCGAGATCACCTGATTTGACGCCTCCTGACTTTTTTTTATGGGGATATTTAAAATCCAAGGTATACACTGGTAAACCAAGGACCCTGGCTGCGCTGAAAGACAATATCCGACAAGAAATTGCTGCCATATCGGCCGAAACATTGGGAAAATGCCGAAAAAAGGGCACATTTTGCGGTCAAAAAAAGTAGTTAGAACAAATCTCCTTGGACCAAAATAAATGAATTTCAAAAAAATAAATTTTAAAATTCCACTTCTTTACTTTGCTATTGCAAAAACAAATCCTTCCACTTTAAATGGCCCACCCTGTAGATACATGGGTAGGCTGACCAAACATATTGTTTTGAATGGGACAGTATTTTTTTTCGACCATTTTTGATTGTCCTGTCTTGTCATCAAATTGGGCCGTATTTTCAGTATAAAAATATATATATTTATTTCTTTTTCATTACAATCAATATTTTTCTCTCGAATGAACTGCTTGGAATTTGGGTTTTAACTCTTTGTGGTCGTTTGTCTGCTCTCAGTCACCGCAACCATGCTAATCTTATATTTTACTCAACCAAGCATCAGTTTATGCTTTACCTAAACGAAGCTTGGTGTCTAGTGAACCTGTTCGCGAATCAATAAGGTGCTCCTATGAGTAATAGATAACGGTACTCAGTATCAAACAATGTAGTCACCCAATTTGATCGATTTCTCTACATCGACTCTCTCTTTTGGTCATAACTTAGCTCCAAACTCATTCCCAGCTGTATTTAACAATGTGGAAGATGGGTCAAAACCTCATCTATCGGATTCCATAGTAAACTCAAATTGGAACGTTTTTGTAGTTGAGTTATTACCTAAAAGAAAAGTTGATGAAGAGAAATCGATCAAGTCACTTACACCCCTTGCATTCTAAGCCCCTCATATATATTGACGTAGGACCACGTCTAACCTTTCAATATAGGGGCCCAATTCAATATTTCGATGTGAAAAGTGTTCAGTATTCGAACGTTAATACCTCTTCAATTAATTGATGGATTTTGATTCCAAATACACGAATTGATAGTAAATATCCTCAGCATTTTTTTGTATGCTCTACATTACGATTTTTCAGTTCATATAGAGCTCAAATTGATGAAAATTTCACTATCAAGTATAAACCACTACGATGTTGTGTCATATATGCTGCCAGTTGTGCCTTGGATGTTTTCGTTCGGTTGCCCGATGAAGTACTTATGGTTGAGCTCATTGGAAACATTTTAAATCGGAAATGAGAGAAGTTTCACTTGTTTGAAGTTTGAAGTTTAAAGTTTAAATTTTTATTAAACACTAGATATGAATTCATTCGAACATTCACGTTTTCTTGCCGAGCGAAAGTTCGTGGGTTCAATCACATAACTCTTCATTGATTGATCTTCACAATTTCCATTTGGCTCTTTACAATTTCTATTTACTATAAATTTCTTATTACTGCCACCTGAGACTGAAAGTCTCAAAAATAAAGAATAAAAAAAATATTACTTTTACCAAAACTCGCCATTATAATATACATATTCATTTTCAGACACAATTTTCGCTCAAAATTCTTGATTCATTTGCAAATAACATGTTTCTCCGTTACATTGAATATATATTTAATATAGAACAGTTACAGTAGGATTGTTTCCGCTTCACACTAACGGAACATGAATCATAATTTAGCAAACGCGAAATTCAGTTGGACTAACAACAATGACATTGCGGAACATATGATACATTTTTTTCGAACATTCTCTCGAAGCTTATTAAAAATATTAGAACATTTTCTCACCATAACATTGATAACATCGATGGGGAGAGACGAGTGCAATATAATAAGGACGGACCGTTCCTTCTTCGGAGTTTGCGCTTAGCAACACATTCGGCTTCCATTTTTATTTATCTAGATAAAAGATATAGGAGTGCGTTATTTCGCCTGAAAATCAATTTCCACCTTCAAACAAAGAGAAATTTCTTTTAGCGCAGACATCTAATGGATTAACAACGCTTATCATGATGTAATTCTTGATCATATGTGAATTCATTTTTCCGAATTCTCCGAGTTTTCAGAGTTTTCTGAAACTTTTCAGATTTTTCCCTTCACTGTATTGATTAATGGGTAGAGACAAACACAGCTAAATAAGGATGGTTCAAATCGGATCATTCCTTCTTCTGGTTTTGCGCTTGGTGGTTCTTTCCAGAACCCCCAACATGTTCATAAAGAGTAAATAGTAAACTAATTCATTTTCCAGATAGATATGTAGGTATTCACGCAGGAGCAGAAAATGAAACAATATGTTTAAAAATATATTTAACAAAGGCTGTTCCCTTTGTATAGTCCTACGTCACTTCGGTTATGTCCCCGACATTACCCACTCGTCTTTTTTTTTGAAAGAAAAATCATATTAAAATAAAATGTTAAGTTAATACACATATACAGTTCATAAAAAAAAAGTTTATTTTTCATAATCTTGCATATATCACTACTTTTTCAAATAAAAATAATTCCGACCAGTACGACACCCATGCCCAAATTTAATACGACCGCAAAGGGTTAACTTTGTTCAGGGAGTTCACAGGGAAGAGTTTATCTGCCAACTGTGTGTTAATGTCGAATGAGTGAAGTGTTTTTGCGACTTCGTCGGTGAACATTATGCAAAATTGCTTGAGCATGGTAACGCACTTTTCCTTTCTCTTGGACTTTCTATCTAGAGGATTCTCAGTATTTTTGACCGATTACATTCCTATTTTCATTCACAAGAAGAACGTCTTGTTGTACTACGCGATTAATTTGGAAACCCGGGTCTCAAACTATAGTTGCTCTATACCACATATCATTAGTGTCCTATCAAACCTTTGTTCAGATAATGTTGCTGAAATTGCTGTCAATTTTGATTATTTTATTAGAATTCTTTCTATTATTCATTAGAGAGATGTATTTTTGACTAGTGAGGTGCAAAAAAGTACTTAACACGTTAAGCCTCGAATTGTTCTTGCTACGCTTTCCATTCAGCCCGCATCAAGAGCATTTGCACATTATCGGTGTCGATCCCCGCTTCATCGTATGAAAAGTAAATAGTCAGAAATTTGACCATTAAGGCAGTATAAAAATATACTGCCTTAATTTGTAACTGTCAGTCCCATTGGTCAACTTTTTTTTTTCTAACGAAAAGCTCAACGTATTAAAATAATTAATTGATAAATTAGGCAAAATTTCTTAAAACTATTTCAAAGGATTTGTAAATACTTTTCTGTTCGGATGTTCGGACAAATTTTGTTTGATAAGCGGACAATGGTTAAATGAATTATAATCAATGAGATAAACACGTGAAACCAACATCCGTGCCATTTGTAATTACTGACCTTTGATCTGGAATGTGACAATTTTTATGCTGAAATTTCCAAAAATAGTAATCTCTTTCGTAAATTTGCTCCATTATCTGAAACGAAGCAGTTTCATCCAAGAATGTTTGATTGACTGTTTTTTTTTCTCGGTTTCTTTTACTCAATAAAATTCTTCAAAAACTATGGGGTGTGCAACTTGATACGTTCTGTTTCCTCAAGATGATTCAAGATTCTATAAATAGTCGGCGGTGACAGATGATTTTCGCTGAATCGTGAAGTGTCGATGTGTGTCAACTAAATATTGCTTTCTGGTCTTTGAGTTTTGCACAACTAGTTCAATTATTACTACGTTGAAAATGTAAAGTTGCATTGCAAATAAGTGCCATTTGTGGGAAGTTTTAATTTTCTGTTTCCATTGGAAGAAAAGTACATATGAGGTGACTCTGCAACAACGGATAGATTCTGTAAGGAACGATTTGGGCGATTGAAAAGTGGTTATTTTAGTGTTTAAGACAAAAAGTGTCCAGATCCTTTTAATCATTTAAAGCGAGCTATTGCACAAAAACGTCCAGATTGTACAAACAGACACGATTCGATAATATTCCAACGCTCGGCCTCATGTTGCTGTTCGAGTTAAAAACTATTTAGTAGATAAGGGATGGGAAATTCTGGCTCACCCGCCAGATGATCGTCGATTTCTTAGCAGTATTTCTCCGCCGTAATCGTTTCGCCCGGATTCAGAAAGCTGTGACGGATGACATCGGCTACAGACCACCAAACAGTCACCATAATCTTCTTTTGGTGAAGTGTTGTGGAGCTTGATCGCGGTTCAACCACTGAGTCGAGCGTCGATTGTCGTAGAGGATCCATTTCTCATCACATGTCACAATTCGATCGAGAAATGGGTCGTTATTATTGCCTCAAAACGACGATTTTTTTGATTTGCGTTCAGTTCGTGAGGCACCCATTTATTGAGTTTTTCTTTATTCGGTTTTTCTGGAGTTTTCTACAGACTTTGAAATGAATTAACGAGCAATGCTCACTGATGAACTATTCTAGCAAATGGTTATTCTAATTGACGTGACGGATGGATATAAATCTGCCTCTTCATTCAACCTGACTTCAATCTACACTACTACTCCCCCTGACATGAATCTCGTTTTCCGCGTGCACAATCTTATTTTAAAGTACATATAAAGCGAAAAGATAGCTTGGTTTCTGATGCAAAAAGTAGTTACACCATTAATGGACGGCTCCACCGTGAACTCAAACCAACGAACTAAGACAGTTACCAGGTATTCTATAAAGGTCTTCGTGTGATATCTTGCGCATGTATCACAAAAATAATTAGTTTGGCGTCTTTCGCCTTTTATCTTTCTGTTTGAACATACAGAACAATGCTCTTTACACAGTGCTGCAATACATGGTGCTTTCCATTAATCCTTTCCTCAAGCATAGAGGGCAATTTTTGTTTATACTAAGTACCGTTATCTATCATTCATAGTAGCACCGTTTTGTTCGTTAATATCTTAAAATTAAAAATTCGTTTAGAAAAAGTGTGAACTGATACATTGTTGCATAAATTATAATATTAGGCTGTCAAAAAAGTCCTACGGTATTTTTTTTTTAATTTTCATTTGTTCATAAAATTAGTTACAATCATCTGTTTTAAGTCAAATATGCGCCGTTTTGTTCGATGACTTGTTCCCAACGAGATGCCAACTTCATAATACCCCTGTTATAGAAGGGTCTCGCTTCCTTATTGGCAAAAAACTCGGATAGCCAATTTTCACAGGCCTCTTTTGTGGCTAACTTCTGACTACCTTGCTCGTTCGCCATGGACGAAAACAGGTGGTAGTCACTTGGTGCAAGGTCCGAACTATACGGCGGATGCAAAAGAACCTCCCATCCGAGCTCCCGGAGCTTCTGGCGCGTCACCAAAGAAGTGTGTGGCCTGGCGTTGTCCTGATGGAGGACAATGCGGCCTCTGTTTATCAAAGATGGCCTCTTCTTCATGAGTGCTACCTTCAAGCGGTCCAGTTGTTGGCAGTATAGGTCCGAATTGAGCGTTTGGCCATAGGGAAGCAGCTCATAATAGATTATTCCTTGACAATCCCACCAAACACACAGCAGAACCTTCCTGGCCGTTAATGAGGGCTTGGCCACCGTCTGAGCCGCTTCAGCGGGCTTCGACCACGACCGTTTGCGCTTCACGTTGTCGTAAGTGACCCACTTTTCATCGCCAGTCACCATCCGCTTCAGAAACGGGTCGATTTTGTTGCGTTTCAGCAGCGATTCACATGCGTCGATACGGTCAAAGATGTTTTTTTGCGTCAACGTGTGTGGCCCCCATTCTTCAAATGGTTAATAACGGTTTGATGACTTATCCCCAGCTCTTGGCCGATGCTACGGCTGCTACTATGCCGGTCTTTCTCGGCTAATTCAGCGATTTTGTCGCAATTTTCGACGACAGGCCTTCCGGAGCGTGGCGCATCTTCGACGACCTCTACATCAGAACGAAAACGTTGAAAAAACTGTCGACCTCTACATCAGAACGAAAACGTTGGAAATGGAAACTGTATCGGGTCCATAAACTGCACAAATTTTATTGGCAGCTTGAGATGCATTTTTGCCTTTGTCATAGTAGTACTGTAAAATATGTCGGATTTTCTCTTTATTTTGCTCCACATTTGCGACACTATAACTCACGAACGATTTAACCAAACAAAACACTGTCAAGGACTATAGCGCGCAAAAATACCTTTCCAACAAGCTATAGTATGACTCGATACAATGAATACAACTAGAACTACGCGCTTACAACGACACCTCGCGGAAATACCGCAGGACTTTTTTGACAGTCTAATATTAGGATACTTCTCTGCTGTGGTGACTGAGAGCAGATAAACGACCGCAAAGGGTTAATACAGATTTCGATACAGATTTTCTGAGAAAAAACACAGATAAAAAGATTTTTCGAGACCAAAAACACAGATTTTTATGGCACTGCACGCGATTTTATATGTGTGAGTAATTTTCGTGTACGATATAAAAAAAATCCAGCTCACCTATACTGCCGTTCTATGCATAGTTGTCCCATGTTACTTTTGGAAAATCTTCACTTTTCTTCATAAAACGATGTTTTTATGCCTAATCTTCCGGAAAAACACAAAAAAAGTTATTGTTTGTTCTTAGGTTTAAAAAAAAAACAACATCAAGCTCATTTGTCCCATGTTGATATTCTATGCATAAGTGTCACACCATGAATTTTTGAACTTATAATCGAGCTTGATTGATTCAAGTGAGAGGAACTTTTCACATTTCGTTAGACAATAGTTTACTGCTCTTAAAAAAGACGGGTGGGTAATGACGGGGATATAACCGGAGAGACGTAGGACTACGTAGGGTGTCCATTATTCGAATATAATGGAGCACAGATCCCGGAATGACCAACTTTTCATACACAAAATTACAGAAAAAATCAAAGTATAAAATAAATCCTCAGCACACTCAACAAACACTCAAACGTTTAGATGCAAATACGAAAAAATCAAAATTTGTTGTGCAAATGTCGTGCTGTGCAAATGTTGTAGGGGTTATTTTTCAGCCGGCAACGAATACACACTTGATGGCAAGCATATCGTAATAGGAATTTACGGTTTGGTATCGAGATATAATTTGGCTTTGCATTCCTCATGAATAACTGTGTTCTATTAGTCTATCCCTTTCATTAGATACCCATATTGATGGGGCTTTGAAAAAAAAAATTGTCATCCAATATTTTGTGGTGGCGACCATTTTGGGTTTGCATTTTTCATATTTAACTGTGTTCTCCTGGTCAATCCCCTGATAACCCATATTGATGGGGCTTTGAGAAAATGTGTGATCCTCCATTTTGTAGCGGTCGTCATCTTGAATTTTCAAGATCATGAAATACGCAGTTTCATAACGACTTCAGAGATGAAGGTGTGTTACAAATTTCAGATCAATCGGTCAACAGGAAAGGGGTCAAATTTCAATTAATGTGGTACAACGCCATATACAAACATGTTACAAACAAACAAACAAATATGCCACAGCTAAATAAAACCGTTTAAAAACTCCAGCATTCTATCAAATCGAGCGCGATTAGCCACTCATTCACCCGGCGCGACGCTCCCACCGCTTTCAACTTCGATAGGCTCTTCTGCTCCACATCCCATTGAAACTCCGCATACATCGCCTGAAAATGCAGCGATATCTCTTATGCTGAAAATCAATCTCAACATAGCGTCTTTCCTGCTTGGAGTCCAATGATAGAATGTGGTCATGAAGGAAGGAAGGTATTGAATTAGAGAGACTTTAAACTCTGAGAGTTCATTCGTCTCTGAGGTGGTCAAGAACTACCATCGCTCATTTTATTTAGCCATATAGTTAACGTTGTAGCGACCGCCTATATTCATTTACAATCTCTTTTTTGTCCCCTTCCTTCACCTTGTCCATACGTTTCGCCCGTACCCGTGGTTGCTTGTAATGAATAACTGTTTGCTGCGGGAGCGCAGACAAAATGTATGGGAATGTAGGTAATTCTTGCTTCCAATTTTTCATTAATTTGAAATTTATACGGACTGAAAACCCGTAATATGTAGCATATAAACAATTGCTGAGGATATTTCCTATCAATTTGAGTATTTGAAACCAAAATTCATTCATTAATTGAGGAGGTATTAGCGTTCAAAAACTGAACACTTTTTCACACCGAAATATTGAAATGGACTCCTATATTGAACGGTTAGGCGTAGTCCTACGTCAAAAACCCGGTGTATTGCTAAACTGAATTGCTTATAGCTTCTGGTAGACAAATATGCCAAAAAACTTTGCGTTTTTATCAGTTGCTGATTTTGGAACATGGGACAACTATGCGTAGAACGGTAGTATAGTATATGTCAAACCACTTTGAACTAAAACACCGATACATGCACACGTAGTACATGAGAGTGAGAAACGAATTCATTTTGGGGGGAGACACTTTAATATGCAATGAAGTCCATTCAACGGGGAAGAATGCAATGCGATGGTCGAGACGTAGAAAGAGATAGCAACTAAACGCCCGAATGACTGTTGAGTCGTGTTGACGGATAAACTGCTGGAAGAAGCCAAAATTCATTTCCAAATGGATACGAAGGCGAATTTTTTCGTAGTCCACTGACTATCCTCAGTTGAATATGACTTTGCCGAGCCCTGTTATCTAAGTTTCACGACTATTGTCTATGTTTCATAACATATCAAACCAGCAATGCTTACGTGCCATTCAATCGTACACAAATACTCTCTTTGTGATTGCAAAAGTTACATTCTCGTTTTGGATTACGCAAAATATTGTGTTTATGCGATTATCAACCTGGGCAGTTGTGATACAACTTAAAATCAAATCATGACTGATATTTTAGCTGTAATGTGTGAGAAGTTATCACGAAAAGAGCTGAAATGAATTCAATTCACATTTGGTAGAGTCCGAACAGTAAATGGATTAAAAAACCATCGATTTTTTTTATGCATTTCAAACCTCGAAACTCTGTTTTGTTAAAAGAAATAAAGTAAAAGACAAAGTTGAGGAAGTGAAATTCCATTAGATACAGGAGTTCCATTCAAGAAAAACGAATACGATTCCTCTGAACAATATTATAAAATATCACAGATGGAACAGAAATTAATCTCAAAATGCACATTGAAAATATGAGGAAAACAATTTGAATGGATAAAAAACTTAGAAGGCCAACCCCATCCGCATCTCATTGTGTCAGTTCATGGAAATATAACTTAATTTATTTGTTCAGGAATTCCGGATGAGCAATCCGATTTATGAACCGAATCTTTGTCAGTCATGTAACAAAGATATTCAATACATACCAGAAATACATGAAAAATGTCTTAGAACTCAATTAGATCGCATTGCTGTTGCGAGTCTAACATGAACGACTGATATCTTGTTGGTTCTTTGAAGTTGTGATTTTCCTTTTTGATGTTCGGAAATATAGGTAGAAATACTTTGCTTACTATTCAAATTCACATATTATAGAGGAAACAAGTGAAAAGCAAAGGATAGTTCTTCCACACACCCGCATGAAGTATTTTAAAACATGTAGAAAAGCGTACGGAATTATTAACAGATGAACAGGAAAAATGTCAGAAGAAATTTTAGAAATCAAATGGTCGGCGTCAAGTCAGACCGGACCATGTGACATTTTTATGGTTTCGAGAAAAAACGAGCTTGGAGTTTGGTGCTACAAGGGGTTTTCATAGAGCATTCGAATCAATTTCGATACGTTTTTTTCTGCTGCGCGCGTGGTTTTCCAAATCTGTTTAATGTGACATGTAGCTTTCGAAATGCTTAACCTAATGTAATTAATAACTCGAAATTTTCAATTTTACGACTTGGTCCGCTCTGACTTAACACCGACTAAATGGAATAATGCACTAAACATTTCCTAAATAATATTTTCTTAAAATCAAAAAATCATTTCATAACATGTTTTCAAATATTGCCCCAGCTTCCTCATTCAGAAGCGTTCGTGTGCAGCAGTGTAGCCTACATGCGGGCGATCTATGATGGAAATATTTCGTTCTCTCCTTTCTGCGAAATTTCAAGCGGGAGCAGCAGAGAATTAATTATTGCAGAAAACTTTACCAGCGGAGGTAATAAATGAATTGATTCCGTTTATGAGGCAAAAGTTTCTACTAATTATTGCATCCCAGCCTGCCCGGTTCTGCGGGCCAGCGGCGTTTTATCGGGTGGAACATATTTGAAGAGCGAACAAAAAACCGCTCCATTACTCGCGAGTTTAACAATTTTAAAAGTTGTAAGACCCCGTTTCCCACACCATCTGGCGCACCCACACTCATCACGCGTGTCTTCGTTCTCTCCCCAGAAAACTACGGCCTGATACAGCGGTACGCTTCCGGGTACGACTGCAGCAACGAGAAGTGCCAGCACGAGAACCTGCACGAGCACTTCCACTGCTACGACACGTTCTGCCGGGGGAAGGTGCTCTACAAAAAGTACGAAATCATCCGCCATCTCAAGTGGCACAAGAAGCGCAAGGAGTCCCTCAAGTATGGCTTCTATCGATTCTCCTCGTCGGACGACTGCAGCATCCAGTACGGTCAGTGTCAGCACAACCACAAGCACACCCACTACCACTGTGTGCACGAGAGCTGTGATAAGGTGTACATCAGCACGAGCGACGTTCAGATGCACGCCAATTACCACCGGAAGCACGAAGCTATCGTTAAGAATGGGTACGAAGAGCGGAGATTAGTGTGGCGCATTAGTATGGTAATTTTAATGTTGTCTGTTTTTTTCTGTCACAGATTTCAGCGGTTTCGAGCCACCGAAGAGTGCAACACGGATCATTGTGCGTTCAAGGCACAGAAGACGACTCACTTCCACTGCAGGCGCGAGAATTGCAAGTACACCTTCAAGAACAAGGCGGATATGGGTGAGTTGTAATAGTCAGATTGCTAAAAAAAACGTTCAACTTAATTTACGGTTCCACTGCTTCACAGAAAAACACAAAACATACCACCTCAAACATGAGACACTGCTGCGCGAGGGCTACAAGAAGTTCCTCAAATCGGAGGATTGCACGTACCAAAATTGCCGGTTTTCGCGAGTTTGTAACCACATCCACTGTATGCACGAGAACTGTCACTATGTGCTGCACTCGAGCGGACAACTTTTGAGCCACAAACGCAAACACGAACGAATGGACACCGAGGTGGACTATCGGAGGTTCCAAATGGCGAAAAATCTGCTGAACAAATTCAACATGTACAATCGATCGGCGGAAGTCCCCGCAGGGGACAAAGATGAAGAGGAACCACCGAAATCTCCATCAGTTGATGAGTCAGCAAGACATCCGATGTTGGCTTTGTTGACGGTGATGTCTGAGCTGACGTTCAGAAGTCTTCCGCTCCAAATGATGCTACACATGAGGATGCAAATGCTCCAGAACATGAGCTATGAGCAGGTTCTAGCTGCAGAAAATGCAGAAAGTTTGAAAAGGTTGACGGAGAGTGGATTGGGAGAGGAATACTTCGAGCAGCTGTACAAATTCAACGAACAAATGTGCCATTTGAACGAACGTGCCATGATGGATGCGAACTCAGCAATATCTGAATCGAGCATGCCCAGAAACATCAATGGAAGTCACAATGATCAATCCCCTCTGAAGCGTAAGCTCGAAGATGGCGAGCCAGGTCCCTCGGTCGTGAATCAGGGATTGCCTCTTTTCTTCCCAAAAGATGTCACATCTCCCCCGCTGAAATCGAAATTACTGTCCAATCCCTCGATCGATTATCGGTTGTTGAAGAAAGACGATTCCGGGCTGGGAGATTCATCATCCGAAGCGAGCGCCTCACAGA
Source organism: Toxorhynchites rutilus septentrionalis (assembly GCF_029784135.1). Lineage (NCBI taxonomy): Eukaryota > Metazoa > Arthropoda > Insecta > Diptera > Culicidae > Toxorhynchites > Toxorhynchites rutilus. The sequence goes on from NC_073746.1 coordinate 9,845,306, forward strand.
CGGATCGACAGAAGGCTGCCAATTTTCTACAATTTTCCTCGAGTAAAACGTTGTTCAATCGAAAACGGGGGCGCCCTCGGAAGAATCACGTGATGGAAGTTTACAACAATGTAAGTAATCCAAAATGAACTAAACTTGACAAAAAATTAGAGGAACAGGAACAGGGTGCGTAGTCGAATTTTTGGGTGATGTTGCAACTTCGTGAAAAATCCACAAATGAAGATGGAATACATTCTGTCCAACTTCTATAAGACCAGATGATGATCTGGCTGCTCCGTGCCATGGTAAACAAACAATGCTTCAACTTTTATTCTAGTGTATTTGTATTGGTGAATACCATACACTGCATGATTTTGATATGTGTGTGTGCATGCGCTGAGCGTAAGCCAAAGGTATAATTTTCAAGTGTCAAGTTTCTATAAGACCAGTTACATTTTTCCGTTGCTTTAGTTGTTTTGATCAATAAATCTGGACAATGCCAAAGGGAAAAGTGCTCACGGAGCGAAAAGAAAGACACATCGATGCATTTCATCAAGAAAATGTTGGTATCAGAGAAATTTCTCGTCGGATTGGACGATCCCATCAAGTAGTACTCTATTATTTGACGAATGCTCAAGGATACGGTGAGAAGGAGAGTGTTCCACATAAATCGAAGCTCTCTAACCGGGACAAGCGGGAAATAGCTGGAACAGCTTCGAATACCTTAAAATAGCTTATGCAAATGAAGCAATATTTCAATTTAAATGTTACTCGGGTGACAATTCGTCAAGTTTTGGTAAAAATCCTCACATAAAGAGGGTTTATAAGGTTAAAGCCCCTTATCTTGCACCATCTCACATCGGAAGACGTCTGAGTTTTGCCAATGCTCACATGAACCGACAGTGGGACATGATATGTTTTGACAAAGAATGTTTCCAAAAGAATACATTTTGCTATATACCATAACGAAAAGTTCTTCAATGTATAGGTTATCATCACTGGCGAAGACAAGTTCAATTAGGATGGTTCTGCTGGTTTCAACGGGTACTGGCGTGATTTACGGAAGAAGGAACATTATTCTCAACCAAGAATTTTGGTGGAAGCTCGTGCATAGTTTGGGCGGGATTCCGTGCAACCGGAATGCTCAATATAGCTTTCACATCATTCAAGGATTACATATATGTTCTGGAATCCTCTCTCCTACCGTTTTTGCGTGGATATCGTCACAAAAAATTCACATATCATATCATAATCATATCTGCAAGGAAACTAAGCAATGGATTAAGGACCAAAAACTTAATTTTTTGGACTGCCTCCAAACTGCCTGCCTTTTGCGAGCCTTCAGGCTTGAATCCTGTTGAAAATCTTAGGGGGATCCTTGTGGGGAATCTACACTGAGGGAAAACGGTACACCACGGTTAAAGAGCTCAAAGCCGCAATTCCGGAAAAATGGGAACAATATCAAGAAAATCGTTCAACAGCATTTGGTAAATAGTATTCCAACTCGAATTTTCCAGGTTTTTAGCCGAAATTACAAGTTTTCCAATTATTGTAAATCACCCGATCGTTTTGAATTTTTCATTGATAATACTTATGAATTTAGAAATGGTCTTATAGAAAATGGACAGCTGATATTGTCATATTTAAGCGCAATAAATAAACAAACAACACTTTTGAACGAAATTGACGTTAAATATACTTTATTCTAGGCATTCAAAACAATGTATGAATGTGTCTTGTTGAAATTGTAACTGTTTGTGTTGGGTTATTTTAAATTATAGAAACACATTCTCGGAGTAGAAATTCTTATAAACGTACCTTATATTTTATTCTCAAAAATAGATTAAAACAAGGAACTGATAAATTCAGTATTTGGTAGGTTTTACATTCTTAAAAATCGTATCATAAATTCGGTTTGGCATTAGATCTACAGGTTATCCAGCATTCTTCGTGGAATTTTATTCTACTCATCTCTAACACATGTCCGCTATTTACGAACTGTTCCAAATTGTCGTGCGCCATTGTAAACTGTCTTACCAGAATTCCCCATAGGGTTTCGATAGGTTTCGAGTCCGGGCTACAACTCTGGCCGGTTCAAAATGTTTCTTTCGGAAAACCATGACGCCGACGCGAATTGCCGCATTATCTTGCTGTAAGATGAAGCTGTCGTTCGTTACGTCTTCGATCAACGTTATCAGTACACTGTCCAGCAGCTCCAAACAGGTTTCCGAATTGATTCTCGTCGAAATTACGGCTAAAGCCGCCTTTCCTCTTCCTGAAAATGCGACCCATACCCTGAGACTGCCCCCTCCAAAGTTCCTACTTAATTTCACCTGAGGATTTGATGCTGTAAAAACCTAGGAGTGCTCATAGGAATTTCTCCCACTGTATACACAATTCACACCCAAAAACTGATGAAAATTAATATTAAATTTAAACGAATCATTTTCATTTTCATTTTGAGGTTACGCATAGCATTTTGTTGTTTTGAGACAGTTTGCAATGAAGTGTTCCTCTAATATATTCTAAACTTTGATAGATTGGCTACAAAAACGGCTGAACCTGCCATTATGCAACGTTCACAGGAATTTTGGGGATACACTAAGCTAAAAATTTACCTGCAAACATTAGGACTTGCTGTAATATTTACAAAATTACAAAATATTTTCTACAACACTTCAAAAACATGTACGTGTTTTTAGCACTTTTTTCGATGCAAGAAATTTTAATATTTTTTTTTCATTAAATCAACAAATTAGCTATTCAGTTGGTTGGCAAAAAAAATTGTTAGTCTACAAAAAGTTTGAAAAAAAAACTGAAGAAAGTGATTTTTATAACTTCCCGATCTGCTACATCTACACACCCAGATAAAAATACATTCGAAAAATATACTTGAGAACGTTTAAGCTTCAAAATGAGGTATATTCCATCTTTATGTGTTGATTTTTCACGATATTACAGCATTTAAAAAATCACCTAAAATATTCAACTTCGCACTCTGTTCCTCTAATATTCTTGTCGAGTGTATAAACCTTAACTCATCTCTCACTACAAAAACTGAAAATATCTTTTAAATCTAACCCATTCTTCCATTCTTCAGGAGAGAATGCCTATCCTTTCTCTTAACTAACCCTCAAAAAACCAATGTGTATGCATGTACATTTCCAATCATCGTTCAACACCACATAAGAATCATCGAATCAACAACAAGCGAGCGAACATATTAAGAGCATCTTCCACCTGCTCAAACACAGGTCCAGGATTCCCCGCAAGCCATCTTCACCAGCTTCAAGCTGGAGAAGAACGACTCCAAACAAGTGGAGCACCAAAAGGAGCACCCAGTCGAGACGCAATCGGAACCGAAATTCGGTAAAGATCCACACGCCAACAATGAAGACAATGGCAGAGGTAGAAAATTTTCCGGTGCAATAAGCCCCCCTTCGAGAATGTTTTTCCCACTGGAACCGGCTTCAATGCCTCTGCTGGGAGCGCCCGATTTCGGAGGCTTTTCTCAGATTCTGGAGAAACACATGCGCGAGATTAAGATAGAACCGAGTGCGACTGTGACTCATGAGCCGGAGCCGTCTGGCAGAGAAAAGGTATTCATCCAAATTAAAATGTTCATCTCAATGATCCAAATTCACGTGAACAATATTTTTCCCCAGCTACGCAACCAACTGAAATGCGTTGTGTGCCATAAACTGTTCGAGACATTTGCCGACATCAAAGAGCACGAGTGCCTAGCGAAGGAACCGGAGAAACCCCTGCTGGCGTTTCCACCGGGGACACTGGCATTGCTGCATCATCATCCTGCTGCAATCTTCCGAGGCCAGACATACCAGACGGAGGTGGAGCCAAGCCGGTTGATGTATCAACCTCAAACTGCTGCTGCTGCTGCTTCGGTCGGTCTGCCTCCGACAGCTGCGACCAAGGAGTCTCTCTCGCTTGTTAAGACTACCGGGACCTACTTTCCGGACGTGAATGCGAACAAGTTGAAATATTATTGAGAGGAGAACACTCGCAAAGTCCGTCTTCGGGACGGTTACATTCAGGGATTATAGTTTGTTTGTAACAATTGTACAATTAGTGTACAGTATTTTACGATAAGAGGCTAATTTGTATCATATTTTCGAAGATAGTGAATTTTTCATATTGTGTCATAACCGCAGAAGGGGAGGAAAACCGAATGCCATAGTTTGTGGTGGCCATAAATAGTGTTAAACGGATTTAATCGTTCCCAGCGAGGACAAGTATTAGAGATGTGTATATTATTAATCTAGTGAGAGTCAAAAGTACTACTACAATCGAGATATTAAGCAGAGATTTATAGTGATCTGAGGCCTTCATAAATACCGTAATTTCAGTAGAAATTTTTCATGTACATAAATTCTCGTGAGAAGAATACGTTCACCCTCTAGAATAAATGAAGAATGTTGATATAATTTGTACGTTCCCGAAGCCTTTCTATATCACCTGCCATTCCACTAATATGAATAATGTTAAGTGCATTCTACAGCACAGAACTCAGTGACTATGTTTTAATGAATGAAAAATACCAACACTAGTGTATTTTTCCAATGAATATCAATGAATTTGCTGATAACAGTGGTTCTAGACCAGGGGTTCTCAATCTATTTTGAGCAATAGACCCCTTTTCTAGAATTAAGTGATACCTCAGACCCCTCTAGCCAAATAATTGAAACAAAAATCTATTTCTAGTTTTTGTCTTGACATAATTCTTACTAATACAAAGACTGCGGCTTGCGATATATATATATATATATATATATATATATATATATATATATATATATATATATATATATATATATCTATATATATATATATATATATCTATATATATAAAAATGGAGTGATGTCTGTCTGTCTGTCTGATTCTTATAGACTCGGAAACTACTGAACCGATCAACATGAAAATTGGTATGTAGGGGTTTTTGGGGCCGGGGAAGGTTTTCGTGATATTTTGAGACCCCTTCCCCCTCTCTAAGGGGGGGCTGCCATACAAATGAAACACAAATTTCTGCATTACTCGGAAATTAACCAAGCAAACGAAACCAAAGTTGGCATGTGAAAGTTTTAGGGTGCAATAAATATTTCTATGATGGTTAGACAGTCCTTCCCCCACTCAAAGGGGGGGCTGCCATACAAATGAAACACAAATTTCTGCATTACTCGAGAATTAATCAAGCAAATGAAACCAAATTTGGCATGTGGAAGTTTTAGGATGCAATAAATGTTTCTATGGTGATAAGATACTCCTTCCCTCTCTCTTAGAGGGGGCTGCCATACAAATGAAACACAAATTTCTGCATTACTCGGAAATTAACCAAGCAAACGAAACCAAAGTTGGCATGTGAAATTTTTAGGGTGCAATAAATATTTCTATGATGGTTAGACAGTCCTTCCCCCACTCAAAGGGGGGGCTGCCATACAAATTTCTGCATTACTCGAGAATTAATCAAGCAAATGAAACCAAATTTGGCATGTGGAGGTTTTAGGATGCAATAAATGTTTCTATGGTGTTAAGATACTCCTTCCCCCTCTCTTAGAGGGGGCTGCCGTACAAATGAAACACAAATTTTTGCATTACCCGAGAATTAATCAAGCAAATTAAACCAAATTAGGCATATGGAAACTTTAGGGTGCAATGAATGTTTCTATGGTGGTTAGATACCCCTCCCCCCTCTCTTAGGGGTGGCTGCCATACAAATAAAACACAAATTTCTGCATTACTCGAGAATTAATCAAGTAAATGGGTGGGACGAAGTTTGCCGGGTTAGCTAGTATATATATATATATATATATATATCTTCAGCAAAGTTTCATGAAATTGAAAGCTCTACAATTTTTCTGAAGTTTTTTTTAATCTATTAAACTTTAACTGTTCTGAGACATAACTGTTTTTCTGAGAAGAGTATCTTCAAAATAGTTTTTTAACTTAAGTTCTACCTAAATTACGTTATATCAACTAAAAATTTTCCACAAAGTTTTAGATGACATTAAAATACATAACTTTGCTGAAGACACTAATAGGTTTTAATGACACCATTACGATGTACAGTGATTTCAAAACCAAAATATGTCATTTTCACTACTATTTTTTTTTTTCAAAAATGTGCACGTCTGTGCATCAATACTCAACGTCATTTTACGTCAGGGTTTGAAGTATAACGTGTACTACTTTTCGAACTCGGGAGCTTTGGAACTTTGGAACTTTGCTTTCACAAGCTGCTTATCAGAAAATCGAATGTCATAAACAACCTTACGAAAAATATCTTGATTTTTGATCTCTTTGCAAGTTTAAATTTGAAGGTTTACAACAATTATATAACCAATATATTAATATAAAATTTAACATACCTTACATACATTTACATTTGTTGGATCAATTTCACGGAGCCTTTTCGAATCTTTATTTTTTTCAATCTTGATGTTCCTTCAACAGACGAACGATCGCCAACATTGCAGTCTCAGTAATATCTGATCCGTGAATAAGAATAATTTTGCTGAACACATAACACAACTATCTTGTAAGTATTTTTTGATGTAGAACTTCGTCTTTCAGAAAGAGTGCCAAATCAGAAAACAGGTCACGTTTTTATGCAACAAAGTTAACGTTAATATCTATTTTCACTGTGAACGAATTCACATGATTTGCATACCAATCGAATCGGAAAATCTCTAAGATGTGTTTGATATGCTATACATTACAATTTGCTAATCTCTAAACGGTTTAAATTCATGAAAACTGGAAGAACTTACTTCTTTCCCATACATTTGTTCTGCCGATTTGTGTGCTAACCCTACCCATATTCCGAATACTTATAACTCGAACATTACTTAACAGATCGGAAAGATGTTTGCATCAATTGATAGGAAATATTTCTACGCGTCTATGACAATCAATAAAATTTCGTTTTTCATGAGATAAACAATTAAATAACTGTAAAATTTCAAGCGTTATCTAAACGCCCTAACTGCCAAGGGTTGATTGGCCCGTTTTACGGTTTCCCCAACACAGACTTAAAAATCAATGTACATGTGGAAATTGCAAATATACATGCAAGTAGGGGGGATTTTTGTTTCCACCGAGCTGTGTTTCCGTAACACGAACTTCTAAATCAATGTGCCTGGGGGAATCCGCTATGAAAATACATGCAAGTCGGGGGTATTTTTTGGGGAGTTTCACTCGTGCAGTCGTCGAATACAGACGTTTGTTTTCGGTAGAAGTGCTCGTTTAAGAAAAGTGCCATCTCATAAGTAACCGGAAAAAGATTCTCCTTTTAATAAGAAACAAACAGCACAACACGCATAATTTGGAAAAAAATTGTAATCAAGTGAATTAAAGTGTGCTGTAAGCAGAATTCCAATGTTGAAAAAGTGATATGCCATGTATTTTCACGTTTCGAGGTGTATTGAAATTTTTGTGCAGGAGAACGGGTGCTTGTGTTTGGCATCGGAGTTTTTTTTCGCTTCGGGTGTGTTAGTGAGAGTTTGGTTAGATCGTTTCGGCTCGTTCCTAATCGTCGCGCGTTGGATTTCATATTGTGCTAAATCTCTTCTCAACGCGTTTGTTTGTGATTTACATTTCCCCTAGCTTCGTCTGACCGATTCAGAGTTGCTAATGAATATTTTTCTCGTGCTTTTAAACGAATTTAATTTTGATAAGTCCGAAACTCCTGCATCGTAGTGGTGGTGAGAGAATTACTGTTATGGCTTGCTGGGCGAGCGGATACGTGAGCTAAGTATTATGTTTTCTTCATCTCTCTAACATGTGTCGTTCGATTTGCAGTTTTGTTCGATGGTAGATTCGAAGTGGGGAAAGGTGTTCTCATGTATATTTATGTGTTTTTTTGACGTAGGACTACGTCTAACCGGAAGATATAGGGGGTGAAATGAAAATCTAGGCACTGAACAAGTAGGTAAAAATGCAAGATTTGGAACGCTTATAACTCGAGCATTTCTCAATAGATCGCAAAGGTTTTTGCATCAATTGATAGGAAATATATCTACGCATCTATCATAACGAATAACATTTCATTTTTCTTGATATAAATAATTGAACAATTGTGAAATATCAAGCATTGTCAAAATGCACTATGTGCCCATTTTTTATTGGTCCATTTTGTGCTCCTCAAATCGTACCGACTAAAACGGGCAACCAGAGCAGCAGCGAAATAGAATGAAGTTTTAGAGGCGAATGAACTGCAAAGTTTAAAGCCTCTTAAAAACAAAGAAAGAAGAAGAATAGAATGAAGCACGATTGGAAAGGAAAAAGAAAAAAAATTACGAAACATTGGTCGCAGTCTCACACATGCGTAATTCTCGAGCCAGCCAGTCAGCTTAAAAATCCCCGCTCCGCTGCCGTAACGATCATTCTCATCCAAATCATACACCACATCGTTTCGCATCACAACATATCAACAAACCAACACAAGCAGCCATGTCTGGACATGACAAAGGAGGAAAAGTGAAGGGAAAGGCAAAATCCCTATGCCGAGCGCGTTAGTACCAGTGCTCCAGTCCACCTAGTCGGCGTTATATAGTTTCGGCCGCCGAAGTGATCGAGTTGGCTGGCAAAGCTGTTCGCGACGATAAGAAAATCCGCATTCAGAACAGACCACATTCGGTTCGGTGGACATCTAGACAAGAATAGGCAGTTTCAGCGAGTGACGAGCAGAAGATAAAAGTTTGTTCTTCATACAAACTGCTTTGGTGGCAAATCCAGAACAAGGCAGCATCGATGGCGTTCGAAATGGTTTTTTTCAAAACCACGAGTACAAAGTTTTCTAAATTGGAACCATTCCATAAAACACGGCGCTTATCAGGGCCATTAAACCTTTCAAAAAAGAGTTTACGAAATACAGTTCAATGCATTCTAAAATATTATCCAAAATAATAATAAAACACAAATTGATTTTTCATAATTTGTTTGCCAGGATATGAAGAGTATGAGAATTTTGCAGTTGTGCTGAGCTTATTGATGGTTGGGGACTTTCTCGATTATTCAATTTTCACCAATTCTTAAATTGCTTCCAGATTGAAAGTACAGTAATTTTAGTTCGATAATTAGCTAATTGGATTTTTGTAAACTCTATGGGGGTCCAAATTATGACCCAACAAGTCCCAAGCTGGATGGGAAGAAATTTTCCAACTGTGAAAGCTGTACCACTGTCATCGCAAATGTTCAATTACAGGTTAAAATCACCTCCAATGCGACACTGAGTGGTGCTTCGGCATGTCGCATTAAATGTAATTTACAGTACAACATGTCCCAAGCTGGATGAGAAGAAATTTTCCAACTGTGGCGAGTGGCAAACGCACTCGCTAAACAGGAAGGTTTAACCGAACAAGATGGAGATATCGAGTGATAACAAAACAATAAACTCTTTAGATTAAAGATGATTTTGTGGACCTGAAAAGGACCCTTTTTAGCGTTTGCTTCCTTCTCCTTCTTCTTGTCGGTTTCCGAGATATTCTTCTGCGCCGTGCCGAACTTTTTGGCGGCTTTTCCACTATTCCACTAGTCTTCGGTGCCTTCGTGTTTGTTAGAAACACCTGCATGTGAATCCAACGAGCGAACAAATCGTAATGAATATATTTTTTTTGCCATCGCTGCCTTTTAACGCTCATTCGTTCGTCTCGTTGGACTCGCCCCTTTGGCTGAGTCTGCCGATTTGTCTCTAAAATATATCATTCTCTTTCAAACCGTAAATCAGTGTGGTTGTATGGCATCGTTTCACATCACATCGCATCAACGGATTGGTGCCGGAGCACCAGTATACCTAATAGCGGTTATAGAATTTCGGCCGCCGGAGTGCTCGAGTTGCCTTGCAAAGCTGCTCACGACAACGAGAAAACCCGCCTACAGAACAGAGCACATTCGGTTCGGTGGTAACAACTAGTTTCAGCGAGTGGCAAACGCAATCGCAAAACGGCAGCAGGTAGAAGAAGGAAAAAGTTTGTTTATACAGACGGCTTTGGTGGCAAAACCGTGCTCCCTTGGCCGAGTGGTTAGCGTCATAACTAACATGCCGGGTGTTCGGGTTCGATTCCCGTTCTGGTCGGGGGAATTTTTCGTCAAAGAAATTTCCTCCGACTTGCACTGTGATCACGCGTATTCTAGAGCTTGCCACTCAGAATGCATTCAAGGCGTGTTATTTGGCATAGAAATCTCAACTAAGTACAAATAAAAATGACGCAAGTAATACTACGTTGAGACGGCGAAGTTCCTCTAGAAACGTTAGTGCCAGAAGTTAGTTAGTTTTGATGGCAAAACCAGCCACCGTACAACACGGCGCTTTTCAGGGCCATTAAACCTTTCAAAGAAGAGTTATTAAAAGTTTTTCACAATACCTATGCGTTCTAAAGTGACATAACATGACATATAATATAAACTGATTTATTTTGTTTATGCTTGTTTTTGAACTTATTAGTGGTTGGGGTCTTTTAAATTGATCATTCAGTTTTCACAAACCCATGTATGGTTTCCGAATTAAAAGTGGCTTCAAATTACAACACATTGTATGCAGGATGGCATTAACGAATTTTCTCGGTAGCAAGAACTGCTTTCTTTGGTTGATAACTGATGTTGAAAATTGACTGACGTTACATCTGCATTGTATAGAAACATAACTAAGGAGCAATATGATGAGCTATGCATTTCCTGCTACTCTGTTCTTATTTTAAAGGACTTTAATCCGAAGGTCATTCGTCCCTGTATTCACATTGATTTTTCAGAACGTTTATAGCTCGTCTATTCCTCGACAGATTGTAGAGTTCGTCTCCAAAACCTCAGTTCTTTTTCATTTTTATATATTTTGTTTGCGGAGACTACAAATATTACAATTCATTCGTCTCCGAAACCACAATTTAAGGTACGGTAATGTGCTCAATGAACTGAAGACCACCTATGCATTCCTTATCACAGCCGTCATTTTGATTGTACGATATGTGCATACGCCGAAAAATGCCCGGCGTTGAACATTTAATGAGTACAAAGCCTTCGGAAAAAAAATCAAGAATCAACTATAAGACAGTGAGAAAAAAATGAGAAATTTTTACAAAAAAAAAAACGCAAAAACACAACCAAAAGGTTCATTTCAGAACTCCCAACATGTTCATAAAGAGTAAACAGTAAACTAATCCATATTTCAGGTAGAGGGGTAGGTATTCACGTAGGAGAAGACAATAAAACAACATATTTAAAATATATATTTAGAATAAGCTGTCCCCGTTGTATAGTCCTACGTCACTCCGGTTATGTCCCCGACATTACCCACCCGCCTTTTTTCAGTTTTTTTTTCTGTTGCAGCTTTGATTTTTATATGGTGCGTCATCTTTCGTTAGGGAGTTGGATTCTGAATTCGGATTATGCATGCAGAGTGGGAGCTGGGGTGATGGATGTTACTGTTGGATTCGTTCTCCGGTGACAGCATGCGGTCTCGTATTGAGAGTTGAAAGCTGGATTCTTTTTTTTTCTTTTTAGACTTGAGATTTGGTGCTTCAATTTTGCATTTTGGTTTATACGGACCTTCTCAGGTTTCCCAAAAATAACTTTCCGTCGTCGCGATCGAAGTGTGATATAGAGAGTCTCATTACAAGCGTCGCTGCGTGGTGAGGGCGAGATGATTTGTATGCAAGGTTATATACACTTCATCTTGTTTTCACAGTGAGGTTATGTTCGTGATCAGGCTCAGAGTAGGTGTGATGAATAACGGAACATATCGCCAAACTCCTCCAAGGCCAACGATCGGTTGGCCTTGGAGGAGTTTTCTTGGTTACCTTCTCAGGTTTCCCACAATTGAATCTCCGCCAGCGCGATTGACTTTCGATGAAAAGTACCTGCAATGAATACTAGAATATATTATTATAATATTTTATATAAAATGTATCGATTTTACAGGTTTTCCTTCTCAGGATACCTAAAGATAATCTCTGCCGCGTGTTGTAACACATAAGATTTTCGGATTTTTGTTTTGTCGAGAGGTCAATTTTAACATTTACATGATCACATCACTTACCGCAGTGAATCCTGATTTTTCTTAACCATTCCCACTAACAACTATCCCTTCCATGATAAACGCTAGGGAACCACGCTATAGAGGCGACCCTTCTGGCCTTCGGGCGGCGAATATCATACTAACGTTCCTTCCCTTCCTCTGGTGACTGTAAGGACGTGGCCGGCTTCGTTATTGACCATTTAAAGCTCGAATCACCGAAAATTGCACAACGAGAATGATTTGCTAGTCCCAAGCGTCATTCTGTTTGTTCTTTGTGCAATTTGGTTGGTTCAGGTCAATCACGGAGAGCAACTACGAATTGTACAGTCTACCCAAGCTCAAGCTCAAGCTCAAGCAAGTCGGGGGTATTTTTTGGTGTTTAGTCTAGAAATTTGAAAAAAATCCAATTTTTTTCCTTCATGTTTCTTTAGTTTAGGCTATCAAGAATATACTCTAGAAAGGACTTATTGAAAATCCTATTATTTACTGAGTTAGAGCCATTTTAGTTATGTGGTATCTAACCTGTTACGGTCATAACAATGAACTACAAACGCGTTTTTCTCGGAACTAGTTTTTTTCAAACTGGCGTGCACGATATCTCAAGTTCTACTGAACCGTTAAATGTCAAAATTATATGGATACAATCTGCAGGCATCTCTCTATCGCATGAACCTCTAAAAAAATAATATTTTTTAAATTTCACTATTTAAAAAAAATGGGGAAACGTAAGAAAAAACATTTTATACCGCATTTTGTTTTTTTTAAACGGCCGTCATTTTGCCAAAAAACATGTTTTCGACTTGTCCGAAGTTCATGCGATAGCGAGATCTTTACTGATTCAGAATCTGTTCGATTTTTTCGTTTCAGATAACCAGAAGGGCTGGAATCGTGTACGCCATGGCACAACTTTTTTTTTATTGTTAAATGATAGATGAACAAATAATGATAAAAGATAGTAAAAATATTCTTTGTTTTATTTTTACGGAGCTCGAAAAAACGTCCGAATTTTGTGTCTCTACACTAGAATACCCGCTTAAACGTACTTTTAAAGTGAGAAGCCTGGGAAAATCGTCATTTTAGATACTATAAGGGGTACGTATAAAGGGTTAAGAAAGAGTTGCAAGGTGTATTGAACAGAAATCTGGATGTTAGAAAATCTAAAGTCTGGATTTGTTTGGAGTTTGTAAACATTTTTAATATTTTATTGCGAATTTCATTGAACATTTACACGAGAACGTCGTCTGATGTTTGTGGAAGCGGTAATGGTTTGCTGACGAGCAATGACCGTGAAGTGTCTTTCTCAAGGCAGATGAAGAAGGTGTTTGGATTGAATTTGTCCACAAAGGCCCTTCTCAGGACTAGAACTGCAAATGTTTCAAGTCTCTATGATTCAACACAATCAATCAATCAACATTTTACGTCTGATGTGTAAAACATGATTAAACAGTTTTTTTTATCATATATCGACGCATTATAACTAAACAAAAATTCAGTGTTAAGTAATTTTTTAGGAAAACTTTTCTTCATTGCGGGAATGCCATTTCACCACCACGGGTAGTTGTGGCTAGAACTTTACCCAAAAACATGACTACATTGTTTCGTTCATCCGGAAAATAGTCTGAAAAATGAACATTACGCAGCTCTCTGAATTCCTCATCAAGTATTGGATCATTTCTCTGGGAACCAGATTAGAAAAAAATTCAGTAAGCGGTAGAATAGCGGTAGTTTGTTGTTTTTTTTTCTGAGGTTTATCATAACCGAGTCGTTAAAGTTGAAGGTGATGCATTAAATTAACCTTAAATTCGATGAGCCGATCAACAAATATTTATTGGATGCCTAAAATATTTTGTGGTCTGTTCTTCAAACCTGTCGGTACATGGTTAGGTCACCTTAAATATTTCAGTCGTTTTTTTCCATGTTCGAAGTTTAACATTGTTCGCCACTGTTGATAATGACAGAGAGTGACAAACAAAATAGTGTTTGTGCTTATTTTAAAACAAACTTTATCAATTTTTCAATTTATCAATTTAACAATTAATTTTTGAAAAATAAATATGAAAATCGCATGTTAATAATAGAAAAAAAATAAAAATCAGTGTTGTGTGGTGAACCTGGTGACATTTTTCTATTTCTCCTAATGTAATCTCTTGAATTAAAAAAGTAAATGAGTGTATTGAAGTTCCAACAAATTTAAGAACGCAAATGCGAAATGCACTTGTCAAATTTTTTTTCTTATACGAACTTATACGCGCTTGTCTGTTTATTGAGTTTTGAAAAGTACAACAATAATACTTTCTGCTAGAAATCAAGTTGGATCACGTAACACAACTTATACTGTATCTTAAAAATTTCAAAAAAGGTGTGTTTATTAATGGTGGTCAATTATGCGACCTCGTCGACCTCCAAAATCAAACCAAACCCTTGGGATTATCGACCACTTTGAGAACCCCTGTTCTAAACGAATATACCGAATTTTATGTGACCAAATTGGGATAAAAGGCCTTGTTTTGTTATATCCACGATACTCTTAGGTATGTTTCTCCTTGTTATAAATGTTCATATTTTTACGCTTTGAATCAATGTTAATACGAGGGTCACTATTTATATTTCGGGAATTGGCAACACTGATGTCATGTGAGTCCATCTGACGGTTCCATCGTAAAGTTTGACATTTTTGACGATATACGTACTCAGAACATTTTGTCATACGGACGCTATTTGTTTATTTTATATTTAGTTGAAAGTTTGGTCTCGGCAAAAAATGGAACTGAATGTTCACACATTTTCGTGCGATAATTTTTTACGACTTTCGACGTGGATTTTCACAACAAGAGTGCGTCAATCAACTTGATTTGACTTTTGGCGATGAAGCTCCATCAAAAACCACTGTGTATCGCTGGTATAGTGAATTTAATCGTGGTCGTAGTTCGCTGTCCGACGAGTTTCGTGAAGGTCGTCCAAAATCGACTGTAGTGCCAGAAAACATCGATGCTGTGCACGAAATGATTAAGCAAGATCGTCATGTAACCTATTGTGAGATTGGAGCATCCCTAAGCATTAGTTCCACCAGCATATATGCGATTTTACATGAACACTTAGTTGTGCGAAAATTATGTTCACGTTGGATCCCACATAATTTGACAATCGCTCAAAAAAAGGCTCGTGTAGATTGGAATAAATGCTTTGAAAATTGGTTTAAGCGCATGCAAAAGTGTATCGATCATCGTGGCGGGTACTTTGAAAAACAATAAAAATATATTCGCAGCTTAACTATTTGTTTTTGTTCCTATTCCCGAAATATAAATAGTGACCCTCGTATTCTATCTAGATCAGGGATTTTCAAATGGTGATCCTCGGGAAATAGATGCTCCCTAAATAATTTCACTTAGAAACCAACCTTGGAAAACAATATCTTGCGGAAACATTTGCCTGCTATACGAGCCTACCTAGGCATTAGAACAGTGGTTTTCAACCTTTTTTGCTCCACTCCCCCTTTACAGAAATTAATTCCAGTGCTTAGCCTCTATCAGTATTTCGGAAGATAGTCTGTAGCAGTAAAATAGTAAAAGAATACAAGCGGTTTTCAAGTTATAAAATGGTTACAAATTTAATATTCAAAGTATTGCCTATCGCTAGTCACAACTTTTTCGCATCTCTCTGGCAATTTACGGATCCCTTTGCGGAAATAATCGGCCGGTTTGTCGGCTAACCATTAAATCGATCCAATTATTGACTTCATCGAGATTGGAAAAGTGCTGGTCAACCAGGCCATGTTGCATCGATCGAAAATGGTAGAAATCGGACGGAGTAATGTCTGGAGAATACGGCGGGTGGGATAGGACCTTCCATTTCAGCGTTTCCAAGTATGTTTTGACCGGATTCGTGATATGCGGCCGAGCATCGTCGTGCTGCAAAATAACTTTATCGTGTCTTTGCTCGTATTGTGGCCGTTTGAATGCTTAGATCATTCAGAAAATTGGGTAGTTTCGAATGCGTATATCTTTTTTACCATTCCTTCAATTGAAACACTTCCCAATGATGAAAGGAAGGTAATAACATTATACTTCATTTGAAAAACTGAAACAAATCATTCGTCGTTATTTCGAGTAAATTATCTCACTTTACTGTTGGAAAACGAAAACGAACTTGAATCTGCTTAGAATGGTTTGAACGAATTTGATTGAAGTCGGCTTTCGCATAAGTTTCATTGACGATGAAGACATATCCATTATGTTTCATATCATGATCGCACAACTTACAAGCCCGGATTCTGATCGCTGTTGGTTGTTTGATATTCGGTTAGGTTGTCTACTTGATCGGTATCACTTGTAGTCTTCCTTTCACCGCACAGCACAGCGGCCAGCATTTAGTTTTCGCAAAACTATAATTCGAGATGTTAGGAACAGTCTTGACTTTCCGAATGATCTTCAGAAGCAGATGACGATCAAGGGTTTCGCTCCGACGCTTGGTTTGCACATTACGGGCGGTCCTGAGGGCTTCCAAATTTTTTGATCATAAACTTTTTTTTTGATCGTTTTGTTATTCGATGGCGATTTGTATTGTTTGCAGTCACCTGGAAAAATAAGGTTGGCTCTAAACCGCGACTGTGACTGTTCAGCACCGGTAAAACTCTTCGATTGCTCTACGAAGAGCCGTGAGGCTCAGCGTTTGAAGCGAAGAATTTGAATGCTTACGTTTGTTAGGTGAAACGTGATCGAGAGATCAAATACAAATACAAAAAATCTGTCTCATCTGTTACCGTAGCAAAATCATCTGATCGATTTTACACGGAACTTTCTGTGAAGGGTTCCCCATTGAAGGCGAGAAATAGTGCACAATATTTTTTGACGTAGGACTACGTCTTTCATTTCTATACCGGGGTGTAAAACCAAAGTTTCGAGAACGAAAGCGTTACGCTGGAGACCGAGATTTTGAGCGTTAATAGCTCTTAAACAACTGAACGAAATGGTATGATAAACACTTCATTTGAAAGATAAAATGTCTACGCGTCATATACTTGTTACTTTTTCATCCAAAAACTTGTTTCAATAGTCTTAAAATTGCTTTCAAAACAGGCTATTGAAATCACAAATCGGTATATAAGCGAGCGCCGCTCGTAAACCCACTCAGTTATGATTGAACAGCGATTGGAGCATGTTGTCGCTGTTGTTGTTAAGCTAATTTCGTTTATCATGAAAACGCTTATGAACGGTGTCACCAAGAGCCTGTTTGTGCACCTAAGGACAAAAGGGAATCCATCAGGAGGAGAGTGATGCCACGGTTCCGCTTGAAACATCGGAGCAGCCGCCACACACACACACACACACACATACACGCGCGGAATTCTCGTTGCTATCATCGTTGCTGAAAAATAATCTGCCAGTTCCCCTTGGAATTGAAAAATACATTCATGCGAAAGAGTTTATTTTAATGTTTTCTACCCATATAACACTGCAACCAAATACATTTGGTTTTGTTATCATGAAAAACGGAAAATGTTTCACATCGCGAAAATCAAGTCATTTTCGAGCGATTATTTGCTTTCTACTCATATAATGCTGCGACCAAATACATTTCGTTTTGGATTTTTTCAATCAAGTGCGATCAACGTAAGACCACGTCTTTCGGCAATTTATTAGAGGTGCAATGAATCTTTAGGAATTCCCGCTCTACGCGCACTGGCAAACAATGTTTACTCAACAATTTCTCAAACGAGAAATGGGTGTTGTGAGAAAGGATTAGCGAACGCGAAAACGACAAACGGGAGAAAGATACGTTTGGAGGTTGAAGGAAATTGGCAGAAAACTTCTTCATTCTATCATTCATATAATGTGATTCATACCACATCGTTTTGCCAGAAAGAGATTATTAATGTTCAAAGGAGGAATCGAGTCCTCCGAGGAAATTACTCAGCGCAAATTAGAGTCGACTATCGATTGCGGCATTCGTACACAAATAATTTTATAATGCAGTTTCACCAAAGTGATTTCTTCGGATATATTCACTACATCATGTCATGTATTTCATATTTTTCATAAGGAAATCCATATCCATGGCACCTATCGGTAACGAATTATTATCGAAGCCACGATTTTCGCTAAATGCTCCTTTCAGTTCGGCCTGTAAAAAACTTTTCTGTACTCTAATCCATCAAATTTGGAGCCCTGAAAAGGGCCGTTGATTATATGCTAAGCTAATATAGCACGCTCTCCTCGGATACGATGGGCCAGCTGGATGTCCTTGGGCATGATGTGACGCGTTTTGCATGGATAGCACACAAATTGGTATCTTCGAATAAGCCTCCTGCAGCGTCATAACCGCGGAACTTTGGAAGCGCAAGTCGGTTTTGAAGTCCTGAGCAATTCCACGAACCAAATGCTGCAAAGGTAGCTTGCGGATCAGCAATTCGGTCGATATCTGATAGCGACGAATTTCATGCGAAGTTCCCGGTCGATAGCAATGTGGCTTCTCCACCTATCCTGCTACTGGTGCGCTTATCCGAGCTGACTTCGTGTGCCTTACCACCGAATGACTAACGAGCTGTCTGCGAAAGACTAACGAGCTCGAGTCCTCACGGTGCGAGAGTAGAGTAAAAAATGAACGAAAGCAAAGGAAGCGTCATTTTATAAACCATAAAAGTATAGAATCTAAATCCCACCCTTATTATATTCGTGAGTATACAGTAAGCTTATATAATAAAGAGGGTGGGGTTTACATTCGATTCTTTTATGTTTTATAAAATGACACTTCCCTTGCTTTCGTTCATTTCTTACTCTACTCTCGCACCGTTAGGACTCGTTTCATCGGGACTAAGCAGACAGCTCGTTAGTCCTTCGGTGGTAAGGCACCACGATAGCAGCTCGGATAAGCGCACCAGCCGCAGGAAGCGTGAAGAAGCCACATCGCTATCGACCGGGAACTTCGCATGAAATTCGTCGCTATCAAAAGTCGACCGAATTGCTGATCCGCAAGCTACCTTTGCAGCATTTGGTTCGTGGAATTGCTCAGGACTTCAAAACCGACTTGCGCTTCCAAAGTTCCGCGGTTATGACGCTGCAGGAGGCTTATTCGAAGATACCAATTTGTGTGCTATCCACGTAAAACGCGTCACATCATGCCCAAGGACATCCAGCTGGCCCATCGTATCCGAGGAGAGCGTGCTATATTAGCTTAGCATATAATCAACGGCCCTTTTCAGGGCTCCAAATTTGATGGATTAGAGTTCAGAAAAGTTTTTTACAGGCCGAACTGAAAGGAGCATTTAGCGAAAATCGTGGTGTCGATGATAATTCGATACCGATAGGTGCCATGGATATGGATTTCATAATGAAGAATATGAAATACATGACATGATGTAGTGAATATATCCCCATATCGAAGAAATCACTTTAATGAAACTGTTTACCGTTTGTCGTTTTTAAGTGTTGGGAAAGGGCATTATTTTTGCTGAGTAAATTCCAAGAAAAAATCCATTCCTTCTTTAAGCGTGATTCATTCTGCTTCGGATCAACGGAACAGTGATAATCATTTCATACAAAAGATAAAATGACCAAGAGTTATATGATTGCTATTTATTGAGTCGGAAAATTGTTTCAATAGCTTAATGATAGCTTCGAAAACAGGTTATAAAATGACGCTTCCTTTGCTTTCGTTCATTTCTTACTCTACTCTCGCACCGTGACGACTCGTTTGTTTGGGACCAAGCAGATAGCAGGTTAGTCTTTCAGTGGTAAGGCACACGAAAGCAGCTCGGATAAGCGCACCAGCCGCAGGATAGGTGAAGAAGCCACATCGCTATCGACCGGGAACTTTGCGTGAAATTCATCGCTATCGGAAGTCGACCGAATTGCTGATCCGCAAGCTACCTTTGCAGCATTTGGTTCGTGGAATTGCTCAGGACTTCAAAACCGACTTGCGCTTCCAAAGTTCCGCGGTTATGACGCTGCAGGAGGCTTATTCGAAGATACAAATTTGTGTGCTATCCACGTAAAACGCGTCACATCATGCCCAAGGACATTCAGCTGGCCCGTCGAATCCAAGGAGAGGGTGCTATATTAGCTTAGCATATAATCAACGGCCCTTTTCAGGGCTCCAAATTTGATGGATTAGAGTTCAGAAAAGTTTTTTGCAGGCCAAACTGAAACGAGAATTTTCGTTTGGATGCCATACAGCATCGAGAAAATTCCGGAAAGATCTAATCGTTGCTGAAAAATAATCTGCCAGTTCCCTGGGAATTGAAGAATACATCCATGCGAAAGAGTTTATTTTAATGTTTTTAAATTATATGGCGAACACAGCGACCAAATACATTTGATTTCGTAATTTTTCAATCAAGTGTAATTAGCTGGAAGGCTTCTGAAGATTATTCTTTCCCATCAGTAGGATATTTTCGTATCCAATAATGGATGCATAACATGAAAAACGGAAAATGTTTCGTATCGCCAAAATTATATAATTTTCAATCGATTATTGCTCAGTCGCCGAAATTTTCATACTCAGAAAGTTCATTCTCCTCTAGTTTGCCTTCCAAATTGCCATCGTAAACCACACCTTCTCTCGATTCAATCACGCACGAAAAGCATACTGAAATGATATTCTGGTGGTGAAACCCATTCATTTTTTGTGAGGTGTCGTGCACAAATTACGTAACGCGATAAGGGGGGAGGGGTTAGATGTTGCGTTACTTTCTGTTTATTAGAGATAGGAAATTGCGTTACGAAAGAGGGGGGGGGAGGTTCAAAATCCAGATTTTTGCGTTACGTAATTTGTGCACGACGCCTGAGGACATCGACAAGACAACATCGTTCCTGAACGAGCTGAACGGCGAGGGATCGAGGTATTCATTACCTGGCTTGACCTGACCTGAAATGCAATCAGTTTGTTTTAACTGTGAGGAAGCGCAGAAAAGCCGATCGATCAGAAGGAGAAGAGAAGGTGACCAAGAGAGTATCAGCATCGAAATACGGTTCCTCGGGAAGACATAGAAGCAGCCGCCACACACACACACACATACACGCGCGCAACTCTTTTCGTTTGCTGGTTATCGAGAGGAAACCTGGAAAGAAATGATCGTTGTTGAAAAAGAATCTGCCAGTTCCCCTTGGAATTGAAAATTACATTCAAGCGAGTTTATTTTAATGTTTTCTATCCATATAATACCGCGACCACATACATTTGGTTTTGTGATTTGTCAATCAAGTGCAGTTAACAGGAAAGCTTCTGAAGATTATTCTTCAGAACAAGGTTTTTTGTACCCAATATTGGATGCATAAAACCTTGAGTCTTCAAAGTAACACTCTCGTTTTTGAAGTCACCCAAATATTTATTTATTCATTCATTCAGGATGGATTTAGATTCAACTTCAAACAAATGATCTCTAAATCAACGATAGTCCTACGTCACCCTTGCGGTTATACCATAGATATAACCCACTTCCTGTTTTTTTCATGGATAAATGTCTATAATATATGATTTGAACAGAATATCATCCAAATGAGCATATATATTTTTGTAAACACATGCTCCAGTTTTTGACGATTCGGTGCCACATTGCCGCTAGTATATCAGCATATGTTGGCTTCAAGTTCAGCAAGAGCTGCTGGTTTGTCGCCATAAGCCTCACGCATAACATAGCCCCAAAGAGAGTATTCCAATGGTGTTAACTCACAGGAATGTGCCTCATCTGAAGCACGATTTATCAATGAAAATTGGTATCGTTCCCTATTTCTTCCAATAGCCTAATCTGCGAACTTATGACGCGAAGCGATGGCGAAAACTTTGATTAAGTCATTTGACTGCTGTTTAGTTTCCGACTATGTCAGATTCATCGACTTCAAGACGACCGCTTGCTTGTCCCGATTGTTTTAATGCCAAGCCTTACTTATCTAAATATTTTCATGACGCAGATAAGAATTACCTCGATTAGAATACCAGGAATGTGTGACGCTTATATTATCAAGGCTGCTCGTTATCAGATTTTTCTCTTGTTTCCCGCTTTCCCCACCCACAGCCGATTAGGTTCATTCAAAAAAGACTCAACCGAGAATGAACGTATTCCGTGCTCAGCGGTGCTCCACACGTATGACTTTCTTATCTCTGGAGCGACAACACGTTTCGCAAGAATCCAGACATTAAACATCTACCCATGGTCCTCGCATTTAGGTGTTTTGTTTGACGGTGTTGTATTGGTTTCAGAATTGGTATGTTTGCAACGTTTGAAATATCTGTTCCGACAAACACAGATAATTCTAGTACATATAACTGGAAGTAACTCAAACTTACTAGCAACGAATTACAAGATAGGCCAACAATAGGTCCGCTCACCACAGTGAGCCGCATTGGGCACCGGTAGTGTGTAAAACACGAGCGCGCGCGCATCTTGGCCGACGCTTCAGTTCCCGATCGGCGCTCGGTAGGCTCAAACTCGTCACTTCCAGACGTGTGGGACGATTCGCGAAACACTTAGGTATCGCAGGTAGCAGCGCAACGTGTGTTCGCCAGGGGCGAGGTCGCCGCCATGCGATAGCAGTAGCATTGTTTGCAAAGTTGTTCCCATATCTGGCGGAGCATCTCTCTAAACGGTTCGGTGTTCGACACATCGATATAACTGTGTCGGCAAACAGCCAAGAGTATTTGCGATGGATATCGTCGCCCCAACAGCTGACCGCAGCAGTTTGCTTGAGCAAATCAAAAACAAAAACAAAAAATGAAAACAGAGATCTGTATGCAAAAGGCAGAATGTGTATTGTTGTTTACTCACGCGAATTAATTGATAGCCCCGCCGTGGTGGCCACTTCATATGTGCGCGGAATCATTTTGTGGTCAGGGTGTGATGGTGGTCTTCGTGGAGGTCAATACGAGAAACAAATTGCGTGTGGTTTGTGTGATTCAAATGTGTTCGTTCCGGGAATCGCCATCGATATCGATGCCGTGATGCCGAAATGTGCTAACATGTGCCGTGTGGTGATCATCAATAATGACTCGTGCATAGGCGCGCTTGGCTATCTGTTTTGATTGGCACTGGGCTGAAATATGAGGTTGAGGATGAGTTAAATATAAACTGAAACAGGCATTTCAACAATATGTCCCGTGTAAGATTACGTACCGCAAAACGTCCCGCATTTGGCAAAAGAAACGAAAATGTTCCGGGATATCAATATTTTTCAATATTACAATTTGATCATGTTGATTTTATTAAATGGACGAATCACAAAAAAAAAGCATCCAAAGATTAATACGTTGAGCTGGTTTCATCGCACCGACTTTTTGTTTAGAGAGTGTCAAATGAAAACGACAGCAACAAAATTAGAAAATGTTTTTTTATAAAAGTCCCCTATTGATCCGCAGGGACCAACGTGAGTCAGTCGAAAAGTTCATCTTTGGTCTCCTAGCTCGGTCAGGACTTAACGTGTTAAATAAGCCGGAATAACTAGTGTATACGGGACAGGAATAGACAGAGTTGTTTGATGAAGTATCGTAAATGAAACGCTTGGCGGCCTTACGGAAGTTGGCCGGAACCTCAACTATGGCCGATGAGAAGATGTATGTCAGCGTGTTCTTTTACCTTTCCGTGGCTTTGGTGGTCGGCTGTCTCTCCATTTTGGCCTTCCGCCAAAAAGTTTTCTATCGGTCGCAGCTGGGGGATGTTGGGAAGGTTGGCGGTTTATCTCCAGCCGATCCATCCTCCAGTGATCTTTTGGCATAATGGACAGATCCCAGGTTCAACCACATCACCTTCGCAACTTCCGGCAAGCACTTCGTACTGTATATCTCCCAGTTTACCATATGACTCGAAAGAAGAGCGGCTTGGACATTCCCTTCTCGTTTGTCAGAGAATGATTCTTGGAGAACTTGATGTGGGTGATATACTCGTCGCCATCACTTATCTGGGGAACGTGAAGAATCCGGTCCCTTGCATTCGTTTAATTCTAGCATCAAGTACGTTTTGTCTTTCATTATGAGTACGAAAAGAAGTTTTTCACTTCTTTAACCGGAAAGAAGTTTTTCACCGGTACATCAAGCTACTCCTTCTGGAGGATTGCCTGTTGCTCTGATAATTACAATATCCTCTCTCTGCCGCTCCTTAAGCCGGGAGATCGAAGCAACCGGTCAAATGATGAAGGAGAATCTGGCCAAAATGGACATTTTTATGCGGAAGCGTCAGACGAGACCGACAGTATCTGATTGGCTATATCTGGCGGACACAAAGTGCCTCAGAATGTCCAACTCCTTCGCTGTGGGGTGGAGCTGGCAGTATAAAAAACTCATCAAGTTGCTTGACAGTGCTGCTGCTGCGAACCAACAGCCTTGAATCATTTTTGTTGCAGGCCCCATAAACCTAACATTTAAGGAAAATTTGTTCCATTAAATTATCTTTTCTAGTTTTTTTTTATCGCCATCCGAAATTAGTCCATTTTTTTAACACACTAAAATCGATGAAAAATGGATTGGAATTTTCGAGCATTCCATTCGATAATTGGAAGAAAATTGTAGAATTTGAATCGTGCTTGCCAGACCTAAATGCTCTGACCGAGTGAGAGATTTTCAGGCGTAAACAAAATCTAAACCACCGAAAAATCACAGCTGAGTGTTTACAGGTCAGGTTTAATTACTAGGACACATGTTAAGAGTTTCACGAATAAAGGGTGTGTCACTTCAAATTGCATTACGGAAAAAACGCTGTAGAAATTCGCCCAGTAGACCGATCCGAGCATTTTCTTTTTATTCATACTTCGAGGCCAAGCCCGTATGCTCGCACCTACCTCTTTACCCCGTCCATAAGGTTCTGTACAACGTCAGGTTGTAGTTTTTTTTGAACAGAAATCCATTTTCTGTTGAAGTCCGCCTCCGATTTGACAACTTTTGGGTTCTTCCGGAGGGCCTGCTTCATAATCGCCCAATATTTCTTTATTGGGCGAAGCTCCGGCGCGTTGGGCGGGTTCATTTCCTTTGGCACGAAGGTGACCCCGTTGGCTTCGTACCACTCCAACACGTCCTTTGAATAGTGGCACGAAGCGAGATCCGGCCAGAAGATGGTCGGGCCCTCGTGCTGCTTCAATAGTGGTAGTAAGCGCTTCTGTAGGCACTCCTTGAGGTAAACCTGCCCGTTTACCGTGCCGGTCATCACGAAGGGGGCGCTCCGCTTTCCGCAAGAGCAGATCGCTTGCCACACCATGCTCTTTTTGGCAAACTTGAATAGTTTCTGCTTGCGAATCTCCTCCGGAACGCTGAATTTGTCCTCTGCGGAGAAGAACAACAGGACCGGCAGCTGACGAAAGTCCGCTTTGACGTAGGTTTCGTCGTCCATTACCAGGCAATGCGGCTTCGTCAGCATTTCGGTGTACAGCTTCCGGGCTCGCGTCTTCCCCACCATGTTTTGCCTTTCGTCGCGGTTAGGAGCCTTCTGAACCTTGTATGTTCGCAGGCCCCCCCGCTGCTTGGTCCGCTGGACGAATGAACTTGACAAATTCAGCTTATTGACGACATCCCGGACCGAACTTCTCGGATCACGTCTAAACTGCTTAACTACGCGCTTGTGATCTTTTTCACTGACGGAGCATCCATTTTTGCCGTTCTTCACCTTCCGGTCGATGGTTAGGTTCTCGAAATATCGTTTTAATACTCTGCTGACCGTGGATTGGACGATTCCCAGCATCTTACCGATGTCCCGATGTGACAACTCCGGATTCTCGAAATGAGTGCACAGGATTAATTCACGACGCTCTTTTTCATTCGACGACATTTTTCCAAATTTACGAAAAATTGACAGTGAAGCATGGCCAACGTGATCTATACACTCTTATCTGATTATAAGCGAAAGCTGAAGATATAATTCCTAAAAATTAAATTTCTACAGCGTTTTTTTCCGTGATGCAATTTGATGTGACACACCCTTTAAATGAGACTGTCTAAACTATGGGTTATGTTCACACCACGTATATACATAACGTTTCGTTTTTTGTGTTCCGCGTTAGACCTCG
The DNA here is from genome assembly GCF_029784135.1 of Toxorhynchites rutilus septentrionalis. Classification (NCBI taxonomy): domain Eukaryota; kingdom Metazoa; phylum Arthropoda; class Insecta; order Diptera; family Culicidae; genus Toxorhynchites; species Toxorhynchites rutilus. The sequence goes on from NC_073746.1 coordinate 9,871,287, forward strand.
GACCATCTGGTCACTTTAGTTAAATGGAATGTTAAGTACGTATTCAAAATTGAAAGTAGTGAGTGTTTTTTTTTTGTGAGCAACACATAATTCGTAAAAACAATCAGAGCGGCAACTACAGAAAAAAAGAAAAAAAAAGTTTTCGAAGAATCGACTTCAATAGATCTATACGAAAGATGTTGAAAAAAGGGCCATGGCCGATTCCATTTGAATTGGAAGGTTGATTCGTTTACCACCATTTTTTAACCCTTTGCGGTCGGAATTATTTTTACATGAAAAGGCAGTGATTTAGAACTTTGTGAGATTATTTGCAGAATATGTATATCTTGAGAGATTATGAAAGTTGAACAATATTCATTTATTTTTATGTTAACTTCAGATAAGTATTTACAATGTGTTTTAATGTATTGTTTTCATATAAAAAATGCTATCATTCGTATGATATTTTTCGAAGCAGCTCGAAACAGAAATGCAGTTCAGGTGTTCGCAGGTATCACAAAACACACTGTTTGAACATTCAAAACAATGCTCTCATAATTTCATAATGTTTATTTTTAACACAACCTTATACAAAAAAAATATCACATCACCTAATTAATTGAAGCATTTCAGTCGAAAATTATCTACTTTTCTAGAAAAATTTACTTCTAGGTTGCAAAGGCTCGAGACACATTCGAAAACGACCAAAAGTTGAGAGTTTTCAGTAAATTTTATTTTAAAATCACAGTTACTCAGAAACCGTAGCATTTGGCAAAATTTGACTGTAAATTATGCGTACTTTCGTAAAATCGTGTCTAAAAACAATTATAAGAAACATTTCCAAAATTTTCAAAAATTCCACTTAAAAAAACTTTTATTCAGTTAAAAAAAAAAATTAGTGGGTTATATCTATGATATAACCGCAAGGTTCACGTGGAACTACCTTAGCTTAGCAATCATTCGTTTGTATTGATTAAATTCTTGATTGAATGAAACAGTTTCCAAATTCAATTGAGTTCAATATATTTGCTCTGTGAGTGAAAAAAAATGAACAAATGCCGTGTAAAGTCAATTCATTTATTGTGATTGATTGTTCTTCGTTACAAGTAAATTTAATGACGGACCTTTTACGTTTGGTATGATGACTAGAACAAAATATATGTACGGAAGAATTATCAAACGTTTGATGAACCAGCCTAAGGCTGAAAATCTTTCCAATAAAGACAAAAAAAAATTATCAAACGATTATTTTATTTTACATTTCCCTCTGAAGTTTACATCCCAAAAGAGTACATACTTCTCGAATCTCGAATTTGCCTTAAACTGGGAAGTTCATTCGCTTCTAGTGGCTGCACGATTTTCCCAGGTTCCTAAGTTTAGAAGATCATGTTAGGACAGACATATTCCACTCTGCACAAAGGCAAGCGAGGACAAAAGTACTCGCAGTTTGCATTTATTTGCAGAGCCGATTTCCCCAGAAACCTCGGTATTGAAGTCTGTGTTAGGGAAACACATTTCAATCGGAACAAAAATACCCCCGATTTGTATGAATTCGCAATGCCGATTTCCCCACGCTTCATGGATTTGAAGTCTGTGTTAGGGAAACACATTCCAGTCGGAACAAAAATACCCCCGACTTGCATGAATTTGAAATACCGATTTCTCCAGGCACCTTGGTTTAGAAATCTCTATTAGGGAACACATTTCGGTGGGAACAAAAGCTCCCCCTACTTTCGTGTGTTCTTTTTCTTCTTTTTGGCTTTAAGAGGGTTTAAACTTTTCAGTTCACTCGCCTCTAGGCTCTTTCGTGTGTTTGCAATGCCGATTTCGCTGCTTGGTTTTAAAGTCTGTGTTAGGGAACATTTTTCGATGAGAACAAAAGTCCCCCTACTTTCATGTATTTGCAATGCCGATTTCCCCAAGGCTGCTTGGTTTTGATGGCTGTGTTAGGGAAACCGTAAATCGGGCCAATCAAAACGATGCAGTTAGGGCGTTTAGATAACGCCTAATATTTTACAGTTATTCAATTGTTTATCTAATGAAAAACAACATTTTGTTAGTTGCGATAGATGCGTAGAAATATTCCCTATCAAGTGATGCAAACATCTCTCCGATCCAGTACGAAATGTTCGAGCTATAAGCATTCGAAATCTTTCATTTTTTCCTGCATGTTCTGTGTTTAGGTTTTCATTTTACCCTCCATATATTCCGGTTAGACGTAGTCCCACGTCAAAAACAAAACACCTTTTTTGAGAAAATTGAGTTTTAGATGTACTTTTGAAAAAAAATATAAATAAAACATATTATATATTATATATAATATTTTCTCCATATAGTTCTAATAATGACCGAAAACATTGCGGAAGACACCAATTAAATTGGACCATCCGTTTCTGAGTTACATTTGCAAAAAAAAATCAAGCCATCTATGCTTAGGCCCTTCTCAAAAGTAAGACTCGAGTCAAAAAGGCAAACCAATGGTGCAAATTGTCTTTTTTTGTCATAAAGAATGCGTCTGCAAAATTTGTGCCAAATGAAAAATCGTCATTTGCGATTGAAAGGCTCGCATGGAAAACAGAACACTCCTTAGATTCGATATGACTGTATTGTAAGAGCAATAAGATGAAAGCACACAACAAATGCAACTGAAGATTGGATTTACTTTAAACCCTCATTTCCTGCCCAGTGTCAAATCAAAACCATTGCCTTTCCTAAGAAAAATATCAACAGTAACATCGGTTTCGTGCGCTCATCCGTTCGAAGCTGTCTCCACCAACGCTGCAATCATCTGCTACACGCGGATGTGTAGTTTCAAATATTGACCCATCGGTATGTCGCGTATCATCGAGTTAGTCGTGTTACCGGGTTTTGGAACTTAGTGTTGACCAATTAGTTGCAATGATTTATGTGCTGAAATAATTAACTCTAATCACTGTTGCGTGTTGGTTTACAGTTTGCATTGGGATTGATTCCTGTTAGCCACCATGGCTATAACTACATGTGCGATTTTCGCTAATCGTATACTACCGTTCAGTGATGGAATGCGATATCGAGCTGAGATAAACGCCAATTGACGTGATGTGTTGATGTCATGCAAATATATTATTCGATCGGTGCAACTTTGAAAAAATATTCTACCACACGAACCTATGACATCATCAACGAAGAAAGAACGCCTGAAAATTCCGAAACACAGCTGGTTTCAACTGCTGAAATCTCCGCAACATCAACCGCAAAGTTTCTGGGACTGACAGTTTTTTATGTTCTGAAGAATATTCTTGCACTGTTTTCACCAGCATCCTCGTCATGCAGCTTGAAGGACGCAGAGACTTTACTCGCGATAGTGCTTTCTCTCTGTTCGGTTATTCTAATGCCCTTTTATATAGCATTAATCCAAACGAGACACAGATTAAGTTAATCTAAATTCAATTCCGATGTTTGTTCTAATGCTCTATCGCGCGTGTGAAGTGCACCGACTTAATGAATAGATATGTGCTATGAATTCGAGATAAACCAAGCAAGGAGCAGAACCCCCGATTTCATCGACAGTCGCGCACCAGTCAGCCGGGTGAGTGTGAATGTGAGCAGTTGCGAAAAAGAGTGACATATTTCCAGTACTGGCTCAGGTGGTGCAAAGGTGGTGCCAAATGAAGTTAATAATTCCCCGCTCGATCCGTTCCAACGGATACGGTGTCAATTCGTGAATCAGCAGCTAGCCCCAGCGTCAGTGGTGCAAAACCGGGCGTTTCAGCATGGGTAAAACAACGAGCAAATTAGATAAGCGTCGATCGCAAAGTAAGTATTTACGTGTATCGTTTTACTGTCTCGGACGCGTGGTAATTAGAGCCGGTAATAGATGAAATTATTGAGGCGCGATTTGAATGCACTGCAGGTGTGGACGAGTTTTGTGTGGCAGCAGCATTTTTCTCTTCGCTGTTTGTTCACACATACCTGATTTTATTAATATGCATACACTACAGGGTAATGATTTTTCGTTACATGTTGAGTGCAGTATGAATGCTTGAGTTTGGTTTTTTGCGTACATGCACTGAACTTATTTAATAGGGAGGAATACAAAAATTTTATAACCCTGATTGAGATAATTGGGAAAAAAATCATTAAATTTATATTGGTTTCGTTTTTATTGTGATTCTTTTTTTTTATTTGTTGCTTATTTTTAATTTGATCAAACAAACTCGCAAATTGTAACAAGTTGTGATGAAAATCTTAACGTGTGACATATGATGCTGTGTTATCATCTACTAAGATACATTTATTTCCATAATAATTATTGGGTTTGAAAATCCAAAGAATGGATGAAACAGCAAGTTTCAGCAATGTATCATCCATTCTTTGGATTTTCAAACCCAATAATTATTTGTCAATCAAATTATAAAAAATAATCTCCACGAATAACACAGTAAAAGTTTAACTGTTTAGCATTAAGTTATTTTAGGTCGCGGCATTTTTCGACACTACAAAAATTGGGTAAGAACGATATCTTCAGATTGACAATCGCGGACGATTGGGATGGAAGAGGAACGCAACTGAAATGATCAAACAGGAATTCCCGAAGGTTTTGAGAGAATTGCAATAAAAAAAAATTTAATATCATGTTTCTTAGCTCGATTTAATTCAGGAACAGTCTATGTGTATTCCAGCCAAAGGGTGCTCCCATGTGGCGCATATGGTCATTGAGGGTCAAACTTCGTCGGCGACATTTCAGCTCTACTCGATTGTTGTTTAATTAATTAATTATTTTTTTTATTTGGAGTGCTTTTTAGTTTATTACCGAGAATATAGTCTGACTATGAAAGGGAATAGTTATCATTGCACAACTCCCTCAGAATTTACAATTCAAAGTAATTATTCCGCTAAAGTTCTGTTCTCTTACGCTTTGGGAGTTTTGTTCAACTCGTCACATCTATGAAAAAATGCCCATTCTGAGTTGAAATGAAATGAGAGATGAAACTGATATCCGGTAACTATCCGGTACCCGGCCTATTCAACCAACATTTGCTATCCGATCGGATACCGGATTTAGAAAAAAAGACGGGTGGGTAATGTCGGTGACATAACCGGAGTGACGTAGGACTATACAAAGGGGACAGGTTTTGCTAAATATATATTTTGAATATATTGTTTTATTTTCTTCTCCTACGTGAATACCTACCTATCTACCTGAAAAATGGATTAGTTTACTGTTTACTCTTTATGAACATGTTGGGGGTTCTGAAAAGAACCTTTGGTGTTGTGTTTTTGCGTTATTTTTTACAAACATGATTCTTGATTTTTTTCTGAAGGCTTTGTACTTATTAAATGTTCAACGTCTGGCATCTTTCGGCGTGTACACATATCGTACAATCAAAATGATGGCTGTGATAGCGAATGCATAGGGCGTCATCAGCTCTGTTCAAGCTTAGGTCAATAATAGACTCGGCACCCTAAATGATTTGCCTACGCTCACACTTTATCGCGCAGATCATTATTATCTCAAAAATCTAATCTGCATACGCACAAAGCAGATAATAGTTTTATAATCCCTTTTGTCACAGAACGAAACGAAAGACAGATAAAACTAGATACACCGATAGCTTCAGCCTCTTTCTACGTAGATAGTTCACAGAGGACGCATCAAAAATTATATCGTCGGTCAAATACAATTTCGAGCAAAGGAATTGAATAGTTTTTTCCATTACTTATCCGCGCCAACAGTGTCCCGTCCACAATCCGGTGAACCAGTCGAATTTAGTTAGTTTCCCTACAAGCTCGTTCACTATCATATATTTCACTATTGAGCACATTACCGTACCTTAAACTGTGGTTTCGGAGACAAATGAATTGTAAGATTTGTAGTCTCCGCAAACAAAGTAAATAAAAATGAAAAAGAACTAAGGTTTTGGAAACGAACTCTACGATCTGTCGAGAAACAAACGAGCTATAAGCGTTCTGGAAAACCTACAGTAAATACAGGGACGGATGACCTTCGGATTAAAGTCCTTTAAAATAAGAACATAGCAGCAGGAAATACATAGCTCATCGTGTTGCTCCTTAGTTATTTCTCTATGCAATGCACATGTAACGTCAGTCAATTTTCAACATCAGTTATCAACCAAAGAAAGCAGTTCTTGCTACCGAGAAAATTCGTTAATGCCATCCTGCATACAATGTGTTGTAATTTGAAGCCACTTTTATTTCGGAAACCATACATGGGTTTGTGAAAACTGAATGATCAATTTAAAAGACCCCAACCACTAATAAGTTCAAAAACAAGCATAAACAAAATAAATCAGTTTATATTATATGTCATGTTATGTCACTTTAGAACGCATAGGTATTGTGAAAAACTTTTAATAACTCTTCTTTGAAAGGTTTAATGGCCCTGAAAAGCGCCGTGTTGTACGGTGGCTGGTTTTGCCATCAAAACTAACTAACTTCTGGCACTAACGTTCCTAGAGAAACTTCGCCGTCTCAATACCACTCCCACCCCCTTCCACTCCTCTAATCCCACCCAAATCCTTTCCACTCCTTTCCTTCCCATCCTCCTGAGAAGGGCTTTTTTTGTGTTTTTTTGTTTTTGGAACACGCCCTGTGCTTGGAGTCTAGGTCATTTGTGCTTCGTCACTGCTTCGGTCCTCGGATCAGTAAATATTTACTTTTCTTTACAGCATATATTAAATATCTTATGAAGCATAGGATCCCTTCCTACCTTCTTCTTTAACCGAGAGTCGAGCGGACAGATTGATGAGTGATTTTTTTGGTTTCCCTTTCGCCAGTCCCCTCTGGGCTGGTTTTATTGTGGCTCTCCACTGGGCTAGAGGCGAATGAACTGCAAAGTTTAAAGCCTCTTAAAAACTAAGAAAGAAAGAAAGAAAAATACATTCATTACGATTTGTTCGCTCGTTGGATTCACATGCAGGCTAAAAAGGGTCCTTTTCAGGATCACAAAATTATCTTCACTCTAAAGAGTTTATTGTTTTGTTATCACTCGATATCTCCATCTTGTTCGGCTAAACCTTCCTGTTTAGCGATTTGTTGCCACTCGCCACAGCTTTCACAGTTGGAAAATTTCTTCCAATCCAGCTTTGTGACATGTTGTACAGTAAATTACATTCAATGCGACGTGCCGAAACACCACTCAGTGTCGCATTGGAGGCGATTTTAACCTGTAATTGAACATTTGCGATGACAGTGGTACAGTGTCGACTTTCAATGTGGGGTCATAATTTGGATCTTTATGTTTACAAAAATGTCCAACTAAATATGTCGCATTACATGTCCGTCCAATTAGCTAAATGTCGAACTAATTGTAAATTACTGTACCTTTAATCTGGAAACAATTTAAGAATTGGTGAAAATTGAATAATCAGGAAAGTCCCCAACTATCAATAAGCTCAGAACAACTGCCAAACAACTGGCAAACAAGTTATGAAAAATTCAATTTGTGTTTTATTATTATTTTGGATATTATTTTAGAAAGCATTGAACTGTATTTCGTAAACTCTTTTTTGAAAGGTTTAATGGCCCTGATAAGCGCCATGTTTTATGGAATGGTTCCAATTTAGAAAACTTTGTACTCGTGTTTTTGAAAAAAAACCATTTCGAACGCCCTCGATGCCGCCTTGTTCTGGATTTGCCACCAAAGCAGATTGTATAAAGAACAAACTTTTTTCTTCTACTACCTGCTGCCGTTTTGCGATTGTGTTTGCCACTCGCCACTCGCTGCAACTGCCTGTTGTCTTGATGTCCACCGAACCGAATGTGTTCTGTTCCGAATGCGGATTTTGTTATCGTCGCGAGCAGCTTTGCCAGCTAACTCGATCACTTCGGCGGCCGAAACTATATAACGCCGGCTAGGTGAACTGGTGCACTGCTACTGCTACGGGGAACTGGAGACCAACACGGTTCGAGTGGGATTTTGCCTTTCCCTTAACTTGTCCTCCTTTGCCATGTCCAGACATGGCTGCTTGGGTTGGTTTGTTGATGTGTTGTGATGCGAACTGATGTGGTGTACGGTTTGAATGAGAATGATCGTTACGGAAGGAAGGAAGGTCTTGTATTATAGAGACTTTAAACTTTTGCAGTTCATTCGTCTCTAGCCTTGAGAAAGGCCCTTTGAAAACTCTACACTATTCTACTCCAGCGCTACCACCTCCACCCTCTTGCCTTGAGAAAGGCACTCGATCCCTCGCCGTCCAGCTCGTCCAGCAACGATGTTGTCCAGTCGGTGTCCACACAAAGAATGTGATCGTTACGGCAGCGGAGCGGGGATTTTTAAGCTGACTGGCTGGCTCGAGAATTACGCATGTGTGAGACTTGCGACCAATGTTTCGTTCATTTTTTTTCTTTTTCCTTTCCAATCGTGCTTCATTCTATTTCGCTGCTGCTCTGGTTGCCCGTTTTGGTCGGTATGATTTGAGGAGCACAAAATGGACCAATCAAAAATGGGCACATAGTGCATTTGGACAATGCTTGATATTTCACAATTATTCAATTATTTATATCAAGAAAAATTAAATGTTATTCGTTATGATAGATGCGTAGATATATTTCCTATCAATTGATGCAAAAAACTTTGCGATCTCGAGTTATAAGAGTTCCAAATCTTGCATTTTTTCCTACTTGTTCAGTGCCTAGATTTCCATTTCACCCCCTATATCTTACGGTTAGACGTAGTCCTACGTCAAAAAATCAATAATTTCCCATTAGCACAAATTATTTTTTTTTCAAAATTAAATTAATATTATTTCAATTACAATTTTTTAACCGACTGATTACACTTTACTGCGTAAACCACGCCAGCTTTAGAGAACCGTTTTTCACTGTAAACACTTTCTTGCAGTAGCTGAATGGTAACCTTTAAATTGGAGGTTCTGCTTAGAGTTTAGTGACCACCAAACGTAAGGAACATGATTGCGATCGATTCGAAGTGTTTTCGCATAACAGTCAATTTCCTAAGTAATGTGATTTTTGTCCTGAACTATCATTTTCATTTACCTTCAACGAAGGCGAGTCCAACGATGGCGATTTACATACCAAACGAATCGTGAATTTCCTAAGATTTGTTTAATATTCTATACATCATAATCCCCTGGTGTGTGAATGGTTAAAATTCATGAAAACTATAAGCGTTTCCATTTTTCCATATACAGATCGGACTCGATTATCCGGAGTATTTTATTTTTGATTTTCGGAAATTTTGAATAATTTGTATAATAATTCTATATTGAATAGCTAATATCAAAAAGAAAGGGCTCGACCAGTAGAATGCAGTTGTCTATGAAAAATGCAAATCCAAGATGGCGGCCACTACAAAATGGCGGATTTCATATTTTCTCAGAACCCCATCAATATGGGTATCAAATGAAAGGGTTTGACTAGTAGAGCACAGTTATTTATGAAAAATGCAAATCCAAAATGGCCCCCACCGCAAAATGGCGCCATATATATTTTTTTTCAAGACCCCATCAATATGGGTATCAAATGAAAGGGTTTGATTAGTAGAATACAGTTATTTATGAAAAATTCAAATCCAAAATGGCGGCCACTACAAAATGGCGGATTACATATTTTCTCAGAACCCCATCAATATGGGTATCCAATGAAAGGGCTTGACTAGTAGAAAACAGTTATTTATTAAAAATTCAAATTCAAAATGGCCGACACCACAAAATGGCGCCATATATATTGACGTAGGATTACGTCTTTCGGGAACATATTGGGGTACAAATTGAAAATCGAAAATCGAGCATATCGTGAAAATTGTCCAATTTCAAACGCTCATTGCTCAGTCATTTCATGATGGATTGATGAAATTTTTGCGTCAATCGATTTCGGTACTCCATAACATTTTTTTTTATTGAAGAAAATACTATATGTCATGAAACTAACTATCGAACAATTGAAAAATCTCAACCCCTATACTAACGGAAACACCCACTTCTGATTGATTCGAAATTGAAGATACATTCGACGGGTCCCTAACAGAGACATCAAAACCAGGCTGCCTGGGGGAAATCGACAATGCAAATACATGAAAGTAGGGGGAGTCTTTGCTTCTCCTAGTAGTTTCAAGCCACCAATGTATGGCTGTATGCATGCTATGGCGAACGCTTGTTTGGCGCTTGGTTTACGTTGTACGAACAATTCCTAGAGGTGCGATTCCTTCGAGGCAATACTAAATAACATGTAGCAAGATATTTGATACTTGCAAGTGTTGTCATTGTTGTTTCCATGCGGTGCCAAAGATATATTGATGTTGAGATGAGATGTAGAATAATGGTTGCTGGTGTAACTTGTATATAATCGACTGCAACCGAGTCTATGTCAATTGCGAAAAAGGCCACCGGAATAGCGTTCGAGGTAAATTTTCAATGCATTGACATGAAATAAATTGTGACATACGATCAGCTGTTGTATTGTTTTGCGAGGGCAAGAATAAATCATCAATCAATTATCGTCAACTAATTCTACAATGAAAAAACCATTTCAGAGATTATTCTAAAAAGCAGTTGTTTCTAAAATTTCACAGCATTATAGAATAATATCCGAAGGTATAAACAAGCGACGTATATAAAATAACAGTGTAGTTCTACGCCAACAATGTCGTATCTTGGACACAACCTCCTATATATTTTTTAAAATCTAATGTTTATTAAGCCTTCAACAAAAATGATTCAACGCAGTTGATTCGCAGCATGGCGAAAACAGTCAAGAAACTTGATGATTTTTTCATACTGCCAGCTCCACCCAGAGTGTAGAAGATAGACATCCTGAGACACTTCGTGTCAATTGCTAATTTGGTATTTACAACATCCTCTCCTGTCACTCCTTAAGCCGGGAGATCGAAACAACCGGCCAAATGGTGGAGAAGAATCTAGCCAGAATGAACATTTTTATGTGGAAGCGCCAGACGAGGTTAGATGAAGAAGCTGGAAGTGCTGGAGGAAAATTTCTTTCCGGCGAAGCGCTATGTCGTGCTCATAATGAATGACGAATCCTACCTGACGCTAGAATTCAACGAATGGCAGGGGACCGGGCACTTTACGTTATCCACCACGAAGGTAAGTATTGACGTCAAATATGTATTTCACATCAAGTTCACGAAGAAGGTCCTTCTCTGGTTAACGATCGGCGAGAAGGGAATGTCCAAGCCGCTCTTCTTTCGAGTCTTGCGGTGAACCGGTAGATATACAGAACGAAGTACCTGAAACACCCACTTCTGATTGGTTCGAAATTGAAGATACATGCGGCGGGTCCCTAACAGAAACATCAAAACCAAGCTGCAGTAATTTTTTTCGGATTTTTATATTTTGACAGCTAAACATCACACCGGTCAAAGTGACCGGTTTGGTAGAAATAGGTATATAACAAATGTCGGTAGTTCATGTAGTTATTTTTTTTCTGGGACAGCTTATTATATTATAACCGAAAAATGATAAGTGACTTCTTTCAGGTTAGAATCTACATACAAACAAATGGACGCTTTTCATGCCTACTCAACTGGCCATTGACAGCAATATCTCATATTACAGTGAAACGTTGTGAGTGTAAAGACATTGGTCATTTAAGGAACTTTTCATACTTAAATATTCCAAAAAGAAGTACACTTCTTTTTGAATAGAACCGATGTATTTTTTCTCAACTTTTTACAAAAAATCATAACTCAAACAATAGAATACCTACAACCAGTGTTGCCATTTTCATCTGTACCAGAGGGGTTAAAAATCTTTCTCATCGGTACTTTTTCTTAAAAAAAACTATACCATCGAAAATATTCGTTATAGATAAAATATATTTTATTAGAATGAACAAAAAACTCATTTATTTACAAAAAAAACTACGTTCACATTTACGAATGATCCGTGTGTTTGATGATGCTTATACATAGCCACAATGTTTAATCAAATCTTTTGATCTCAAAATAGCGTTCATCGTATCGTTGCTGAGCCGATTTCGAAGCTTATTTTTGTTCTGATTATATTCAGAAAAAATAGGGAAAACGTTACAAACAAAGCATCGAAGCGTCGAAAATGCGAGCGAGCCGTCAATTCTTTTTAGACGTCCAGTTTTTTTCCAGTTTCCAGTTACGGAATTCATTCTCCAGATCTTGTATATTCCTATCGTAGAACCCTGGAAACGTCTCTAACACAACGAATTTTGTCCCTATGAAACTGATCAATCATTGCATTGTAAATGCTATTATGATCAGCAGCCCCAAGCGATATTGCAGCATAAAAGTCGTTCTGTACCTTAATGTTATTTTGTTCAAATGTAAGAAATTTCACAAGCGGAAAAAATATCTATCAATCTGTACTTTTTGACGACAATCTGTACCCTGTACCGTACAGAATCTGTACCCGAAATAACGAAAATATCTGTACTTTCCTGCTAAATCTGTACGTGTGGCAACACAGCCTACAACATTTTGGTCAAAGAATGAAATGTAAAGAATTGTTCAAATTTTCATTAAAAAATCCATAAAAAATACGAAAAATGTTACACCAAAAAAATATTTTAAAATTTTACATTCACTTTTTCAAAACGTTTTGTTTAAAATTCGCAAATAAAAAATATATGGATAGCCCTTACAATTTTCAACAAGTCATTCATGCATCGGAAGAAGGGCACCTTTACAGAGGAAAAATTTTTTTAATAACCTTTTTTTTCACTTTTTTTTAATGTTACAACTAATCCTAATTTTGTTTGAAGTCAAGATAGCAATATTGTGTATTCGACAAAGTTTGAGATCTTATTAAAATATGAACTTTTGTCGAAGACTCTTTTTTACAGCGAACGTTGGTATGATACAATATATGGTGGCAATGAATGCATGAAAAAAAAAATCACCAACGAATTTAAAGAACTGATCATGTACATTTTGTTTATAGGATCAATCGGACATAATTTAGGGCAACAACAATACAAACAATAGCCGCATTGATATGCATGTGAGCATCTTCCACTGTTCCTCATTTTCCCGCGTTTCGAAAATGCACGAAGCTTTGAGAAAAGGTGCTTCATGTGGGATCAAATTCTCTAACAATGCATCGGGACACATGGACCTTGATATCTGCAGTGACTGGTGTTACGGGAGAAAATCGACGACTAGCCGATCGGAACTGGTTTTGGACACTTCCCGACACTTTTAGTACTTCGACCGACCAAGCATTTCATCTTCACCATGTGAATTTCAGGTCACTAGATAGATAGTTTCACCACTTCACTAATTTACTTCGATAGTTTATTTTCAGCTGAACAATTCACTACATTGATTTAGCTACTACTGAACAATTTCACTATGATGGTTGATTTGAAACTGAACCACTGTACTTTTAAGACTGAACGCTTTACTGAACATTTCGTGCCCTATTTATACGGTATCCGCTATAGTATATTCTATTGTCGTATCTTTGCTCGGGTATTCTAGAATATTCGCTATAAACAATGGGGCTTTGTTTCATAGCAGGTTCGTCTCCAGGCGTTCCTATCCTATGACAATTCAATTGTTATTGTTTTGATTATACAGTGTTAATGTATATCGCGATGAGTGTTTGTTATTGTTTGTGTTTTGGTTTGTGTGATGCTGTGAGCGGTAAGTACTGCATATTATGTATTACATAAGATAATACTGTTTATATAGTTGCAGGTTATTGTTTCTTGAGGAAAAATAGGTAAGTAGCGATAAATGGCATCACTGCTAGAACGTTTATTGTTGTTGTTTTCATACTGGAATTTTGTTTCGCTTTTTCTGGTAGTTCTTTAAGTTTTAAATACCATCGAACTCTTTGTTTGTATCGTTCTTCGCTTTGTGTCTGAGTTGTAGCGAAAGTAGTTAATATTTCTGTGTACTTTTGTGCTGGTGAAGCTGTGAATTATCTCCGATCAATTGTGTGATACAACGTTACAGACTTCCACACTCATTTTTCCGATCGAAGCGCCTCTGCAGGAGAATAGCTGAAAGTGCTGTTTATAGAGTCATACCTACTGCCTACATCTCGGAGCATCCACATATTTCCAAACATACCGTCACATTACGCTAACGTGCACAGTCATGGAGAAGAAATGCGGAAACTGCGGTGAGGATGTCACCGGCATCGAACCTGCTGTATGCGGGCTCTGTAGTGCATTCTATCACGTTGGAAGAGAATGCTCAGGGGTGTCCCGTACGGAGATGAACAATTTGTTTTCCAAGGGAGTCGCTATCTGGATTTGTCCATCCTGCAGACCAAATTTCGACGGCAATCGCGTTTGTAATTTGTTGAAAACACAGGCAGCGTGTTCATGTAGTGATTTGCAATCTCAAATTGCTCAACTGACAAAGCTTGTGCAAGAATTGGCATCGAAAGTTGAAAGTCATTGCAGTCATCCGTCGGTGGTGCTTCCTGGTTCAAATATTGAATCTTCTGGTAGTGTATTTTCGAAAAAGGGGATCGATAATGGCACTGACTCCAGACGTCTATACGTGAAAGACAAAGTCATTGCTCTTCCACCGATGGCACTAAATCAGTCGACACAAATCTAATTGCGAACAATGCTATTTCCGAACCAACATTCTGGTTGTACTTCAAAGGATTTCGCCCTCTTGTTACCACCGAGGAAATTGAAATATTCGTGAAGAACGCCCTGGAATCAACCGATGAAGTGAACGTGGTAAAACTGATCACCAAGGATGCTGACCTATCTAGGCTCAACTGTGTATCGTTCAAAGTTGGATGGCGTCCTGAGTTGAAGGATAGAGCTTTATCACCTACAAGTTGGCCGTCCGGTGTCGGATTTAGAGAATTTGAAGAGTCTGGATCAAAAAACCGGTAAACGCAAGAACAACAGAACGAAGGGAGAATGCAGCATGGAATCCGGGGCGCACTACACGAAGCATTCTGGAAACCCCCAATTCCCTCAGCACAGTCGAGCATTTCCTGTCAGCAACCAGCAGTCGCCCCCGTCCTGTGTCTGAGAGGGAAGAGGGGGTCTTCCAACTTGCTAATTCAGGCAAGTACAAACACAATACAGCCGTTTCGTTTCCTGATACGCCCTTCGATTCTAGCTTCCCTTCAACTTCATATATTACGCCGTCAGCCATCATTTCACTACTGGGACGCAAGCCTGCAAGCTCTATGGAAGCTTCTAATCCCCTCGCCACAGTCGCGTTATTCCCGCCAGCGTCCTGCAGTCGTCCCAGACCTGTGTGTGAGAGTGGAGAGGGAGACTTCCAACCCGCCATTGCAGGCAAGTGTAAATATGTATGCGATCAGAATAGTTCGCTTCCTGTGTTGTCTACTGCTTCCAGCACTGATCCTGATCGTCCGAATTCCGCAATTACGTTTACTACTAACGATTATGACGTGCTCATTTTCACGGAAACATGGCTCCGTGCTGGTAGTGGTAGTGAAATTTCCAGCGAATACACGTTCTTCCGATGCGACCGAAACGAATCAACCAGCCAACATTCACGTGGTGGAGGAGTGTTGGTAGCGATAAGAAATCACCTTAACTGTGAATCTGTGTTTTTGACACATTGTGACATGCTGGAGCAGGTAGCAGCGTCTACATGGGCGATCTCTCTACATTGTTGCTATTTACCTACCGCCAAATTCTAGCCCCGAACTTTATTCCGCACACGTAAACGCCATTCAGTGTATCATAAACCACGCTACTATAACGGATATAATTATATCAGTAGGAGACTTTAACCTTCCTAACTTGAAATGGCAGTTCGATGATGCTACAAACGGTTATATTCCACCTAACGTAACCTCCGTACATGAACAAAATCTTGTGGAAACAATGTTCACTATTAGTTTGCGTCAAATTAACAGTTTCGTTAATTGTAATGGTAGATTGCTGGACCTGGCATTCGTCAATTTACCAGAGCATCTTGACCTGGTACTTCCTCCGTCTTCACTGCTACCGGTAGACAATCATCATGTGCCGCTTATTTTATTAATCGACAAGTGCTGTGACGCGTCTCCTCTACAAGACGTCCGAGACGATAAACGCAATTTCAACTTTCGGACATGTGATTTCAGTATACTGAACAACGTACTTGGTGATGTCGACTGGGTAGTGCTACTGCAGGATGGATCATTAGACGAGATAGTGGCGACGTTCTACGACAAACTGCAGAGAACAATTAACGATCATGTACCTAGAAGAAGACCATCGTCTAGCTCAAGTTTCAACGAACCATGGTGGACACCGGACTTGCGCAATATGCTCCCCAACCAACAACCTCAGAAAATCCCGCAAACGGTTTTTTCTGTCACGATCTGACGACGACAGAGCCAATCTTCGTCTATTGGAAGCATCCTACAAAGTATTACTCCAATCAACCTACGAGAATTATGTGTCAAGGATCCAAGCAAGTGTTAAGCAAGACCCCTCACGTTTCTGGGATTTCGTCAAGCAACGGAATTCAAATAACCGAATCCCACATAACGTCAGCTACGATGGAGTGAATGCTCACAACAACACAGAGCAGTAGACCTCTTCGCTACGTTCTTTGAAAGTGTATTCAGCAAAGGATCCCCGGTACAACGCCATGATTGTTACGCTCATCTGCCGTCTTATGATATCGACCTTCCTGATCATTTTTCCACATCCGAAGTTCTAAAGGCTCTTGAGGATCTAGACGTTAAGAAAGGTTCTGGTTCGGATGGCATTCCGCCATTGCTCTTGAAGAAATGTAGTGCTACACTAGCAGCACCAATTTAGTATATATTCAATCGCTCACTACAAGATCGGATATTTCCATCGGCATGGAAAATGGCAATCATTGTACCAATCCACAAAACTGGCAACTGTAACCGCGTTTCAAACTATCGAAGTGCTTCTTTACTTTGCAGCCTCAGCAAAGTTTTTGAAAAATTGGTGCACAACGTTCTCTATAACGCAGTCTCGCCATTCATCTCTGAAAATCAACATGGTTTCATGAAGCACCGGTCAACAACTACAAACTTGATGTGTTGCGTATTCACCCTGACTCGCGAGATGGAATCAAGAAAACAGATTGACTCTATATATATATCTATTTTGCTAAAGCATTCGATACTAGACCACACATCCTCGTTGTTGACAAAACGAAGCGCATGGGCTTCCCGGGATGGATCACGGAGTGGATTTATTCGTACTTGACGGATCGCTCCGCTTCTATAATGGTTAATTCTGCCTACTCTCAATCATTGTGCATTTCATCCGGCGTACCTCAAGGCAGTGTTCTTGGTCCGCTGATTTTCAACATCTTTGTGAACGACCTGGGAATCCTGCTGTCATCGTTCAACCTCTCTTTCGCGGATGATTTGAAACTATTTCGTATTGTCTCATCTTTCATGGACTTCGCAGCCTTACAGAACGATTTAAATGTGATAATAACATGGTGTGACAATAATGGTATGCGGGTTAATAGTGACAAATGTAAGGTGATAACCTTCACTCGTGGCACCAATCCGCTCAATTGTCGATACTTGCTGGGGCTTGATCCTGTTGAACGAGTGCAGACAGTGTGTGATCTGGGCGTTAAATTCGATTCCAAGCTTAGTTTTAATGAGCACATAGGTACAATCACCGCCAAAGCATTTTCGGTATTGGGATTCATTCGTCGACATGCCTCTAGCTTCACTGATATTTATGCTCTCAAGACGTTGTATTGCTCGTTGGTACGTAGTATATTGGAATATGCCGCTCCGATTTGGTGTCCGTATCAGGTAACGCAAATTCTCGCGATTGAAAAGGTACAATTTTTTTTATTAGATTTGCTTTGCGGGACCTACCATGGAGGGATCCAGAGAATCTACCACATTATTCAGATCGATGTCAGCTTATTAGTTTAGAGACTTTGTCTGCCAGACGTACAAATCAGCGACGATTGTTCGTATTCGACTTAGTGCAAGGTAATATTGATTGTCCCGCCCTGCTCGAACGAATTCCGTTTTACGTTCCTCCCAGACGACTACGTTACTCACCGTTATTGGCTATCCCTTCCCACAGAACTAACTACGGTCATAATAGTCCTTTCGACTCGTGTCTCCGCGTGTTCAATGAAGTAGGGGAAGATTTTGATCTAACAATGTCGAAACATGAATTTATTAGTAGAATTAGGAGATAAAATAAGAAATATTCAATCAGTCTGTACGAATTAAGCGAAGACGGTGTAAATAAATAAATAAATATACTTATGTATACACTTCACTAAATGCTCTTGTTT
The DNA here is from genome assembly GCF_029784135.1 of Toxorhynchites rutilus septentrionalis. Classification (NCBI taxonomy): domain Eukaryota; kingdom Metazoa; phylum Arthropoda; class Insecta; order Diptera; family Culicidae; genus Toxorhynchites; species Toxorhynchites rutilus. Next base: position 9,889,468 of record NC_073746.1, read on the forward strand.
TTTCCAGGATATTCTATGCAGTGTGAAGTGTGTGTTTTTGTGTGAATAAAGTGTGAAAAATTCGATGTGACTTTTTTTGTATCCGATTACTTGGTCCATGCCGAGCCGTAACAACTGGTTTGACCAACTTTGTAGAGAAAGTGCGTCCATCCGAAGAGAACCCAGTCTTACTTATTATCGACGGACATTCCTCCCACACTATAAACTTAGCATTTATCGAGAAAACTAGACCTTGTCACGGGCCTGATCCGTTGTTTCAAGTAGCACCGTCGGCTATGTTGCCATTGCCAAAAACGGTTACCTTACGAGTTACCAAGAGAAGACGTCAAGGTGAGAAAGCAACAGATACAACATCCGACCAGTATATTGATACTCTAAAGAAGAAAAAGGCTTCCAATGAGATTCAGGCTACCAAAAAAAATAGCGTAAGACGCTAATGCCAATAACTGGGAAAAACCATCGTCCAAAGCCAACACGAGACGTGTGGTGATCAATCTTCGGATTCAGATACCGTGACCAGATGGCAAACTAATTTAGACAGAAAAAAATGGACAGATTACATGGCCCTACTAGGTGATTTCACTCAGTCACACCACTTTTGTTCAATCATGTTTAGGCCCTATTTGCAGTCCTCCAAAACATATTGAGCTTGAGCTTGGGTAAACTGTACAATTCATAGTTGCTCTCCGTGATTGACCTGAACCAGCTAAATTGCACAAAGAACATACTGAATGACGCTTGGGAGTAGCAAATCATTCTCATTGTGTAAGTTTCGGTGATCCGAGCTTTGAAGACTACGCATGAGCATCGGACAAGTCAAAAACATGTTTTTTGACGATATGGCGGCCGTTTGAAGAAAAAAAAATGCGGCAAAACGCTTTTCCCGATTTTTTAAATTAGTAAAATTTAATATATGAATATCATTGTTTTATGGTTTATGCGATAAGAATGATGATGATGTTGGATTAAAGAGGCTTTAAACTTTTCAGTTCATTCGCCTCTAAAAATAAGAAGATGCAATCAAAGTGTATTTTTATAAATCCGACATGAATCGGTTCAGTAGAACATGAGATATCGTGAAAAAATTTTAATTTTCTTTCACTTTCAAATTTCTAGACTGGAATACTGCCTTAACCCCAATTGCTGCGACGGATGATTATCTTTTGGGAAACCTGAGAAGGTAACCGAGAGAACCCATTTAGAAACAATCGTCCTCCATTACAAATTAACACACTAAAGCTACTAAAGTTGTTTCGTTTATACTAGTTCTATACTAAAGGGTGTGTCACATCAAATTGCATCACGGAAAAAAACGCTGTAGAAATTTAATTTTTAGGAATTATATCTTCAGCTTTCGCTTATAATCAGATAAGAGTGTATAGATCACGTTGGCCATGCTTCACTGTAAATTTTTCGTAAATTTGGAAAAATGTCGTCGAACGAAAAAGAGCGTCGTGAACTAATCCTGTGCACTCATTTCGAGAATCCGGAGTTGTCACATCGGGACATCGGTAAGATGCTGGGAATCGTCCAATCCACGGTCAGCAGAGTACTAAAACGATACTTCGAGAACCTAACCATCGACCGGAAGGTGAAGAACGGCAAAAATGGATGCTCCGTCAGTGAAAAAGATCACAAGCGCGTAGTTAAGCAGTTTAGACGTGATCCGAGAAGTTCTGTACAAGCTGTACACCGAAATGCTGACGAAGCCGCATTGCCTGGTAATGGACGACGAAACCTACGTCAAAGCGGACTTTCGTCAGCTGCCGGGCCTGTTGTTCTTCTCCGCAGAGGACAAATTCAGCGTTCCGGAGGAGATTCGCAAGCAAAAACTATCCAAGTTTGCCAAAAAGTACATGGTGTGGCAAGCGATCTGCTCTTGCGGAAACGGAGCGCCCCCTTCGTGATGACCGGCACGGTAAACGGGCAGGTTTACCTTAAGGAGTGCCTACAGAAGCGCTTACTACCGCTATTGAAGCAGCACGAGGGCCCGACCATCTTCTGGCCGAATCTCGCTTCGTACCACTATTCAAAGGACGTGTTGGAGTGGTACGAAGCCAACGGGGTCACCTTCGTGCCAAAGGAAATGAACCCGCCCAATGCGCCGGAGCTTAGAGAAATATTGGGCGATTATGAAGCAGGCCCTCCGGAAGAACCCAAAAGTTGTCGAATCGGAGGCGGACTTCAAGAGGAAATGGATTTCTGTTAAAAAAAAAACTACAACCTGACGTTGTAAAAAACCTTATGGACGGGGTAAAGAGGAAGGTGCGAGCATACGGGCTTGGGCTCGAAGTATGAATAAAAAGAAAATGCTAAAAGTTGTTTAATAGTTTTTATTTTACTGTCTAAAATTTTCAAAAGGATCGGTCTACTGGGCGAATTTCTACAGCGTTTTTTCCGTGATGCAATTTGATGTGACACACCCTTTAGTTCCATTTTGGTTCGATTTGATGAACCTCATCGACAATTCATTGCACTGTGATCCACACACCCTTCGAACCAATTATGCAGACCTCCAAAACACATTGAGAACATCAACTCGATTTTCAAGATATAACTTTTCAGTTAGTTTCCATCTTTTACACCCCATGTGTCCATCTTCCCCTCCAAGTGTCTGTCTTTCCCAACTCATTTTTATTCTTTCGAAGATGCCGGACACATTCATTTTGCTAAATTTCTGTCTCCAAAACATTTTTTTTATAAAAAGAGACTTAGACTCTCAATTTGTGGTGAGATAGCTATATATTTTTTTGTGAAATTCTCGAAAAAAAAACTTTCACTAAATTGTCCATGTTTGCATAGCAGACGTAATCACCAACACCATTAGTGTTGGGAAAACGCTTTTTTTTTGTTTTTGCCCACAAGCGTAACCATGCAAATTTTCAATGAAATAATCTGTCCAGTTGAATGGTATTATCGGCGAAAAGAGGGCCTAGGAGATTTTGCGGATGAAAACATACAGTGACTCGTCGTAGTCGTACTCCACCATGAATATCTTTTTTCCCTTTATTTAAAAGTCGAAAACAAGCTTTCGGAACATTCTATTTGGAAAAAGTCATAGCGTCATACGAGAGTTAAAAGGTTTGCTATCTGTTTTCAGAATAATAGTTTTTATTTCTCTAAAAATGGCGAATGAATATGCTTATGTATGAAAATTGACTCAAACACATATTAGTACGCTGGTTGAAATTTCAACTCGATTTCGAAGGCGTTGATCAATTTCCGAATTCCATCATTAGTATGGCTTCCCATACTAATGACGGAATTTACTGGTATTGATGTCGGAATATTCTGGAGGAGTATCAATCACTTTTGAGCGATTGTAATGTAACCATGTGTGAACTTTATATGTCTTGAGCTCTGGGTCCTCTGGGAACTTGAATCCTCGATTCCATCCCATTTTGTTGATACTTTGCTTCATATTTCCCTTCAGGATGTTCCAGTAAACACTCTGATCCATTACACAATCGATAAAAACCAAACCAAACATGGTTAATCGCAGATTGTGAAAAAATGTTAAACGAAAATGTCTCACAAATATTTGATATTCTTCTTCTTCTTGAATGGCGTTAACGTTCCCTGTGGAACTTTTGCCGTCTCAACGTATTCATTAACTAGCGTCGTTCATTAATACTTGGTTGAGATTTCTATGCCGAATAGCACGCCTTGAATGTACTCTAAAGTGGCAAGCTCTAGAATACGCGTGATCACAGTGCAAGCCGGAAGAATTTTCTTTGACGAAAAATCCCCCAACCAGAACGGGAATCGAACCCGAACACCCGGCATGATAGTGTGGGACGCTAACCACTCGGCCACGGGTGCACATAAATATTTGATATTATAAAGATCAATTTTAGTGAAAACATCCGAAAATGTGTTAAGTAAGAAGTAAGTTAAGTAAGAGGCAGTAGTACGAGTTTCAATTACGCAAATGACATTGAGTATAAATTTTCATAGAAATTTCAACAAGTTAAAACTGCTTCCGAGAGCAGTTTGCATCCATATAGCATATTTTCATCGCTTTCTGAAGGTCGTGTTTGCGGCTGTACATTTATTTCTGATGTGACTGTACGATCAATACATTCTTGATAACGTTCACAGTACATATTGAGCCGTAACTTTCGGGCAAGGAGCACATACTGTCCTGTCACAAAAATGGTGACCGTTTACAACACTGTTTTCAACAAATAAATTCCAACGCAAAACTGGCGGAAATGATAGCATTCTTCGTGAGATTGAGTCAGCTCTCACGTTTAATCGAGATGGATGGTTGTTGCCACATAGATTTCCAGCTGAATCTCAGCGGCAAACTGGAATATTTATAAATACCTTGGTAAGAATCGGCATCCGGTAGAACTTGAATGCAAACGGGAGCAGAACCACTTTTTTTACTCATGTTTTCCTGTACAAATGAATCGTAGATGACGTAATGCATGTTGCTGTATCCTTGCAAAACTGCAAACTTTTTATTTTCCAGTTCGCTGGTTCGTCCCGATTCGTTTGATGCCTCGCACCCAAAAACAGGCAGTCATTAATTTAAATTGACCTTTGATTAACTCATCAGAATCCCATTTCCGATCAATGCAGCTCGCCATTATAATGTCCAGGCAGCAGTCAGTCAGTCAGTGAGTCCACGGTGTATCACCGTTCGTCTCCTACTGGACCAAGTGCCGAGTGAAACTTGTCCGCCACTCCGTCGACAGTAAATTTGCCACTTCGATCGATGCACTGAAAATGAATGAATTAATAATAATCATAAATTAAATTGCTTATTTATATACACAGAAATCTGTGCGCTTACTCGCTGCTCTTGTTTCGTCCTCTCTCTTCTCGGACAGGATGGAATAGTGGAACTCGCAAATTGGTCAGGCTTTCGAAGGGAAGGAAAATAAAAATAAACTCAAAATATAAAATGCAAAGCTGTAGTGCGGGTTTTTGAACGGAAATTGGTGGAATTTGTTCAATGTTTATCGCGAGCAAAGGTTTGGTGTGTTCCTAACACATCGAAAATCGACATCCGTCTAAACATTCGACCAACTTCGTGAATGATATATTCATAGTTTACGCTAGAATCATGTCATGTTTTATTATTATAGTTGCATTTTTATCAGTCGCTTCAGTTTCTGTCGCATGTTTCTTTAATGAACTAGGTTGTGAAATTGCTACAGCCAGTCACTGTCCGGAATGTCCCGCTACCGACTAATTGATGCAACTATGGACATTATCACCCAGAACTGTCTCGCTTATCGATATTTATGATACGGCTCACTAGAGCTAACTTCGTCGTTTCAGAGCTCTGCCACCGCACTGAGCTGATGTGAACCGGAGTCCTACTGCGCTGCTAACGAATGCATATTTATATTAACAAGTGCAGTGAGTCATTCACTGTGCAGTAACACGGCATCCTGTCTATAAACCTCGGTATCATAATGGCTGCAACTTAATTAATTTGATACAGTTGAAACAGATTTGCGAAGGAATCGAGCAATTCAATCAGCAGCCAATAAAACCGAGACGATAATGCCTTAATCACCACTCATTGCTTTATCCTAACCCGCGGAGATCGTAAACCTCTATCGCTTATCTCCAACGTTTGATAGCACATATCGTAAAATCAGGGCTGAGAAGGAAAAAAGACCGATAAGAAAGACGAGCGAGAGAGCTGTAAGTGATCTCCTCGCGATCGTGGCTTCTCCCGTTAAACCATTACAGGCTCACATATTTTTTGTTTTGTTTTGCTTTTGCGCTTTTGCCCATGTGTTGATTAGGCACCGGCGTTATAACGCAACCACTTTACAACCCACAAGAGAGCCTCAACGGTTAGCCGGGTGATTTTTTTTTACTGACCATGCCCGCTCGTATCGTATGCGTTAACGAAACCGTTCCATCGGCCGCGGCGTGGCTACAGATTTGCCGAGACTTGCAGTTTCGATCGGACCGGGGTAAATTACAGATCGCGATTTTAATTTTGATTTTTTTTTTTCGTTCTCCGCCTGTGTTGTATCACTCTGACCGAATTACGGACCGTTGACTCGAAGTGTTTTAGTGATTTTTTCCATCGTGGAATGTAGTTGATTAGCGGGCGCACTTCATCCAGTTAAGACACCAATTAAAGCTTAATTGATTTGACCTCACACAGTGTGCTCGAGATTACCATAGCAGTGCCGATGTCCCGTCCCACATTCAGACCTCAAAGTGTGTTTTCCTCTTTCGAAGGTATATCCTGGAGCCACAAATTTGGTTCGCTGCACCGGAGAAAGAAAAATGCGCCGATGGTTATCACTTCCTGTCCACACATGGACACCCTGGAATGGCTGACGAGGATGGATCTGGTGGAATATTTAGGTGAGTTGTCTTTCGGGAAGTTTTCCCTTACGTAAATATTTTGTGTTGAAACTTTATTTATTGTATTATCGCTCCACTCTCAAGTGAGGGTGAAAATAATTAAACTCAGAGAATTGTAAAACATTCCTTATAGAAAGTCTCTCGAGGTGTATGAATATTTCAAATAAGTTCTGCAGATTTTCGCGAAAATTAGTCCGTTACAAAAAGTGTACTAAAACTGATTTGGTCACACAAGTTGTGATAATGTAAAAAAAACACAATACACAATGTCAAAAAACACAATAGGGTTTATAAAATTTATTAACACTAACTTCTTCATTTATATATAGCTGACCCGGCAAACTTCGTCCTGCCCAAAATTTATTTTTCGTTATCACATTCACGTTTTTTTACTAAGCGGACGTTCATATGTCTGATCGCAGAACTGTTCATTGATTGATTTTCTAATCTACCCCTCTAAAAAAATCAATTGTCATGTTTGGTTGGAATATGTTTGGTTGAAATATGTGTATTATTTTACGGGACCCCCTCTCCATTTCAGAGGAGGGAGGGGTGCCATACCATCATAGAAACATTTCTTATAATAGAAACTTTACATGCCAAATTTGGCTCCATTTCATTGATTAGTTTTCGAGTTATGCAGAAATTTGTGTTTCATTTGTATGGTAGCTTCCCCTTAGAGAGGAGGGAGGAGTCTCGAACCACCATAGAGACTTTATCGATCTCTAAAACATCTATATGCTAAGTTTGATTCCATTTGTTTGATTAGTTCTCGAGTTGTTCAGCACTCTCCCCTCCTCCTCTTTAGAGAGGAGAAAGGAGTGTCAAACCACCATAAAAACATTTATTGTGCCCCAAAATCTCCATATGACGAATTTTATGCCAACTCGACTGGCCGTTGGCAGCACCATCTCAGATAGTAGTGAAACGTTGTGGGTGTGAAGACATGGGTCATTTATTTTTTTTTTTTCTCTATTATAGACTTTCAACACATTTCGGCTGGTTCGTCACTTTTACTTCCATTTTTGGAAGAATGTCAGGAGTGAGAATTGAACTCGTGATCTCTGCGTGAGAGGTATGGATGTTACCACTACGCCAGATCGTCTCCACATGGGTCATTTAAGCAACTTTGCATACTTGAAATATTCGAAAAATAATTAGACAATTTTTTGGAAAAAAACCAAACTTTTTTTTCTTAAATTTTTACAAAAATTTATAACTTCAAAACTATGATACCTACAGAATTCATGTCAAAGGATGAAATGTAGGAAATTGTTTAAATTTACCAAAAAATTTTTGGAAAAAAAAATTCGCTGAAGAAAAATTATTTAAAAAATTAAATTTCATTTTTCTCAAAAACGTTTTTTTTTTAAATTCTCAAAAATATATATATGAATAGCCCTTAAAATTTACAACAAGTCGTTCGTACATCGGAAGATAGGAACTTTTACAGGGAAAAATTTTTTCTAACAACAACTTTTTTATATTTTCTTTGAGAAAAATACAACTAATCCTAATTTTGTTTAAAGTCAAGAGTCAAAGTCAAAGCGATATAATGTATTCGACAAAGTTTTAGATCTCATTAAAATGTGAACTTTTGTGGAAGACGGTAACTTTCCATCTGTTATAGTTTTTGGAATATAAGTCATTTTTGGGTGAAGATTCCTGAAAAGAATTGTTTTGCTCGTAACATTTTTGTGTGAAAATTCTCACGTTTGATATGTTCTTGACATGTTTCCAGATAGAGAAAAGTTAACAGAGCATATAAATTGCGATAATTTATACATAAAAATGTTACGAATTGAACATTAAACATTTTTTCAAAAAAAAAAATTAAAAAGTTGTTGTTCGAAAAACTTTTTCGCCTGTTAATGTGCTCATCGTTCGATGTGTGGAAAACTTGTTGTTTTAATTTTTAATAAAAATTCTTTGGTAATTTTTAATGAAAACCAAAATAATTTCCCACATTCCACTCTTTGACTAAAATTTTGTAGGTCTGATAGATTTGTTTGCAAGCTTTTGTTTTATATTTTGAGTTTTTTCAAACTCAAACTCAAAGTTTGAGTTTTTTTTTCGAAAATCTTAATTTAGAAACTATAAGATCTACAAAAAGTTAGTAGAGAATGAAATGTAGGAAATTACTTAGGTTTTCATCAATGTCCTGGAAAAAAGGTAATGAAGATGGTAGAGTTTCGAGCGACATAGCATGCGCTGCCATAACTATTTCTCAAATAGTGACGTCAGTCGTTGTGTTTATCTTCGATTACTCACCGCATCCATGTGAAAATGCTATTTTCAGGAAGTAATTTATTAATGAAAAACGTACATTTTTTTAGAGTTCTCGCTCAATATGAGGCGAATGTGATAGCGTGCAGTGAATATTTATGAAATTACGTCGAAAATTACGGATAAAAGTGATATTTCCATGTGTCATTTTCACTCCCCACGTTCATAGAAACAAACGGAGTTTCATTATTTTAACGTTATGAAGTTGATGTTTCGAAGACTCTCAGTGTCGGAGTATATGTTGTGAGAGAATAATCGCTAATTATTCAAAATTTCACCGAAAATGTTACTGCTTTCGAGAAGTAAGCAAACGACTTCTCTCTAGACCTTTTTACCACATAAGTAATCGAAATAAGCCACGATACAATTGTCATCTGTTAAAAAACAAACAGTAAATGATTTCATTATAATTTTGGCTCAAATTATCATGCAATCGTGAGTACTTTCAACATTGTTTTGTTTCTTCCATATACATTCCATATTGATTGCAAATAATTACGACACGATATTTTGCTTGCCAATACAGATCTACTTCGCCTACTGCTCCACCTCTATATGTACCTCATTGGGTTTTCATTAAAAATTATCAAGAATTGTTTGGAAAAAATTTCATCGTAAAAAAATTGAAAATTAAAATTCATTTTTTTTAATTTTTAAAATTCTAAAAAAGTAGATATAAATAGCCCTTAAAATTTCCAACAATTTTTCCATACATCGGACGATGGGCACATTAACAGGGAAAAAGTTTTTCGAACAACAACTTTTTCATGGTTTTCTTTGAAAACATGCTATTAATGTTCAATTCGTTACATTTTTATGTATAAATTATCGCATTTTAAATGCTCTGCTAACTTTTCTCTATTTAGAAACATGTCAAGAACATGTCAAACGTGAGAATTTACACACAAAAAAAAATGTTACGTGCTAAACATTATTTTTTCGAGGATTCTTCATACAAAAATGACTTATATTCCTAAAAATAAAAAAGATAGAAAGTTGATGTCTTCGCCAAAAGTTTATATGTTAACAAGATCTAAAATATTGTCGAATACATTATATAGCTATCTTGGCTTTAAACAAAATTAGGATAAGTTGTGTTTTTATCAAAGAAAATTTGAAGAAGTTGTTGTTCGAAAAACTTTTCCCCTGTAAAAGTGCCCATATTCCGATGTATGGACGACCTGTTGGAAATTATAAGGGCTATTCATATATATATTTTTTGCAAATTTTAAATAAATATTTTTTTGAGAAAAAATAATATAAATTTTTTAAATAACTTTTTTGACAGCGAAATTTTTTTTCAAAATATTTTTGGTTTTTTTTTGTAAACGTTTAAACAATGTCCTACATTTCATCCTTTGACAAGAATTTTTTAGGTATCATAGTTTTTAAGTTATAAGTTTTTGTAAAAAATTAAGAAAAAAAATTTTGCTTTTTCCAAAAAGTAGTCTAATAATTTTTCGAATTTTTCAAGTATGAAAAGTTGCTTAAATGACCCACTTTTTAACACCCACAACGTTTCACTGCTATATGAAATGGTGCTGCCAACGGCCAGTCGAGTTGGCATGAAATTCGTCAGAATCGAAGCAAGGATGACTGATAAACAAGTCGTGTTGACGGCGAATGCGCAAGTCCTACTCGAAGCGAAGCGACTGAGTAGAGAGTCAATTTTCATGTTTCCTCTTTGAACATGTCGGACCCTGCTCTCCGGTTATGTCTCCGACATTACCCACCTGACTTTTTCGATATGACGAAAATCTGGACAATTTGGTGGATTTATACTTTTTTCAAAAAAACAATATTTTTCTGCTTCTACCATATATATATATTATATACGACATTCCGACTGTAATGGCAGCCGTCTAAGTCAGGCCAAAATTTGGCGAGACCCTCGTGTGATCGAATAGACGGCCAAACTACAACATCTGACAACACTCCACCTTATGAAGCTGTCCATTCATAGTTGCTCCAGTGATGAAAACCAATTTGAAATACAATTTCACTTCAATTGACACATCGTCAGTCAAACATGAGCCTATCGCCTTTCACTCTCATGCAAACTCATGCAGGCTGAAAATAGTGCTACATTCTCATCACGCTCAATTGAGAGAATATCACTCCACCTTCGTACAGTCTCTTTTCGCGTCCATTTCTTTCATTCTTCACACGAAAACGATATTATCAAATCGTCAAATGAAAATGTAAAAGTTCTAATATCGAAAGAAGGAGTTTTTAACTTAACCCTCATATGCCTCTTTTAATTCCCCTTTTTTTTTGAAGGACGGCCCGGGAAAATCCAGTTTGGAGAAATGAAATCGAATGTAAATTTCAATTGAAAGTAGCGACTGTGAAACTGAAAGTGACATATAGCCCCTTCAAATGGTAATTAAATGGGCAGTCTCAATCGTGATGAATCGATGTCTCAGTATGCGTAGTGAATACACACAATCGAAATTGAGATTGGCTGAAGAGAAAGGAAGAAGTGAAGTGCTGTATTCTGTTTATAAATGCAAAAAAAACAATATTAATTATGTTTAACCGAAGAAAAAACATTATAGACTTTCTAGCAGAGAAACAGTGATAACAACTGCTTGAGCATTGAGGATCGTTTTTATTTAATTAAAATGGGTAAATGATTCACTATATTAGTTTTATATTGTCTGCCCTTATTTTTCAGATAAATTCAAATCCTTCAACGGAGTGGAGGACATCCTGTACTACAGCGAAGCCGACATAAAGAAATTAGGAATTCGTAATAATGCGCACCGAGCTCGCATCGTTAGCAGCTTGGTCGCGCTGCGGGAGAAAGCATCCACAGGTAGGTGTGGGGAATTAAACACAAATCTTCTTGTAAATAAATTTAATTCGACATTCGAGTCAAAACGTTCGAAACATTCGATATCTTCGCCACGACGGATTCCCGGCCAGAAAACGTGCGAAAAGCGCAAACAAAAATTAAATCACGCGTGGTAATAAATGTGTCCCCTTCGGGACAAATGCGCCGTCCGTGTCGGTGTTGTGGGGGGTCTCAGAATGGGGAGAAGGGAAAACGACCTTACGTTTCGTTGTCTTGTCCGTTAATTTAATTGCTCCATTGGAGAGCCTGGGAACGCAGCATCCGACCCGCTGAGATAACATCCACAGGTATATATATGTACAACGTAATGCAAAACGCGCGCATGATCTTTCGCGATGGCACTTTCTCGGGTGTTCTGTAGGCTGGCTGTCCGGGGAGCAGAACGCGGCAAATTCAAATGTCACCCGTGAATAGCACTGATTGTATCTTTATAATTTGGTGCTTTTTTCGCCGGTCCGATCCATTTTATGAACTGCGATGTGTGATGGGTTAGTATTTTAGAAGCCCTCCGGGTGCTGGTTGCTGGTGGCAGTGAATTGTTTGTTTTGATATAATTTGTCATTTCTCTAAACAGCACATGGTGCGATAGGGATGGCGTTGCGGCCATTTATCATGAAAGTGATAACGAGATGGTTATATTTGCATTTTACTATTAATGGATGTATTTATATACGCTTGCGATAACGAGCATTTAGAATAATGTGTTTGTTTGTTCTGTTTCAGTTTTTTTTATTTTTCTCATTGCTATTGAAGAACTGCAGTATGTTTTTCATGTTCAATTTATAGTTATAATCCGTGAATAGATCTAAAACTTCAATTGTGGTCAAATATTGGCAAATTATTCTCAATGTGAAAATGACGAAATTCGTTGCAAAAATGATCAATTGTATTCAATGACGAGATGTCCATCTGTTCTCTGGCAAAGTTATGTTGTTAATATATTCATGTTGAATATCGTTGGGAGCATTGCAATTAAAAAACGAGACTGGGTTGGACCTGAGAGTTCTGTTCACTTGGTAGCACATGATTGAGCATTGAATTATAAAATGATCAGTCAGCCCCATGTTCAACATTTCAATAAATTATTAATTATTAAAAATACATATGACGAATTTCATGCCAACTCGACTGGCCGTTGGCAGCACTATCTCAGATAGCAGTGAAACGTTGTGGGTTTAAAGACATGGGTCATTTAAGCAACTTTGCATACTTGAAATATTCGGAAAATAATTAGACTACTTTTCGGAAAAAGCCAATTTTTTTTCTTAAATTTTAATAAAAATTTATAACTTAAAAACTATGATGCCTACAAAATGCATGTCAAATAATGAAATGTAAGAAATTGTTTAAATTTTTACGACAAAATACCAAAAAAATAAAACTGGAAAAAAATTTCGCTGACAAAAAAGTTATTCTTAAATTCATTTTTCTCAAAAACGTTTTTTTTAAATTCCCAAAAATATATATATGAATAGCCCCTCGAATTTCCAACAAGTCGTCCATACATCGGAATATGGGCATTTTTACAGGGAAAAAGTTTTTCGAACAACATTTTTTTTATATTTTCTTTGAAAGAAATATAACTATTCCTAATATTGTTTAAAGTCAAGATAGCGATATAGTGTATTCGACAAAGATTTAGATCTTATTAAAATGTGAACTTTTGTCGAAGACGTCAACTTTCTATCTTTTATAGTTTTTGAATATAAGTCATTTTTGTTTGAAGGCTCTTGAAAAAAATAATGTTCCGTTCGTAACATTTTTGTGTGTAAATTCTTACGTTTGACATGTTCTTGACATGTTTCCAAATAGAGAAAAGCTATTAATGTTCAATTCGTAACATTTTTTTTTTGTATAAATTATCGCATTTCAAATGCTCTGCTAACTTTTCTCTATTTAGAAATATGTCAAGAACATGTCAAACGTAAGAATTTACACACAAAAATGTTACGAACGGAACATTATTTTTTTCAAGAGCCTTCAAACAAAAATGACTTATATTCAAAAACTATAAAAGATAGAAAGTTGACGTCTTCGACAAAAGTTTATATTTCAACAAGATCTAAAACTTTGTAGAAAACACTATATCGCTATCTTTACTCTAAACAAAATTAGTTTTTTCAAAGAAAACATGAAAAAGTTGTTGTTCGAAAAACTTTTTCCCTGTAAAAGTGCCCATATTCCGATGTATGGACGACTTGTTGGAAATTTTAATGGCTTTTCATATATATATCTGGGAATTTAAAAAAATACGTTTTTGAGAAAAATGAATTTTCATTTTTAAAATAACTTTTTTGTCAGCGAAATTTTTTTGGTAATTTTTTGCGAAAATTTAATTTCCTACATTTCATCGTTTAATATGAATTTTGTAGGTATCATAGTTTTTAAGTTAAAAAATTTTGTTAAAAATTAAGAAAAATAAATTGGCTTTCACCAAAAAGTAGTCTAATTATTTTTCGAATATTTCAAGTATGCAAAGTTGCTTAAATGACCCATGTCTTTACACCCACAACGTTTCACTACTATCTGAGATGGTGCTGTCAACTCGTAAGACGAGTTTGCATGAAATTCGTCATACACTAAAACTCCAAAAAGATCACTACAACATATCGTGTATCCTTCCCTGGTTCACTGGCTCAATATTTGGAACGTTTATACAAGATAAATTCAATATCGAGAGCCAACAATGTAAAAAATTGTACAAGCATCTAGTTTCATTTAGTTCAAACTTACCCAATCAAATAAAAGAAAATCTGATGAATAGCAACTACACTCGATTTTTCTCACCATGTTTACATGTATAGTGTGAAAAGTTCTCTCGTCCGGATTCAGTAACCATGGTCGTATTACACAGCTCAAATGTTCAGTGAGGAAAAATCCATCTCCTCGACTACATCAAGAATATTCGCGATGCAAAGAAACAACAGGCAACGCCAGCAGAGTATTCTGAGGGCGCTCTGCTGTTTCCCAAGTCATGGTCAATCCATTTTATTACTGGTAGGAATCACTAACGGACAAATTGTTATCAAACATGCGTCTTTCTCTTACAGGGAGCATGAAAAAGACTGACCCGCTGATGAAGGCAATGCGACACAGTGTTGCGGTGGATTCCTCCTGCAAGGTATCGGGCACCAATCAGGAAACAATGTAAGTGAAAATTAATTTGATTATTTGGATAGTTCAATGCAGTAATCCGTCTGATCGTCCTCAAAAGTCAGCGTATAATTTGTTCAAAAAATACAATTGACGAATGCATGGCTGAAAATTGAGGCCTGTTTCCAATGCACGAAAAGGACGGCTTGAAATTACTATAATGTTGTATACAAGAATCATAGATGGTCAAACTATAAAATATCGCTATAAAATAACATGAAAATATTATTGAATGCAAACTTCAACCAAACATTACTCCTTGATACCCGGTACTGAATTCGGATGAGTAGAAAGTTTAGATATTTTCGTACCGTCATCCGGGGTGAAATTGATTAAACGTCCTACTGAAAGCAAACTAAATTTTTTTGACTTTTTTTATGGCACGTTCATTTATCATCTGTAGTTTATTTTCATCAGATCCCTAATTAAATGGAATAAAAAATAACTGTTTTGACATAGGACTACGTCTAACCGGAAGATATAGGGGGTGAAATGGAAATCTAGGCACTGAACAAGTAGGAAAAAATGCAAGATTTGGAACGCTTATAACTCGAACATTTCTCAATAGATCGCAAAGGTTTTTGCATCAATTGATAGGAAATATATCTACGCATCTATCATAACGAATAACATTTCGTTTTTCTTGAGATAAATAATTGAATAATTGTGAAATATCAAGCATTGTCAAAATGCACTATGTGCCCATTTTTGATTGGTCCATTTTGTGCTCCTCAAATCGTACCGAACAAAACGGGCAACCAGAGCAGCAGCGAAATAGAATGAAGCGCGATTGGAAAGGAAAAAGAAAAAAATGAGCGAAACATTGGTCGCAGTCTCACACATGCGTAATTCTCGAGCCAGCCAGTCAGCTTAAAAATCTCCGCTCCGCTGCCGTAACGATCATTCTCATTCAAACCGTACACCACATCGGTTCGCATCACAACACATCAACAAACCAACCCAGCAGCCATGTCTGGACATGGTAAAGGAGGAAAAGTGAAGGGAAAGACAAAATCCCGCTCGAACCGTGTTGATCTGAAGTTCCCCGCAAGGGTAGCTAGGCCAAGCGCGTTAGTACCAGTGCACCAGTCCACCTAGCCGGCGTTATATAGTTTCGGCCGCCGAAGTAATCGAGTTAGCTGTTCGCTGCTCGCGACGATAAGAAAACCCGCATTCGGAACAGAACACATTTGGTTCGGTGGACATCAAGACAACAGGCAGTTGCAGCGAGTGGCGAGTGGCAAACGCAATCGCAAAACGGCATCAGGTAGCAGAAGAAAAAAGTTTGTTCTTTATACAAACTGCTTTGGTGGCAAATCCAGAACAAGGCGGCATCGAGGGCGTTCGAAATGGTTTTTTTTCAAAACCACGAGTACTAAGTTTTCTAAATTGGAACCATTCCATAAAACACGGCACTTATCAGGGCCATTAAACCTTTCAAAAAAGAGTTTACGAAATACAGTTCAATGCTTTCTAAAATAATATCCAAAATAATAATAAAACACAAATTGATTTTTTCATAATTTGTTTGCCAGGATCTGATGAGTATGTGAATTTGGCAGTTGTTCTGAGCTTATTGATAGTTGGGGTTTTATTACTTTCCTGATTATTCCATTTTCACGAATTCTTAAATTGTTTCCAGATTGAAAGTACAGTAATTTACTATTAGTTCGACATTTAGCTAATTGGACGGACATGTAATGCGACTTATTTAGTTGGACATTTTTGTAAACATAGAGATCCAAATTATGACCCCACATTGAAAGTCGACACTGTACCACTGTCATCGCAAATGTTCAATTACAGGTTTAAACCGCCTCCAATGCGACACTGAGTGGCGCTTCGGCACGTCGCATTGAATGTAATTTACTGTACAACATGTCACAAAACTGGATGGGAAGAAATTTTCCAACTGTGAAAGCTGTGGCGAGTGGCAACAAATCGCTAAACAGGAAGGTTTAGCCGAACAAGATGGGGAGATCGAGTGATAACAAAACAATAAACTCTTTAGATTGAAGATAATTTTGTGATCCTGAAAAGGACCCTTTTTAGCCTGCATGTGAATCCAACGAGCGAACAAATCGTAATGAATGTATTTTTCTTTCTTTCTTTCTTTGTTTTTAAGAGGCTTTAAACTTTGCCATCGCTCCCTTTTAACGCTCATTCGTTCGTCTCATTGGACTCGCCCCTCTGGCTGATGCCGATTTGTCTCCATCCTGTGAGTGTGTACCGCTAGAGTATACAACACGCGGACCCCAAAAAATATCTTATTTTCTTTCAAACCGTAAACCCGTGTGGTGCCGTGCCGGAGCACCAGTATACCTAACAGCGATTATAGAGTTTCGGCCGTCGGAGTGCTCGAGTTGGCTTGCAAAGCTGCTCACGACAATCAGAAAACCCGCATCAAGAACAGAGCAGCTTCGGTTCGGCGCTCATCAAGGCAACAATTAGTTTCAGTTAGTGGCAAAGTGTTTCTCCGTCACGTCGCATTAAATTTAATTTACTGAACAACATGTCACAAGCTGGATGGGAAAAAATTTCCAACTGTGAAAGCTGTGGCGAGTGGCAAACGCAATAGCTAAACAGGAAGGTTTAACCGAACAAGATAGGAATATCGAGTGATAACAAAAACACAACACCAAAGGTTCTTTTCAGAACCATCAACATGTTCATAAAGAGTAAACAGTAAACTAATCCATTTTTCAGGTAGATAGGTAGGTATTCACGTAGGAGAAGAAAAAAAAACAAATTATTTAAAATATATATTTAACAAAAGCTGTCCCCTTTGTATAGTCCTACGTCACTCCAGTTATGTCCCCGACATTACCCACCCGTCTTTTTTGAACAGCATTTTTTCCAATCTTGAGCATAGTGAAGAATTTATAATGCCCCGTATTTCTTTCTATTAGCCAACATTAGTACTTAAACTAACTTAAACTAGCAACACAAATTTTAAAAACTAGCAACATCGTAAACTAACAAAAAAAATCGTCTAAAAGACACCAGAAGAAAACATCATGCATGTTATCGGTAGGATAGCAGTCAATATGCTCGAAAAAGTATGGATATTCTAAACGTAATCGTGACCAACATTTACATAAAATAATTTTCAAAAAATAAAAGGCAAGTACAGGTCGGACTCGATTATCCGGAGAATTAATTTTTTTTTTCACTCCGGATAATCTAATCCTCCGGATTATCGAGTCAAAAAAAACGAATTTTCTCTCGGTAAACGTAATATAATTATGATTTGCACTTATTTATTAAACAATTTTATCTAGGTTGACCCGTTTGTATGTTTGTGACTTTGTAACTTTGTAACTTTGTCTGTAGCGCTGTACCACATTAATAGAAATTTAATCCCCTTCCTGTTGACCGTTTGATCTGAAATTTGGAACACATCTTTATCTCTGGTATCATTATAAAACTGCGTATTCCATGATCTTGAAAATCCAAGATGGCGACCGCTAAAAAATGGCGGATTATGGACATATTTTCTCAAAATCCTATCAATATGGGTTTTCCCAAAACCCCATCAATATGGGTATCAAATGAAAGAGCTTGACTAGTAGAGTACAGTTATTTATGAAAAATTCAAATCCAAGATGACGGCCGCTACAAACTGGCGGATTACATATTTTCTCAGAACCCCATCAATAGGGTTTTCCCAAAACCCCATCAATATGGGTATCAAATGAAAGAGCTTGACCAGCAGAACACAATTTTTTATGGAAAATGTAAATCAAAGATGGCGACCGCTACAAAATCGCCATCACAAATTTTCGCAGAACCTCATCAATATGTATATCAAATGAAAGGGATTGACTAGCAGAATACAGGTATTTATGAAAAATGTAAACCAAAAATGGCCGCCACCTCAAGATAGCGCCATACATTTTTTGTCAAAACCTCATCAATATGGGTATCAAAAGGAAGTTCTCGACTAGTAGAACATAGCAGATAATGAAAAATCCAATTCCAAGATGGCCGCAGTCCCCAAAAAACTAATTACTTTTTAAATGGTTTCATTCAGCTTGATCTGTTCCTATGTATGTGTAGGGTTGTGTAGCATACTAACTAACCTCAATTCCAATTAAACACAAAACATCCTGACCCTCATTATTTCTCATCCTCAATTCCGCATTCTTACTTATTTCCCATAACCACTTTTCCGCATACCATATCTAACAACATTTACATTCGTCAGCAACTTTTGATTTCCTTACGGAAATCCCCCAAACCAACTAATTTCACTTCAATAATCATTTCAATTTTCATTTTTCAACTAGTGCTCCCGTGGCCGAGTAGTTAGCGTCATAACTAACATGCCGGGTGTTCGGGTTCGATTCCCGTTCTGGTCGGGGGAATTTTTCGTCAAAGAAATTTCCTCCGACATGCACTGTGATCACGCGTATTCTAGAGCTTGCCACTCAGAATGCATTCAAGGCGTGTTATTTGGCATAGAAATCTCAACTAAGTACTAATAAAAATGACGCAAGTAATACTACGTTGAGACGGCGAAGTTCCCCTAGGAACGTTAGTGCCATTGAAGAAGAAGAAGAACTAATTTCATAACATCGGCTGAACGCTATTATGGCACGCCAAACTTCCCTGTATACGACCTCCAACAACTAACAACAATAACATACCGCCCCGCTCGACGCTTGGTGTAGACAACAATAATGATAATAAATAAACATGTAATATCATATGCGAACTTAGCTCGTAAGTTAGTTGGTAAGAGAAATACACTCTTGTGACAGACATCGACTCGTGAATTACGTTAAATCCGAAATCCGAGCATGCCAAAGGGACAGGCATGTATCAGTTATCCCACATTAACAGAAAATTTACCCCGTTCCTGTCGAATGATTGATCTGAAATTTCGAACATACATTTAATTCTACTGTCATCATCAAACTGCGTATTCCATGATCTTGAAAAATTCAATTTGGCCGTCGTTAAAAAATGGCTGAATGATTTGACTTGGAGAACACGAAACATAATGAACAACATAAATTCAAACATGTCGCCGCTACTAAATGTTCGACTATGTATTTTGCAATCTCCTTAATATCGGTATCAAATGAAATTATTTGACTAATAGAATACAGTACATCATGAAAATATTCCGAAGAAAATTATTATTAAAATTATCCACAGTCAGTTGTTTCATCATCTTGTGATGGCGGCCATTTTGGGATTACATGTTCTACTAGTCAAGCCCTTTCATTTGATATCCATATTGTTGGGGTTCTGAGAAAATATTTAATCCGCCATGTTGTAGTGGCCGTCATCTTGGATTTGCATTCTTCATAAATAACTGCATTCTACTAGTCAAGCCCTTTCATTTGATACCCATATTAGCTATTCAATATAGAATTATTATAAAAATTATTCAAAATTTCCGAAAATCAAAAATAATCGAGTCTAAAATTCCGGATAATCGAGTCTCCGGATAATTGAGTCCGACCTGTATCGATTTTCAACCTTCAATGATGAATTTCATATATTACATTTAAAAATCAAACTACTATTCAAAAAAAAGGAAAATCTGTACAATAGAACCCTTATTATCCGCGGAATAGTCTGGCTAGCTAATCGCGAATAACGAAAATCGCAATAAAGGACTAAAAATGAGTTCGAAGCATGAAAAAAAAATATTTCAGCATGAAAACTATGTTTTATCAATACAGAAATCATTAAACTATCCATCTACAAGGTTCTGTACACCAGTGGTCAGATAATGTGAAAGCCATGACACAAACACAAGTGCATGAAACTAATTCCGGGAAGGCCTATGGATTTACTATGGAACTCGCTATCGCGCATAAAGCGCGATTCACATACAACATCCACGTCACGTTCACGTTCCGTCACGTCACGTTGCATCAATTCTCGCTTAACTTTTGAAAAGGTCCTATGTAACAAAAGTAAACAAATCGAGTTAATGGATGCACGCTCTTAGTTTTCAATCATTGAATGCATTACAAAAACAATCGTTCATGTATCTATCTTCTTCATCTTTTTATCGCCGATACAAAAAATATCCAATGTGCAGATTCGTATTTTAAGCACTCGGCTGTTACTTCGAACGCCACTTTCCTCCGACGCTCGGAACGTCCGAAGTAACAAAGCAGTCAAAACAACACAAAGTCGTACTTCGGTCGTTTTGGGTTTTTGTTTCTTACAGGCGTTGTTAGCGATTTCAGTGCAATTCAACGAGTGATAACAACAATAATATGTCTTTAGAACGAAATGCTGATATTTGAATTGCTGTTTAGTAGTTAGTTTCAGATTCGCATCGTGCAACGTAATATGTCCAATGTGCAAACGCGGCAGTCAAAACGTCCAATGTAACATTTTTCGTTCCTAGGCTTCAAATTTGAGCTCAAATCACTGAACAACAGTTACGATTGGTTTTTCAGAGTTATTCTTGACTGCTAGTGGTGAAAGTAGCGATAGAGATCGATACCTTTCAATACACTTCGCAGATTAATGTTCGGGTCTTCAACTTCGTTTTTCTCGAGTTGACGAAAATGTTACATTGGACCTTTTCAAAAGTTACGCGAGAATTATTCTTCCATGCAATTCTTATTGAAGCATTCACATACACCAGCAACGGCAAGTCGAAGTTGCCGTTGCCGGTGTATATGAATGTTTGCATAAGAACTGCTTGGAAGAATAATTGACGCAACGTGACGGGACGGAACGTGAACGTGACGTGGATGTTGTATGTGAATCGCACTTAATCCGCACCGTGGGTCATCCGCTCGCGGATAATCGGGATTCCACTGTATGACATTTTTATCTTCGCTCCAGATTAACACTGTTCATTCCCGAAGGGCATTTCTGAAGTGCAGCTCATGCGCTGTATCCATCCTCCGGTTCTGCCGTCAGCTGCAGGATATTTTTTCTACTCGCCCTGATCCTCAACGCACACATTTGTGCGCGATTCTCCCAATCGCGTCTTTTTGTGTTGCTTTGTTTGTCTTCACAACAACATAAGCATCCCTCTGTTCCAGTTGTGCACGCAGACCGAACCAGCGAACAAGCAATCAATTACACGAAATTGAGAGGGATTACAACATCATATGTTTGGAAGTAGAATTACGCGCATTCAAACCCTCTCCTGAACTACGTTTGGAGTTACGTACTTTTGATTGCAACATGTTATGTTTATTTTGCTGTTAGTGTTGTTGCCGAGGGAACTGTGAAGGGTATCAGGTTATTGAAGATCCCATTTTTGTGTAATTGCTTAATGAGAAGGGGAAACTTTGTCAGAAACGTAAGTTTGATGACGCTTTTGCCTTTCCGAACAATTCGTGAAAAAAAAATTGGTGTGGAAAAAAGTACATCTAGTGAGATGTCAGATGCCGACTTTTAAAAAATCTTTTCAATTTTCATCGGAACATTCACATGATTACACGTGATTTGAGCTTGAGCTCAAAAGGTTCGAGCATCTAGGCGCACAGGAAAATAGATTTAAAAAAGGAAACCAAAGCAATGTTCCCTATTATCCTGTTCGTTTATTTCACTTTACGTGCATAAGCCATTTCAGCAGTAACAAAGCCGTATTGAACTGAGAAAATGTTATCTCATCGATACACTATCGTCTTTCAGGAAAATAGAATTATTATTAGAAATATTACTAGGCTTTCATTGTTGTGTTGTTGAAAGCGCAAGTAGTCCGATGTTTCATGTTGTAAACAATAAAACGTGTGAGGACGAAGAGAGGCTGAAATCTCTATCACTGATGGTTACGTAGGCGTAGATATTCTATAATAACCAAGAGTTGTCAATTAGGGTAGGGCGGGGCTAGTTGGTCATAGGGGTAAGTTGGTCAGTGACGATATCTTGGAATCTGAGCGTCCAAAAAATTAGCGATCTATGGATGAAAAATAGCGAATTGCTGATACAAAAAAATAAGCAAATTGGAAAAACTTTTCATTAAGTAGGTTAAACAATACGGACATGGTGCTGATTTTGCCAAAAAATATTCACGGTTTGCGCCTTATAAAATGTGTTCTAAAACTGGTTAATAATCATGAAAAAAATAGACTCAAACTTAAAACAAAGGTTTATTGTACATATTAGCTTTGAGTGTTAATGGAAATCGCTTTTATTTTTATTGAATTTTCATGAATATTATTTTTTATATATAGAGGGGCTAGTTGGTCACACAAATTGCTCGTTTTAGAGCAACGCATATAACATTTTCAGGTATACCGTGTTTCATTACGCAAGCTATAAACAAATATAGAAAGCATATGTTTTACTGCTAAACCCAGTGTATTTGAAACAAGTCAACCACAACACAAACCACTTTCAATATAATTGTCATATTCCTATTTTTTGCTGTAAAATTTTCATGAAATAGAATGAACACTCACATTGAATATCAGAACTCACAATAATGCATTGAGTAATGTAGCATACCTGGAGGCTATTTCTATATACTTTGGGGCGAACGGTACAAATGCCATCAAAACAAATGCAAGCAATAATGCAAGCGGTTGTGCGTCGCAGGGATGCCAGGTGATTTTTTTCAAAAGTGAGCTTCGTATTACGAAGTGGGGAAATAGGCATGACAATATGGGTTTACAGAAGAAATGAACACACTTTTAAAATAAAAATTTTGAATGAAAATTATTTTTTCCAAATTAAATTAGTACCCTATATAAAAGAAAATCACTTTTGTTTGCAAGTAGTGAAAAAATATCATGCAAAAATTGTGTCTAAAGATAATTTTATATTATTATGGTATGTTTTGGTGGGAAAATCTGAAAATTCATAGACAATAGTTTAAATTAGGGCCAGACCAACATACTTCTAGTAGGTAAATAACGCCAAGAAAAAAAAATCATACAAATTTTTGCAATTTTAAACTGCATTAGGGCCGACTAATCTGATAGAGAATAGTTGCCCTCATACAAACTAATGTCGTATCCAGATGTCGACACCATTCCGCCGTCAACGCGAATGGCAATACGTGTATTATTTGCTCAAAAAAATGCCTATTATTGACCAACTTACCCCGTGTAATATAAAGACGTTAAATTAAAAAAAAATGTCAAATAATTGATTCTCTGGTTATTTTTCATTGAAAGGGTAAAAGGTAAGCTTCATTGTGGTACATAACATTCTAACGCAAAACTTCGTACTACAAAATTATAGCCAAATTTACTCAAAAATGACCAACTAGCCCCGTCCTACCCTACTAAACTAAACGATGAAAATTATTTTAAAAAAAGTTATCCATTCTCTTCAGTCAGAGCAATTTCAATTGAAAGTTTAATTTCTCATGCAAAAGGACAATTTTTTTATTCTGTATTATAGTGACTTTGAATTATTTTTGGCTGGCTCGTCACTCGGATCACAGGTTTACTTCCAGTCCGAAGGAAGAATGTCGGGAGTGAGAATTGAACTCGTGACCTATAGCGTGAGAGTACGGATGTGAACCACTAAGCCAGATCGCCTCCTCTCGAAAAGACTATCGCTGCTTTCATGGGAAACTTTCATTCGATTTCATTTCAGCAAACTGAGCTGTTCCGGACAGGGTTGCCACATTTAATTCTGTAAATTTTTTTGTAAAAAATCTGTATATCTGTATTTTTAGCAAAAAAAAAATCTGTATAAAAATCTCTATCAAAAAATTAAGGAAAAAAAATAAAATAAAGGTTTGTTCTCATTTTGAACTTATTTATCTTATTTATGGGTTGTTGAAGTCGTATCAATACAACAAAAGAAATAATTAAAAGTTTTTCTCATAATCCTCTGAATTGTATGATGTTCATACATGGTTTTGTTAAACTTTGCCTTCAAATTTTCAGCAATTTCATCCTTGAGCCGATACATTGTTATACGCTTTTCAAATAGAGTCTATAAATGTGGGTGCCAATCGGTTTTCGGATTTTGTTTTGTTGGCATTGTAAAGCGAAAGTATTCGCTCAGCACACGCTAATGAATGCTATCAAAAAGTGTCTTAGAAACGACCTTAGCAATGGATACAAAAATTCTCATAGCGCCTTTTGAATTCTTGTTGCGATACTTTTTCTCCAGTTGTTCAATCGAACATATAACATATAAAACCCATATAAACCCCAAAGATTTATGGCATTTAAATTCAAAATGTTAGAAGGCCCGTCTACGAGATTTTGTTTATATGTTATACTTTCTAGCTATTTGGTCCTTTCTATCCGTCCTTCCTTCGTATACATTTATCTGTTTTTTTTTCTATTGTTACAAATTTGTGCTTCTAACATTTTGTCTTTCTTTTGATTTGCAGATTTGGGCAATTACATTCAATCGAATTATACACTGACATTATTATTTTAGACACAAATTTCGTTACTTATATTGAGTAGTTCTGCATACAGCTAATAAAAAAAACAAAAATTATTGCTTACTATTTTTATTCATTTACTAGCTGACCCTGCAAACTTCGTCTCGCCCAAAGTGGTTGTAGTGGTTTTTGTTGTAGATAATTTCAAACAATTACGTTTTTTTTACTAGGCGAACGTCCATGGGTTCAATCGCAGAACTATCCATTGATTAATTTTGACCCTTTACAAATTTCTTTTACTATGAATTTCCTAGTACTGCTACCAGAACTCGTAATTATAATATTAAATTATTTTCAGACCCAATTCTCGTTCAAGATTTTTCAATCACTTGCAAATAACATATTTAACATGTTTGATACAGAAAATATAATAAAATGATGGAGTGCTCCCGTGGCCGAGTGGTTAGCGTCACACCTAACATGCCGGGGGTTCGGGTTCGTTTCCCGTTCTGGTCGAGGTAATTTTTCTTCAAAGAAATTTCCTCCGACTTGCACTGTGGTCACGCGTATTCTAGAGCTTGCCACTCAGAATGCATTCAAGGCGTGTTATTTGGCATAGAAATCTCAACTCTCAACTCAGTACTAATAAAAGTGACGCAAGTAAGTAATACTACGTTGAGAAGGCAAAGTTCCTCTAGGAACATTAGATCCATTTAAAAAGAAGAAGACAATAAAATGATGACATCTGAAATCGGCACAAATAGTTGTACAACGACAGTACTCGAATCGAATACACCCTCTTCGAATCACAATTTCTCGCGTTACTGTGCATTCGCCTGCCATGATTCCAGCAACGCTTGCGCATTGAATCTACACACGTGCTCTCCAGCTGGCTGATAAAACTATCAAGATTGATGCGAGATTTTCAAAGAATTTCAACAATCCATTGAGCTTATTCAAAACAGTTTAAAATCCGCCGACGATGCTCCTGGCTTTAGACGAATTGAGGTTACTTGCGCCATCTGTCATTTAACAACGTAAATAAATCATTCTGTTTGAAGAACGAGCGACGGTTAAATTATTTGAATATTGTTTATACAAACATACTAAAATTGTGATTAAAAATAGGGGATGGGAGTTAAAATTTGAGGTTATATATGGTTTGAAGCCAAATTAAAGGAAAAAAAAAAATTTATTTTATTTATTTATTCAGTTTATTTATTCAACAATACTTGTCTATGAGCCTTCGGCTCTTAAAGACTGGCTAGTTTAACTAACAATATTTTGGCATTTTTAAATTCAAAACATTAATCAATAAATAAGGTACATATACATTTTAACAAAACCATACAATTGAGCTCGAAATTGACAAAAACAAAAATAATACTCAAACATTCGGAAACTGCTCTGACAACAGACTTGTTTTTAACTGTTTTTTGAACGAACATACATTACGGGATTTCAAATTGTCGCTAAGGTTGTTATAGAACGTAATAGATTTTTTCAAAACCGAATTCTGGCCGAATCTTCTTGTATTGCTTCTGCTGATACTTAAGTTTGTCCCGCTTCTGGTGTGGTGCTGGTGCTGATCGGAGGCCCTTTCTAGATGAGTGTTTGTGTGGACCGCTTCTAGTACTATCTGCTGTATATGGGTACACGCGCTGACTTTGTAGACATTTTCTACCAATAACAATTGGTGTTTTGTATGAACGGAGTTGACGTTCTCCAAGAATACCCGAAGAGATTTTTATTAGCTTTGTTTTGAATCACTTGAAGAGATTTCATTGCTGATTTATTGGCTGTACCCCAGATCAGTATTCCATAGGCTAAATGACAATGGAACAGTGAAAAGTGCAGGTTTCGTTTCGTACTGGTTGGAAGCAAATCGCAGATTCTTCTGAACACACCTGCTACCTGTGCCAATTTAGCACCTAGTCTACGAGTATGCTCAGACCACTTTAGTTCACTATCAAGCTATACCCCTAAGTACTTGAAAACATCCGCTCGATCAATTATATTACCGTCGTAGAAAATATTCAGATTAACCTCTTTTGGAATATTGAATAGCATGTATTTTGTTTTAGAGATATTCACAGTGAGCTTGTGTCGATTCATCCACACTCTTAGACTGCAAAGATCTTCATTAATCGCACTTTGAAGAAGTTCGTATGATTCGCCAACATAAATTATCATCCGCATACATGAACAGAGCACCTCGGAGGAGTAGGTCCTTCAAATTGTTCACATAACAATCAAACAAAGTAGGCCCTAGAGTGCTACCTTGAACCACGCCATAATCCACATTTCGCATCGTACATCTCACATTTTTATCTTGCACAAATTGAGATCGTCGTTCTAGGAAGCTCCGAAACCATAGCATAGACCGACCTTTCACACCCAACTCACTAAGTCGTCGTATCAAAATATTTCTGTCACAGGTATCAAATGCTTTACTCAAATCGAGGAAAATTGCAGCAACTTTTTGTTTTTCATCACAGTGTCTCTGTATTTTGGATACAACGCCGAATAAAACCGTTTGTGTACTCGATTTAGGTCGAAATCCGTATTGCTTCGATGAAATCAGCTTATGGTATTCGAGATGATCCACTAATTGTTTATTTATGGCCTTCTGCATAATCTTATCAGTGACAGAAGGTACATTTATTGGGCAGAAATCCGAAAAATTTTCAGTCCGTGAGGTTTTTGGAATGGCAACAACTTTAGATACCTTCAGATCTGATGGGACACAACACTGCATTATAGATGAATTTATGATATCTGTTACTGCTGAGGTAATTTCGTCTTTACAGAACTTATATATTTTTGTCTGAACATTATCATACCCTTTTGAGGCAGATGATGGGAGTCCATCAATTATTCGTTGTACTTCAGCAGTAGTCACTGTAGATAATTCCAATATAATAGCAGTTTGATCGCGAATGGGCTGTATTGCAGTGTAGGGTATTTTCTCTGCCAACGATTTGCCAACTGAAGCAAAGAAGTCATTTGTCTCATCAGCAAGCCGTTGTTTACATTTTTCTGAAACCCCATCGCGTGTAATTATGTTTGTTAATGTAGGTTTGTTTCCCAATACTTAACCTTAATCGTAACCCATGTTCTGATGATGTTATCACTACAACGGTCGAATTTAACAGCGTAGTACTGCTGAAAGGAATATTCTAATCGGTACCCTAGCGGTCTCATATACAGTTTATACAGTTTACAACCTATTCCCATGCCTACCAAGTTTTTTTTGGTGTATAACCTCATCAAAATCTGTCGAATCCTTTCGGAGGAGCTTGACCACAAACACCGTAACACGAGATTTTTATTTTTTAAATATGATAGATATAACCTGATTTTATGTTGATATGCTACGATATGATGTACCCGAATCGCTGACATTGTGATATGCTGTGTCGTCCTATGAGTGGTGGATGGTCGATTTTTTCTCTGGACTCAAACTATGCTGATGTGGTACTTCCGATTGACGGGTAGTATGATTATTTGCGGTAACTAGTTAGCTGATGGACTCCTGTTAGACAAGTGGGGAGTCCACTAGATATCTCACCCATCTCACATTTCTATTTCCGAAAACCTCAACGGGAACTTTATTTAAGTGTAAAACAATCTATTCACTGTAATGACATGAACATTCCATAACCATAGAAATTCATAGATATCCAATTATACATACTGGAATTGTTCTATAGTTCTTGTGTTCAGAATATTTATATTAAGTTAGTATTTCAAACTGATAGAATGTGAAATAAAAACAAAGAAGAAAAACCAGATAACTTAAGCTAAATGAGCATACATTAGCCTATTATGAATTCCAAGGCCATCTCTTAAAGATGAAGAAAATGCTGGCAAACTATCGACGTAATTCCGTCTGATTATGGAATAACTTGAACTGCGGATGCCCTGCTGAGACAGTAATTCATATAATACCAAAAGTAGTGCACCCATTCAAATGCTTCCGATTTGACCGACAATGTTTAATGAAAACTCAAGAATCTTGCTTTCTTCTTACCAACCAGACATTTAATGATATTGCTCCACATCTGAACAGCATTCAGGAAACAAGATCAATGATACGATTGATGACAATGGTTGGAAATTATTTCTGTTAGTAGTTACCATGATTGGTGTTAGAGGTGAAAAAAAAATTTTTTTTTTGGTATTTTTATGGTGTAAACATATGGCCACAGGAAGCAGCAGTGTTCGTAGAGGTGAGAAAATCAAACGAATTGATAATTTCAAGTTTTACTGTTAGAGTAATACTGTTAAAGTAATCTCTGTAATCCGAAACTCACCACTGGAACATTACAATAAATGGATTGATTAATTCAACCTCATCTTCTCTTGTTTTGATCAATTGTTTTATGTTGCGTTTTGAAATTAAACATTTTGCTGTCAATAATAATCAAGTAATAGCTACTTCAGTCGTAGTTGCAATATTTGGTATTGTTATGTCGGCTCACATTGATGAAAACAATAGCTTATTGAAAGAATTTTTCATAATGGTAAAAATATTTCAGATTGATAGGGTCCTTCGTAATCATTTCACTCTTTTACAATAGAGAAACATGAAGTGAAAAGAAAAACGACCGACCGACGAACAATTCCTCAATATTCCCCCTTCAACGAGCGATAGAGGCTATACATCAAGACGTCAACCCCCCTCGGGGCTCACTGCTGTCTGATCTTGAATGAACAACGCACCTCACTTCTTCTGTTTCTCCCTCCGAGAGGTGGTTGGACTTGAAAGAAAAACCATCCAACCACACATTTGCCGCATTCGCACTCTCATTTGGGTATGCCTATTTGTACCCATCCCCTTTGGGTGCACTTCGAGCCGCCTACCGGAAGCGCTAACCACAGAGCCAATGCAAAGTACGGCACCGTTTGTTCGTAGTACTACGAGACATGTGTGTACGTGCTCATGTCTCACCAGCGGGTCTCTGCTCTGCTCTTATCAATCTCTTATCGGGCCACAACCAGCAGCGTAACAATCGCGCCTCTCAGCCTGCCAGTCAGTTTACAAACCAACTGACGGCACTCACACAAATCAAAACGCGCCCCGTCTGGTTGTAGTGGTTCAAGGCAAGGACGAATTCCGAGTGTCGTTTGTGGTGGTGTTGGTGGTGAGTTACTTCCCTTGCTGCTCAGAATTGTGCTCCGTTCTGTGCAAGGATACAGCGACAACCCGGTGGGATACCTTCCACAGTCCAGAAGTGTGTACTCTCGCGTTCGGTAATGTCGGGTTTTTCTTCTCGATCCTGCTGGTGAAAAATTGTCTCCTAGTTTCAGTTTTTCATCTCCTAGCTATAGAAAATTTTCCAACCTGCTTCTACCAACCTTCTGGTGTTCCTCAGCACGGAAGCTCAAACCTAATCGCGGATAAATTGCATCGAATCGGAGAAACAAAAAAATAACGTATATTCGTACAGTGCAAAAAGTGGGTGGGAAAATTGAATGCCAAGAATCTGTTGAAAAACGGGTTTCCCTAGAAAATTAACTTCTGTTGTGTGAAAAGTGAACTCTGGCCACATTTCCCCATTCAGGGAAGACTGTGGTGTGTAAAATGTGTTCACGTGAATATATCCCTAACAGCATTTGTTGAATAATTGATGCGCGAGAAGAAAGCCGCCTCCCTGAAAAGTGTAAAACAGGGAAAAGTTTTGTACGGTGATTCTGCTGTGCCCAGCTGCACACCATCCCTGCGATAGTTGGATTACGCCTCACCGCCACCCACACGATTTCACTAATCACACACGCTACAGCACTGTGTGAATCGTACAAAGGATATCATTTCGTCAGACCGCGCCACGAAATTCTCAACCCAGATTGGAAACAGGAAAACTAATTAAAGTTTTTCCTCGGTTCGAACGAAGCTTATGAATTGCGCTCCCATGATTTAAGGTGTGTATATGATTTTCAAAGCCTTGCTCTTTTTGCCTCCAGGATTCTTTTTTTTTTGTTTGTCTTGGCCACTGATTTTCTCAATGGGGCGAAATGAGTTACCGGACGGACGAGATTCGCGCACACCACTATGCGATAGGGATGCACCAAGAGGGTACACAACAAAAAGGACATCACGAGAAGAGAGGGAAGGTGAGAGTGAGTGTTCTTATGTTGGTATCTGGCAGAATAGTTAATGTTTTGCACTCACCCAGCCCCTGCCCCTGACGATATGTTATTATGCTCGGCGCAAGTTTTCTGTTTATTTTTATGCCGATGCCGTTTTGATTGCTACAGCTGCGTACCGTTTGTCGTTTTCGTGAATGGAAATGTTTGTAGGATTTTTTCAGGAGATGAATATGCATTCATAGAATCATTGTATCACTACTCAGATCAACAGCGAGTACTCGTAACTGAAAAATAAATATACTCAAACAAAGTGAATATAACAAACTCAACAAAGTGATGTTATTGTGGTTTATTTATTTGAGAAAAGATTCAGGAATGCCTGAATATGTGAGATAAAATGTAAACTCTTGTGAATGTACATCCATTCCTCAAAATATACATCAATTAAAGTGAGATTTTTTTTTTCGATAATGTTCGTAAAACATTTTAGGCAAAGATGCGGTTAAGATATGCATTCCTCGTGGTGTTTTCATTTGTTTTTTAACATTCTTTTGATGGATTCAAAAGTATATGAGTCCTTCTAATTGACCATACGAACTACATGAACAATAGCACCCATGAACTGAAATGAACATTTATTCTGATCGAAATATTCAAAAATACATTCGACAAAAGAATTAGAGGAACTAGGTGCGAAGTTGAAAATTTAAAATGATTTTTGACATGCTGTAACTTCGTGAGAAATTAACGCATTTCGATGGGATGTGCATCATTTTGAAGCTACAACTTTCAGGTATTAGAATATTTTACGTACATATTTTTATCTTGGTGTGTGTAGGTGTAGTGGGCAACAAGATTGGGATGAAATCAAAAATCGATTTTTCTTTGTTTTTTCAATAATATTCTAGACTAACACAATTTTTTTGCTAACCAACTCAATAGCAAATCCAATTAACTTTATCAACCAGCTTTTATTTGATTCCAAGGACGTTCGTAGGACCTTCGCACACAGAGATATTTCAGTTTCAATGAAAAATATGGGAGAAGAGTGCGTATTTGTACCTACAAACGCATGAAAACGAAAGTTACGAGTCGTTCATTCTGAGAGTCGCGTATGTTTTTATACTTCTGGTACGATTTGCGACTGAATGCTCCTCTAATTTACTCCAAAATTTGAAAAATCTGCTAGAAAAAACGGCAATATGAAACGTTCACAGATGTTTAGGGAATACACTAGGCTTAAAATTTGCTCGCAAACATTAGAACTTATTGCGATATTTGCAGAATTACATTAGATTTTGTAAAGCACTATAAAAATTCTGTTTTTGACAGTTTTTTTTTAAATCGATGCAAAAAATTTAATAATTTTTTTTCGTCAAAGTAAAAAAGTATCCTTGTGCAGAATTTATTGGAGTTTTCAAAACTGCCTTTAGATGGCGGTCCGATGGTTGTTTATTGAATTACTCATCATCAAAGACGAAGGGATATTTTTTCATTCAAACTGAAATATCTTTGTGTGAGAAGGTCCTACAGGAACGTTCTCGGAGTCAAATAAAAGCTGGTTGATGAAGTTAATTGGATTTGTCATTGAGTTGGTTAGCCAAAAATTGTGTTAGTCCAGAATATTATTGGAAAAACAAAGAAAAAACGATTTTTTTTTTTATCCAAAATATATATTTTTATTAAGGCTCATATGGCGTCAACCTGACGGGGCCGGGAGTTCAATATTTCGACAATGTTTGCCTTATAACTATGTTAGTAATATGTAACCGATTACTCGCGGTTGGCTCGAGGTTAGTATTACAAGTGTTTTCGTAATTGTGATGTTGCTGTCTCCAATGCTCTGTACCTGTGCCCGACACGGGATACTTCCTTTTGGGATGCAGCTGACCATTAATCAGCAACGCCCCCTAGTCTGTACCCCATATCTAGCGTGGTGCGTCTTCTCGACTCGAGGAATCCAGGATAGAATGGTCACTAGCCGGCGCAAACATCAGCTCGTGTAGAGTTGTCATGAGCGGTACAACCTTTGGCTCTCGTTGAATGATCAGTGGACTGCACAACCTTTGGCCCGTGTATCTGTAAAGAGTATGTGTATGTATTGCCGCGACTAAGTAAAAGTTTATAGATCGGATAGGAGGGATATGAAACAGGGACACAACGAAGGAAACATCATTAAACGTTGACATCGGCGTTTCTGAGGAACAGGTATAGATGAAGCAGAAGATCAGGATCACGGCTACCTAAGATATCCCGGACGGGGATATCCGATTGTCTGCCTTTTGCTCTCAGTGCTCTAGAGAGCTGAGAACGAGCAGCATGGAACCGGATACACGACCAGACAATATGCTCGATGTCGTGGTAGCCATCGCCACAATCACAAAGATTGTTTGCTGCGAGCCCAATACGATAGAGATGCGCGTTTAGTTTGTAGTGATTGGACATAAGCCGAGATATCACGCGAATGAAATCACGACCGACATTCAATCCCTTAAACCAAGCTTTCGTCGAAACCTTACCTTAGGAATAATCGTGTGTAACCAGCGACCGAACTCATCTTCACTCCACATGCGCTGCCAACTAACGAGTGTGTCCTGACGAGGAATGTGAAAAAAATCATTATAGGCAATTTGCCTTGCAAAAAGTGTGCCTTCTGAAGCGCCCACCTTAGCTAGCGAGTCCGCTTTCTCATTCCCCGGAATCGAGCAATGAGAGGGAACCCATGCTAAGGTAATCTTGAATAATTTTTCGACCAAAACACTCAATAGATGTCTTATTCTTGTTAGGAAATAAGATGAGCGTTTATCAACTTTCATTGAACGAATTGCCTCTATTGAGCTGAGACTGTCTGAAAAAATAAAATAATGGTCGATGGGCAGTGTTTCAATGATCCCTAGTGCGTAGTATATCGCATCCAGTTCAGCGACATACACGGAACAAGGATCTTTGAGTTTGAAAGAGGCACTGGAATTTTCATTGAAGATGCCGAAGCCAGTGGACCCGTTTATGAATGAACCGTCAGTAAAGAACATTTTATCAGATCTAACTTTCCCATATTCTGCCGAAAATATCGGCGGAATAGAATCGGAGCGTAGATGATCTGGGATTCCATGGATTTTTTGTCGCATGGACAGATCAAAATTGACAGAGGAATTGCAAAAGTATGGGAAGCAAACTTGGTTGGAGATGCCCGGTGAAGGGTGCACTTCATGGGTAAGGAAATCATGGTACAAAGACATAAAACTTGACTGAGGAGTCAGTTGGAGTAGATTTTCGAAGTTATCAATCACCAATGGATTCATGATCTTGCAACGGATGAGAAATCTGTAGGATAATTCTGTGAATCGAAGAGTAAGCGGGGGTACTCCTGCCAAGACTTCGAGACTCATCGTATGTGTCGAATGCAAACACCCCATTGCTATACGCAAGCAACGATATTGTATTCTCTCCAGCTTGAGAATATGAATCCTGGCAGCTGATCGGAAGCAAAAACTGCCATATTCTAACACTGATAATATCGTTGTTTTGTACATTTGAATGAGGTCTCCTGGATGGGCACCCCACCATGTTCCGGTTATTGTTTGGAGAAAATTGATTCTTTGCTGGCATTTCTGTTTCAAATACGCAATGTGTATTCCCCAGGTACATTTAGAGTCAAAATATACTCCAAGGTATTTGAAAAACATCGAGTGCTTGATCGTTTTGCCGGATAGGTGGGCGGGTTCGTGCTTCCTAGAAAAAAACGACCATTTCGGTTTTCTCCGTAGAGAATTCGATACCCAGCTTGAGAGCCCACGTGAACAGGTTGTTCAGGGTATCTTGCAAGGATTTTTGCAGAACGGCGGGATTAGTACCGGTGATGGAAATAACTCCATCGTCTGCAAGTTGTCTCAGCGTGCAGTTTCTAGTTAGACAATCATCCATATCATTGACGTAAAAACTATACAAGAGGGGGCTTAGGCAGGAGCCTAGTGGTAGGCCCATAAAACTGTAACGAGAAGATTTCAAGCTGCCATGATTGAAAAACATGTGCTTTTCTGAGAGTAAATTGTACAGGAAATTATTCAGAATTGGCGAAAGTCCACGATTATGAAGTTTCTCTGAGAGAATTTCCATGGAAACTGAATCAAATGCCCCTTTGATATCGAGAAAAACGGAAGCCATTTGTTCTTTACGAGCAAATGCGATTTGGATTTCAGAAGATAGCAGCGCGAGACAATCGTTCGTCCCTTTACCTCGGCGGAAGCCAAACTGCGTATTTGACAGCAAATTGTTCGCTTCAACCCACTTGTCCAAACGAAGTAGAATCATTTTCTCTAACAATTTGCGAATACAGGATAACATTGCAATCGGCCTATACGAGTTGTGATCGCAAGCCGGTTTGTTGGGTTTTCGTATGGCTATCACTCTCACTTGTCTCCAGTCATGCGGGACAATATTCAGCTCCAGAAACTTGTTGAACAAGTTCAGCAAACGCTGTTTCGCCAAGTCGGGAAGATTCTTCAACAAGTTGAATTTAATCTTGTCCGACCCAGGAGCTGAATTGTTACATGAGAGGAGGGCAATTGAGAATTCTACCATCGAAAAATTCTCATAATCGCATTGGAGCGGAATGTCGCGTACGACGTTTTGTGCAGGAACGGAATCGGGACAAACCTTTCTTGCAAATTTGAAAATCCAACGGTCAGAGTATTCCTCACTTTAATTTGTATGGTTCCAGCCACGCATTCTCCTAGCCGTATTCCAAAGAGTGCTCATAGCTGTCTCCCTTGACAAACCATTGACGAATTTCCGCCAATATCCACGCTTTTTTGCTTTAATCAGACCTTTTAGTTTGGCTTAAAAACGATTTTTGATTTCATCCAAATCTTGTTGCCCACTACACCTACACACATCAAGATAAAAATATGTAACTTGAAATTTCTAATACTTGAAAGTTGTAGCTTTAAAATGATGCGCATTCCATCGATATCCACTTTTTTACGAAGTTACAGCATGTCGCTTTTTTCTTCGAATTAGATTTTCGACACTCCATTGGTCGACCTAACCGGCAAATTCACTCCACCATCTTTACATTTCTACTGCATCCTTTGTCACGTTACCTTTTTCAGCATCCGTTTAATAATTGCTCTAAGTTTCTCGATTGATTGAACCTTGCTGTACAACGCGTACGTATTTTGGTCACTATGTTTGGCTTTTCAGCAATTCCAAATGAAATCGTCCTAAAAATGCAGATTTTAAAAACTTGTATTTTTGATTCCAATGGAAGTGTGTATTCCGTTTGGGTTTGAGGAAATATGAGTTTTTCACAGCAATTGGGAATTTTTTGACTCAAGCGTAACTTTTGGAAAGGGCGTATCTATTTTAGTAAGACAAATCTTTGATAATTTATATCTCAAAAACTATGAGTCGTACAGAAATAGTGTCTTAGAAAGAGTTATAGAGTATTGATGGTTGAATATGAAAAAATGTTGTATGTTAACAATCATTTTTAGCCACAAATTATGAATCCTGATGTGATTTAAAACAAAAAAGGTTATTATCAATCTCCTTCTAAATGTAGCCATTCTCGAGATATTTAAAAAAATATTTGTAATTTATTGTCTTTTTAATAATAAATAGGCCCTTTAAATATGTTTGTCGTGTTATACCATCATGTTCATGAGATTTTATGAATTCGCTTATAATTGGGCCCATTTTTTAAATTTTCTACATGACTTCTATTTTATATGAAAAAATTGAAAAAATATATAAAAAAATACATATTTTTTGATATCGCAAATTAAAATTTTATTTTGTAAATAAAAAAAAGAGTACTAATTTTTCTTCTCATTGTATATTTTTTTCAAATTAAGCCAACAATACTCTATAACTCTTTCTAACACACTATTTCGGTACGACTCATATTTTTTTAAATATAAATTATCAAAGATTTCTCTTACTCATATCGATACGCCCTTTTCAAAAGTTACGCTTCAGTCAAAAAATAAACCATGATGATGCATTTGGAAAAGTTTTTGGAAATAATAATAAAATTCATAAAATTTCATGAACATGACGGTATAACACGACAAACATATTAAAAGGGATTATTTACTATAAAAAGACAATAAATTAGAAATATTTTTTTAAATATTTCGAGAATGGCTACATTTAGAAGGAGAATGATAATAACCTTTTTTGTTTTAAATCACATTAGGATTCATAATTTGTGGCTAAAAATGATTGTTCACATACAAAAATTCGAAGTGTCGAAAATTCCGAAAAATTCGATGTTCCACAAAGTTCGTCAAAAATAGTTTTACCATCTTGGGCCCATTTTTCAAATTTTCTGCGTGAATTCTATTTTGTATGAAAAAATAAAAAAAAATAAAAAAATATTTTGGATATTGCAAATTAAATTTTTATTTTGTAAATAAAAAAAAGAGTACTAATTTTTTTTTCTCAGTGTACATTTTTTTCATATTCAACCATCAATACTCTATAACTCTTTCCAAGACACTATTTCTGTACGACTCATAGTTTTTGAGATATAAATTAACAAAGATTTCTCTTACTCAAATCGATACGCCCTTTTCAAAAGTTACGCTTCAGTCAAAAAATTCCCAATTGCTGTGGAAAACTCATATTTCCTCTAACCCAAACGGAATACACACTTTCATTCGAATCAAAAATACTCATGTTTTGTCATTTGTCAATTTCATTTGAAATTACTCTTTTGCGTCCGGTTTGATTGTTAATTTGCCATAGCCTTCTCGAAAACGAATCCTCCGGACGGTGCTACTGTTTGATTGAATTTCCTGGAAATATCTCCATTCGAGTGTACTTTCCAATTGTTCTCAAGACCTTATAACCAAGCTTCCAGCTACCAACCGTAAGCTCCACTATAATGCGTACTTTCATTCATCTGAATTATACTTTTCCATCCACGGGAAAGATTGACAAATTAGAAACAATCTACTGTCAAAATATTTCGGAGTTGACCATTGAACTGTTTGGTTGGTGAATAACTTCGTAGAGTAGCTTTTATATAAACAAAAAAAAAAGAACAATTTCATCAATAAGTTGATCAGTTATATTATAATGTTGATTTTTGCTTCCTGGGTATTCCTTCTCTAAGCCTCAAACCTATATTAAAAAATTAAATAACTCAAAAATACAATTAACATAGTTTTGTAGAGTAGAAAGAGCTCTATCGAATGAATACTTACCCTTTGACAAACAGCAAACAAATCGCCTTAAACTTACGCAAACGCCTTAAACTTATTCACCAACCCAATATTAACACGTTAAGCCCCGATATTATCTTGCTGCACTTTCGATTCAGCGCGCATCAAGACCATTTGCACAATATCAGTGTCGGTCCCAGTTCCCATAGATACATATTGTATAAATAGACAATAGTCAGCAATTCGACTAGAAAGTAGTCACATTTTGTAAAATATCCGAAAAAACCGTATATATTTTTATTTTATTATTTTATAACTGTCAGTCCCAGTCAGTCAGCACTTTTCTACCAAAAAGCTCAACGTCGGCCCTTAGGGACAAACGCTGGGCTCAACGTGTTAAAACCCATAAATGAATTAAATCCATACTCGATCTTTATTCAGGAATCTCATTTCGTCCACCGTAGGAATCCTATTTTGAATAGCTTTAGAATCTTCTACAAAAATGATAAATTCCACTTTCGCGCCTCTGGCGGAGTAACTATTCGCGTTAACACGTTCGTCGCCCAAAGCGACTTTCCTGAATTTCTTGCGGAGCCCAATTTGCGGATAAATTATTAAATGAAGATCAAACTTAGTTTGTAGACAACTTTTACATGATCTAGCAATATTTTATTCAATTTGAAGGTGAATTGACAACAATAACGCATGCCAAAGTCATATTATATGGGTTTCGCAAAAAGCTGCAGTACAAACTATCCGCACTATAAATTAATAAAAAGTATAGTATAAACATTATATTGATATGGTCATAATTTTATTATCTTTCTACATATCCTATAGTTACATTTAGGTGCCTATTCTATCGAATTCCTCTCAAAAATCCTATTCAATTTGATCGAGGAAAGAGTCACCCATATCTGGGTGACGGGGCGACGAATGTGTTAAGGAGAGTTTTCATGCAAAAGAAATAGAATTAGATACTAATCTACAAGCTGTAGCTGTAACAGTCTTTTTCCTGGTAGAGTTTACGTTATGCAATCTTTACTTGCCAACAAACCAACAATTCTCTAAACAAGACATTGAACAACTTTCAAATCAACTTCCCTCACCATTCCTTATATGATCGGATAGCAATGCTCACAGAAGATGGTGGGGATACAATGGGGAAAACTCATAAGGACGCATGTTGGAGGATCTACTAAACAATCTCAACTTGAATGATGGCACAACTACCCACGACAGCCAAGCTAGTAATTCTTTTTCTGCTATTAAGTTAACCTTGTCCCCACTTTTTTCTGATTCGACTGGAAAGTCCTTGATGACCTATGCTCGAGTGACCATTTTCCAATCATCCTTCCAGTACTCAGATGCAGCCCAATGGCACAACTTTCAAGCTATAATTACCCATTATTTAAATACAGATAGACCCCATAACATTGAGGACCAGATTGATACTTATTTGCTGTAGTGGTAGTAGTGGTAGTATATTCAAGTCACTTTTATTGAAAGGACATGCGTCACAATCACACACACACAAGGCGGCATCGGTGGATATAAACATTCAAACGTCGTTTTTTCCCGAGACATATGTTTAGCCACAGGGCATAAAAAAACGAGTTTTCGCATAATCACCAAGCCTTTATCTGTGTTTTTTGAAAAAATACCTGGGAATGTTCAATTTACATAATAAATATTAGATGTGCAGCGTAAGAAGTTGGTCAGATTAGTGATTTACGTATAATTTAAGAGAATTCTATTGACGGAAGAGGGACGGAAAATAATCAAGATATTCAGTGAACAAAAGTTTTCTAATCGCTCGATCGTAACAAAAACTGGTCTATCTGAGAAAGTGGTACGGATTTTTTTTAAATAGTGCCAGAAATATGGGATATAACGACCAACAAATGGGAACGCCAAAGCTACTTTGCGTGTTTAAGGTCGAATAAGACACGAAGCAACCATGAAACGATGTCCTGCTCATACATTAAGGCAGAATCGGTTGTTCCAGTAACGAAGAGGCATATTGCGCGCATCTTGAACGAGTCACCAAACATCATGTGGAAGAAACCTCAAGGGAAGCCGAAACTGACCGCCACCCATAAGCAGAACCATCTCATTTTCGCCCGGCAATACATGGAATGGAAACTAGAATGGAGAAATGTTGTATTTTCCGGCGAAAAATTTGATTGGCCATATTGAGAATAACGCTCCCGAGCATGTCCGTTTTTTTAGCAGGATTATGCATAGATCCACGTTTCCAAGCAATCGAAGGCATGGTTTGCCGAGAAGGACATTCCGCTTCTTGAATTACCTGCTGTCAGTCGATTGCAATCCCATAGAGATCCTATGGAGAATCTTGGTCGAGATGGCCTATGCAAACGGATGACAATTTGACAACATTTCCAGTCTCAAGGCAGTAATTCTGGAATGTTGGGCTATAATCAATATGGCAACACTTTAAAAGCTGTCTGACTCGATGCCAAATCGAGTTTTCAAAGTGATCCGAAATGGAGGTGAACATACTAAATATTAGCTACCGATTGGACTCGAAATTTGCCGCACAAATTTTCTTTTATTGAAATTTTAGGATGCGGCTAAACGAATGTCCACCCTGATTCCACATATTTGAATTACTTAGAAAACAAAAAGTGAATTTATACTTTTTTTAGAATGAATTCGATGAAAATAAACAATAATCGTCTTTTATGAGCAAATTTGTACAAAGAATTGACTTATTCTTAAAAATATTTAGGAAAAATAGGGTGCGGCTAAACGAATGTCTACCACTGTATGAATCAAAATAGCATTGTAGAGACCCTTTTCAATCTTGCCATTCTTTGACCAGTTATGCGGTCTGTATCTGCTCGCACCTGAACATTGGCAACGGACGATTCTCATCCATATGCAAAACGAGATTATAATCAGATAGATTTAAAGCACTCTAGCTCTAAATGATTTTTTATATTCAAGCACTCTAGCCCCAAAATCACTATTTTATGTTTTCTGGCATTAAGAAGAGAATATTAATGCACTCTAGCGCTAGATTCTACATAATTGTTTTAAGGCACTCTAGCTCTAGTTTCATACTCAGGCGCTCTAGCACAAAATATTACGATCATTTACATCTAGGTTCTCTAGCACTAGACTTTACATAATCAATTTCTAGGCACTCTATCTCTAGTCTTTTTGTTTTTGAATACAGACACTCTGGCACTGAATATTACTATAACGTGATTCTAGGCACTCTAGCTCTAGCTGTTTAAACCATCCAGGCACTCTTGCAATGAACATTATAACTTGATTTTAGGCACTCTAGCCCTATGTATCAAGTTTAGCTTTATAGCAGCCATTAGGCTCTTAAATGCAGACTTTCATACATATTATGCACAAGCACTATGCCCCTAGTCCCCCTGTCGTATATTGGACACTTTGTGATATAGTAGAGAAAGAAAGACGTGTCTAGATGTCTCATCATGACTGTGTCGTATATTTTACAAGTGTCTGCTTAACACTTTCACGGCCCTGCCCCGTCACACTTTCCTCGCTCGAATTGAGTAGGATTTTTAGAAAGGTATTTGATAAAATAGACACCTAAATGTAACTATAGGATATGAAGAAAAATAATAAAATCATAACCATAATATTATACTGTTTATACTTTATAGTACGGATGGTTTGTACTGTAAGTTGTATAACTCTTTCTAAGACACTATTTCGGTACGACTCATAGTTTTTGAGATATAAATTTTCAAAGATTTCTCTTACTCAAATCGATACGCCCTTTTCAAAAGTTACGTCAAAAAATTCCCAATTGCTGTGAAAAACTCATATTTCCTCCAACCCAAACGGAATACACACTTTCATTGGAATCAAAAAAACAAGTTTTTAAAATATGCATTTTAGAACGATTTCATTTGGAATTGCTGTATACGGCCACTCCATGCCAAACCGATAAAGTGGTTCTCAGGTTTTCGTCAAAAGTGGTAATTTTGTTCTTCGCACAACATTAGACCAGTATTATTTTATTTTCTCATTAGGATGTCCATTTCCATTTTACGGTGGTTCGATTATATGATTTTTTTGAAAAAAAGGAATTTTTTGGGGATAATTTGAAAAACATGATTTTGGAACACCCAAAAATGGAAATGGGTACCCTAATAAAAAAATATAAAAAATACGGGTCTAATGTTTTGCGATAAAGAACAAAACTACCACTTTTCATGGAAATCGAAGAACCACTATATCGGTTTGGCATGGAATGGTTGTATATAACTTACGTTTTTAAATTAAAGGAGAGCGTTTTTAAAAAAGAACTACACTTGTTCACTGTAAGATTAAGACTAACTTTATTATCGCTTCCAGTTTACATGACTTATGATTTATGCCTACTCAATGAGCCGAAGGGAATTTGATACCTACATTCTCGAGTTGCGTACCGTTGCCTGTTATGCTGATTCGTGTTGTGGTGTCTACGTTGAATATGTTATTTCAGTGAAGATGGGACGTTTGGCCAAAAGTGATGATGCCGCTGTTTAGGTTGTTCGAGCTGGTGCATGGCTGGTGTTGCCGTTTGGAATTGACGGTAACTGCTCCCTCATGAAGTTCGAACCGTCCCGGTTCGATTTTAGCGGATGTTGGTTTCTCTGAATTTTCCTTCTTCTCTGGTAATGTTCTGCGGGGTTCTGGGAATGGATGCTGGCCAATTTTAAATACGTTACTAGTGCGTTTGTTGATTTTCGTTATGGCTATTACTATTCCAGAAATTATAATTATCGAAAATATTCCGATATTTGTTGAGATATGGATTGCAAATGATTCTTCTATTGAATCCATTCGTTCACGGTTGCGGATGTTTAATTCTTTTAGTTTTTCTATAGTTATATTCTCCTCGAGAGCGCCTTTTTCTATTTGTAGACCATCTAGCGATATTGCCAGTGGTGTTTGTTTGTTGTGTCTTTCTCGATTGTCAAACTTTGTGCCATTGATGATTACTGCACAGTTTGAGAAGTATATTAGAAAACTACCTGATAGTGTTCTGTTTGTCAGTTTGCAATCCGTTTGTATGAATACTTTTTGAACGTCCTTCAGCACGATATGGAAATCAGTTAGCCGCTTGACGCCTGAATTGGCATCGTGATCCACGAAGCTGCACTTTCCGGAAAATCCTCGTAGGATTTTGGAATAACATGCGTCGTTGGAGACGTCTATCAGATTGTTCTGATCGCACATGGTATTTTGTCCCACAGGTTGGCATCGCCCGTTGAGAAGATAAGTTGATTGGCTTCCTACTATTGCTGTCCTTGATGGTAGTTTTAGAGATGTTCCGTTGATTGGTAATGGTTCCAGCAGCAACTCGTTAAATATTTCCGTTTTAACAAATGGCACTGAGATAACAAAATATAATTTGCTGTTCTTAAAGACTATTTTTATACTTATAAATTCATAAGCCTGTTCTGAATTAAGCAATGTAATGTTCTGTTTTTCTAACTGATGCACTATGACTTTTAATTCCTCCGGTTCTAGGAAGTTCCTCGAAATCACATTTACGCGAGCTAATTGAATGGTTTCGAATACGGTGTCTAGGTGGTTTCGTATTTGGTCTAGGTGAAATGAAACTCTGATTACTTTGCTGAGGGCCGTGAAATTTTGGTTTACATTGTTGGGATCTAATATAGCTTGTCTATTTGAAATAATTTGTTTTACCAACTTACTTTGTTGGTCATTAATGGATTGGATTATTTTATTTATTCTATTTTGTAGTTTTTCATTGATTGTTGCTTGTAAATTGTTTTCATTAATTAACTGTCGATTTCCTGCCTTGAGATGTTCAATCTCCGTGTTAATTCTGTCTAAATCTTCTTGGTCTAGGTTTCCTGTAATTAATTTTATTGTAGACCCTAAAAAATTGAAGGCTCCTCTTCTGTGTCTCTCCTTAGGGGAAAGGATTCTGTATAAGTTTGTAATTTCATGCATCTTACTACGCAACATTCTTGTGATTTCTCTGATGTTAGGAAAGGTTTCTAATCCGGTGATTATGG
This sequence comes from Toxorhynchites rutilus septentrionalis, assembly GCF_029784135.1. Lineage (NCBI taxonomy): Eukaryota > Metazoa > Arthropoda > Insecta > Diptera > Culicidae > Toxorhynchites > Toxorhynchites rutilus. The sequence continues at coordinate 9,933,694 of NC_073746.1, forward strand.
TGTTGAGTTTGTTAAGTATAGGTTGGTATAGGTCGAGGTCTACTTCGTGATAAACGTGAATATGTCCGTTTTTGATGAATGTTGATTCCATTCGTATGGTCAATAGTCCGGGGTTTGTTGAAATGTCTTGAATTTGAATGATTTGTCCAAAATAAAGTTGCATTTGCAGAACAAGAAGGATCAACAGACAAAGTGCCATCTGAAAGAAAAAATATTATTAGTTATTATTTATTCTTTTTATATTATTTTTGTGTAATCTACGATTCGAGTCGTCAATAAAGCTTTTCAATCTGTCTTCGACAACTTGAACCGTTGAATATCGTTTTCTCGTTTTATTCCGAATTCCCTGCACTTTATGTAACACTTGCTGATCTGGGACCAATTTTGGTTCGTCTTCCAGATGCCGGTTGTGTTGTTTATGTGTGTTCCTTTGTGTTTTGGTCAGTGTTAATACGACTTCGTCATATAATTTATCTCTTTTTGCCAATATTTCTTCGGCGTCCAGAGGTCTTTCATCTTGGTCCTTGATACCTAAAAAGATTTCTCGGGGTTTCATGTTAGTTGCAGAATGTATGGTTTCATTATATAAAGTGCAAGAAATTCTGTATAATTCTTTGTTGGATAGTGATTCATACTTATGCCTATTACAACGATAAATCTCGGCGAGTGTACTGTGGAATCTTTCCACTATTCCGTTGGTCTCGCTATGATTTGTCGGTGTAAAATATATTTGTATGCCTAGGTCATCGAGGAGTCCTCGAACCTCAATAGATCTCATGGATGGCTCGTTATCGCATACAATAAGTTGAGGTTTCCCATGAGTGCTAAAGAACTTCAGAAGGGCTCTTCTTATATCTTGTATTGTTCTGGACTTGATACTTACTAAAACTCCGAACCTAGAGAATTTATCTACAATGGATAAGAACATATCCGGTTGAGATATGAATATGTCCACATGGATAATCTCTAGTGGCCGTTTTGGGATGGGGGTCTGTCCTAGTTTGATTTTGTAAGGTGCTCTATCATATTTGGCTTTATTGCATTGATCGCATAATCTTATGTACGTTCTGATTTTTCTTTTCATGCTAGGGAAATAGTATGTTCGAGAGATTTGCTGAAGATTTTCCTGAATACCTCTGTGGGCGAAATCGTGTTGTCCTCGTATGATTTCGTTCTGGCGTTCTTCGGTAGTGACGTCTTCTAAGGTGATTTGGGATATTCTCATTCTAAAAGTTTTATTTCGGCTAAAATAGTTTTTGTAGACTATTTGAAGAGAAGGTAGGACGGTCTCTGGACAATTGATGCAATTTAATTTTTTTGGATTTGTGTAATCACGTAGTATTCTTAGAAGGGTCGGAACTCCGAAATGTAATTTTGTTATCGTTTTTCTGAACACGCGTGGAAAAATCTCTTCGACTTCTTCACTGTCTGTCTGTCCAATTTTTAAAACTATTTGATTTGAAAATGCATTCAGTGGTTTTAGTGTCATAGGTATGAATTCCGAGTCATCCGTGTCTGCCGAATGAACGGTTGCGTCGTCGGTATCGTTTTCGTCTTCGTTATTATCTGTGTCTTCGTTGAGATTGATCTCTAGGGGAATCCGAGATAGGGAGTCGGCAACAGTGTTTTGTTTGCCTGGTCGGTATTTAATGTCATAGTCGTATTCTTCAAGATCTAATCTCCAGCGGATCAATTTACTGTTGGGGGTTTTCAAATTTAAACCGTAAGTCAAGGGCTGGTGGTCAGTGTATAGTGTGAATTTGCGGCCAAATAAATATGGTCGAAAGTATTTACAGCCCCACCAAATGGCTAGTAATTCCTTTTCGATCGTTGAGAGATTTTCTTCGGATTTGGTTAGAGTTCTCGAGGCGAACGCTACTGGTTTGTCTCGACCTATTATGCCTTGGGATAATACGGCTCCAATCGCGTGGTTAGAGGCGTCTGTGGTTAAGATGAAGTCTCGTGTAAAGTCGGGGTATTGCAGTATGTCGCTACTTGTTAATATATTTTTACATTTGTGAAAAGCTTCAATAAATTCCTCTGAATGATGGACTTCCTCACCTTTCCTCAAACAGTTTGTTAGGGGCTTTGCGATTTTCGCAAAGTCTCTAATGAACTTCCTATAATATCCTAACACGCCGAGGAACCCACGGAGTTGTTTCTCATTCTTAGGTAAAGGCCACTCTTTTATTGTTTGTATTTTATTGGGATTAGGCTTAACGCCCTCTGGAGTCACAATATGACCCAGGAAAGCAACTTCTTTTTTCAAGAATTCGCTTTTGTCCAACTGAAGTTTCATGTTAAATCTTTTAAGTCTATCGAAAATTTTACAAAGGCTTTCGATGTGTTCTTGAAGACTGGTGGAGAAAATTATAATGTCATCCATATACACAAGGCATATGGTGCCAATATAATCTCTAAGGACATTATCCATCACGCGTTGAAACGTGGATGGAGCATTCCGAAGACCAAATGGCATCCTAAGGAATTCATAGTGCCCATGCTCCACGCTGAAGGCGGTTTTTGGTATGTCCCGATCTTGAATTTCAATTTGGTGAAACCCACTAGCTAAGTCCAATGTAGAGAAATAGTGACAACGTCCCAGTTTGTCCAATATTTCATTTATATTGGGTATAGGGTACTTGTCTTCGATAGTCTTTTGGTTCAATTTTCTATAGTCTATCACTAGACGCCATTTTCGCTTCCCTGATGCGTCCTCTTTCTTGGGGACAATCCACACCGGGGAAGACCAAGGGCTGCTCGAGTGACGAATAATACCCTGATCGAGCATTTTGCTTATTTGCTGTTGCACTTCAGCTTTATGGCAATAAGGGTATCTATAGGATTTCGAGTGTACCGGTATTTCATCTTTGGTGTTAATTTCGTGTTTAATAGCACTTGTGAAGGTCAAGTTTAGTCCTTCTTGATGAAATATATCGCTGTATTTCTTTATTATTTTGAACAGATTTTGGCGTTCTTCTGAGTTTAGGTGGTCTGAGCGGATTTGTTTCAGCAGTTCTTGAGGGTTATTATTCATTGAATCAGGAGGTGAGACTTCGTCAAAATTGTTTAATTCGGAAAAAATAGGTCTGTTTGAATTAACTTTCACCGGACAATGGCTAGTATTTCTAATCATGACAGTAGCTTTATTATCGGTTGATCGATAGAGTCCTGGAAGGATATTCACGTCGTTTGTTAAGGAGTAAAGTTCTGGAATATAGAAGTCACCGTTCTGTATGTCTATTGGAAGTTTTATAGGAACCTCTTCATTTGCATTCAAGTTGATGTCGTAGGAATTAGGATATTTCCTACTCATCTGGATGGTATAGTCTGGAAATTTAAGTGTGTTAGAAGAAGTGATTATGTCGGCTTCAAGTTCAGTCAATGTTTGATAGCCAATAAGTCCGTCAAAGTAGGGATGAAATTTGAACAAAAAGAATGTGATGGGAGGTTTTCCATCGAAGGGAGAAAATTCAACGGATTCGCTAATGGAATGGGTGCCGTTGATATTTCTGACGAAAGAATGATTTAGTTTGGAAATTTTTAGATTTGCAATTTTCGCAGGATTGATGTAATTTTTGTTAGCGCCACTGTCTATCAAAAATTTCATCTCTCCTATTTTCGTGTTTAATTTTACATATGGGATAAAATTTGTTATCTCCCGTTTGAACTGTCTGAATCCGGTTGAAAATTTAAATCATCTACATTTCCTTCTGTGTTCTCAGATGTCTCATTGGTTTCGATGTTTCCTCCGAAAATGTTTGGATCATTTTCTGAATAGATGTTGTTATGGGGGTCATAGTCTGGGTAATTTCCCTCAACCTTCGCTAAGGCATAATTGTCATTTTCAGCATGTCCATAATCGGGCAAATATGTTTCTTCACAATGTTCGAAATGATAGTTGGGACTTGGGTGAAAAGGATTTAAATTCTGGCGTGGTTTAAAATGGTTATTATTGTTTCTATTCATGTAATTTACGTTCCTACTTCGGATCGAGTGATCCACCTCCATAGGGACTGGTTTGGGAAAATTATTTTGATGGTTTTGTCCAAACTGATTGCGGGGAAAATTAGGATTTGGTTGCTGGGTGAAATTATTTCTGAAAATTGGGGGTCTCTGAATTGGGTTTGGAGAGAAATTAGGTTGCCAATTGATTGGTTTGGGGTTCGGTGGAAAACGGGGTACGTTCACAGGACCATTGTATGGTGCTGAAAATTTAAAAGGATTCACTGGCCGGGTAGGTATGTTTGGAGGAATAGGAGCTCTTGGGTGATTAAATGGTTTCGGTGGTAGCATTGGTTTATATGATTTTACATAATTATAGTTTTGCTCCTCCATACAAAGTCGGAGAGCGTCTTTCATTGTAGTGGGGCATTGGGCTCTAATGATTGGTCCTAGCGGCTCTCTTAAGCCAGCGAGGAAAACTTTTAGCCCTATGTCCTGGAAAAATTCTTTCTTTGCTTGTTTCACGGCTGCATTTTGTTCTGTTATGCTCAGATTATTTGTGAGCAGTGAAACGATGTGCGATACCTTGGAGTAAAATTCTTCCACGTTTCCGAGTTGGTTCAATTTGAAGAGGTCTCTGGTGAGGGAGACCTCGTCACGCCTGTCGCTGTAATGTGTGATTAGGGTTTGTTTTATCTCGGCCCACGTTAGGTTGGTGCCGTATAGTTCGAGTACGTTGTCAGCGTCCCCAATTACTTTTGTGCGGATCGCTTGAATCCACACTCTATAGACGTTAGTATTCTGTGCCTCATTCAGCAGAGGGATTATATTATCAATCCCCTTTAAAAATGAGTTTAATTTTAACGGGTTTCCGTCGAAACACGGAAGATCCCGAATAATTTGGGGCGTCTGTAACGATTTTAGTATCGATTCCGTTCTTTGCTCCGGCACTTGAATCACCTGCACGGGGTTCGCTTGCCTGTTGGCAGCCAGTTGGGCGGCAAGTGATTGAGCATTTCGCTCACCTTGCGCTGCTTGGATTTGTAATTGAGCGATCTGCTCATCCTTCTCGGCCAGACGGCTGGCCAGTTGTTCCAAACTCGCTTGGAGAAGTTCGAGCTGGTTCTCTGCCATGTCTCGGCCTCGATTGAAATTCCTAAATCGCTTAATTTTGGAAATTAAAATTTCCTTATTTAAAAAAGTATTTTACTTGGTACCGGTTATAAAAATTCACCTTTTTATTCGTTATTAAATCACTAAATATTAAATCACTACACCTAGTCTCTAGGAAATTAAAATATCTTTTTATAAAGTTTTTCACTTGGTACCGGTTATAAAAAAAATCACCTTTTTATTCGTTATTAAATCACTATACCTAGTCTCTTTTTGCTTACCTTAATTTTTGCGATATTCCTTCGCTGGTTCTGATCGCTTGGTTTTGTTAGTTGTCCTTGGGGTGCCACTACAATCGATAAGCCGTCGATTCGGTCACACACGCGAACTTCTAACTAAAACCGCAATCCGCACGACTGCGCCACTTACGTTTTTAAATTAAAGGAGAGCGTTTTTAAAAAAAGAACTACACTTGTTCACTGTAAGATTAAGACTAACTTTATTATCGCTTCCAGTTTACATGACTTATGATTTATGCCTACTCAATGAGCCGAAGGGAATTTGATACCTACATTCTCGAGTTGCGTACCGTTGCCTGTTATGCTGATTCGTGTTGTGGTGTCTACGTTGAATATGTTATTTCAGTGAAGATGGGACGTTTGGCCAAAAGTGATGATGCCGCTGTTTAGGTTGTTCGAGCTGGTGCATGGCTGGTGTTGCCGTTTGGAATTGACGGTAACTTATATATATATATATATATATATATATATATATATATATATATATATATATATATATATATATATATATATAGATATAGTTTAGAACCAAAAAAAGCGCGAGTTACGTTCCATCCTTAGATCTTGGAAGTATTTCTCATTCGACGCACGCTCCACATATATATTATATCGCTAATCCGATTGATTTCGCTTCAAAAATACGCTTGGAAACTATTTTGGACAACAAATATCCTCGTTAAATTTGAATATACTGAGTTTGACAACTCAATTAACATCGTTGCCCACTTCATACTCCGAAAAAAATATGATGTTTCTATGTTTCCACAAAACTTTTCTTTTGCTATCATTACATAAACACACAAAAAAAAACAAGTTATACTGAAAAACCGTTCGATCCACCGAGCACGACCCTTGCGTGGCACGGTCAAGCAAGAATAGAGTTTCTCTTCCGTTCAAAATTTGCTGCTTCACATGGTAACTAATTAGGTTATCGCCTTGGATGACTTTGCTTTCTGTTATTGTTATTTCATAATGTGATTAATTAGTTGATTCGAGCGCGGGATAATTGACGGGCCGTCATGAAACACTTAGTGGGGCAAAACATTGTGGACCGTGTTCGTCGGATAAGTGCTGGATAAGCGGTGTATTGTGTTCTACAGTTGAAAGTTGTTTTTCATTGAAGCACTATAACATTGAGAATTTATACTTTCTTTCAATCACTCCTCGTGAAGATCACTTGCTTTACTCTTTCTCATTTTCCGTATCTGCGTACCTCCGCCACGATAAATAATTTATGCTGAATCTCTCGGATAAACCGCGCGCCCGGTTTCAACTGGCAGTGCTCAATCAGCATAGTAATGAGCGGCAAATGCTATACCCGTACGAATTCCCATCCCCCGGCGGATGGGAGCCTCTTCTTCCTTGGGAACGTTTTCTCTGCGAAATAGCTGCAGATAATGGCGCACCCGAATGGTGGTCCATATAATAGACGCATCCTTTTCATTTCGCACACACAAAAAAGGGGGAACCGACCGATGGAAGTGACGAGGAGCAAGGTTCACGGTCGCGAACCGTGGAAGCGAACAATTGTGCACGATGAGTTCACCCTCGCTCGACAAAAGGGAGCGTTTTCATTATGAAAACCACCGCTGCTGATTACTCTTCTGGTGGGGTGAAAAGTGGGTGCAAATGACAGCCGGGAGCGGGGCGGGCGGGGGGTGGCTGTGGTGCAAAAAATGCAGCATGATTGGAAAATACGATTCAACGTGACTGACGCACCACTTTTAGAAATTCGGCTACAAGCGAAGGTTTTTTTCTGCGGAGTTTTCAGTTAATTTACTTGCATAAATCTGTATTTATTTTCGGATGGAAAATACTTTCAATTATGGTTCATTTCCTTGTAACAAATTAATTTATCCCAGTCAACAGACGGCTAGAAAATGAGTTTGCAGTTTGAAAATAAATAACAACAGGCAAACAGAAACTCCGTTCAACCGAGGGATGCTATTGAAGTGCCTGCTTCCCCTCCCGCCACATCGGAGACTGTTTCTGGAAGGATAGACGTGCGAGATTCAAGGTCCTGTGCACGAAAGCAAGGAGAGAGGGAGAGGGTTGCATAGAATATCATCCAGCCATTGCATATTTTTAGGCGGGGGGAAAACCTTTTGAATCTTTTGTGTTGTTGTGATGACAACCTTTTCGCTAGCGATAAATCAAATATCAGCGGGAATGTTGCCGACTGCGTTCATTACAACGGGGCTTGAAAGGTCCGTCGGGATTGGTAAGTATTAGCCGCGCTGAGCGAGGGGGGACGTGAAGAACACAGAGCTTTGAGAGTTATTAAATTGTCCGCTGAATTTCCCGTTGGAGTAGGTTGAAAAATGATGATCCTTGGGCGTTTTAATTTAGCGGCAGCAGTTTGTGAAATTGTAAGGAATACTTAAACTGCCGTTGAATACTACGACGGAAAGCATTTGTTATTTCGTTATTCCACACCCTTAAGCTCCACCATAACAATTGTTTAATTTGATTAAGCATTCCGAGCATATGCCGCTGATGATAAATGATAAGTTACACTCCGTTTATTACAGACTTTCACATATTTCCCTCGGATAAACGCCTCATCTGCTGTTCCTCTTTGCGACTATACCCCCTACGACACATTCACGAATTCACGAAACAACCCTTCGTTTGATCCCTGAATGTATCGCTTGATGCTTGCCCCAAGGTTTGCACCAAATTACTTCTTTTCCTGTCGACTTTCTTAACTAGTGACTCTTGACAATCTTAAAGACAGACAAAAAACCTTCGTCCCCCATTTGTTTGAATTGATTTTTTTTATGTGAAAAGGGGGAATTTTTCACATCCAAAGTATCCCGTAACGAGGCGGTAAAATTACCCCATGATGGCCATTATCCTTTACATTCGGATACTAGATGATTATGAAAATTGAATTAAAGTTTGTAGATTGTACTCATTTTTTAAAAAAGTGGGAATCGTCTAAACTGTTTTCGATTCTCGAAAGCGTAAGGTGATGCAATAAAATAGGCAAATTGGAAAAACTTTTCATTAAGTAGGTTGAAAAATACGAACATGGTGCCGATTTTGCCAAAAATCATTCACTGTTTGCGCATTGTCAAGTTTGTTCTAAAAATGGTTAATAATCATAAAATATCGGTTCTAACGTAAAACAAAGGTTTTTTTATCCCTTTTGTTTATTTTAGGCTCATTAGCATTTTAGCTGTAACAGAGCCGAATTTCAATCGTATACATGTCACATGTTTATCATATCTATAATTAGCACATTACACAGTTGCCATGTTTTCGGCGTTAGAGTATTCCCTTCTATACCATTGCATATGGTACACACTTACACAGTTGCCATATAGGCGTAAGAGTTTTCGTTCTGTTCTTCCATTATCCAGTTAGACCGGACAGCGGAGACAGTTGATTGATCATTGTTGAGTTATTTATAGAACAGCAGTCCGATGTGTCTGGCAGAGCAGAGCAGTTGTATAGATGAATCGATCTTATTTCGACCGTGGATCGATCTCCATCGCTGATGATTGTTGCGTGGGCGTAGTTATTCTGTAACAACACAAAGATGGTCAATGAGGGCCCTGAGTTTTGAACTCACGATCGATCGCTTACTAAGCGAACGCGCAACCAATGTGGCTACGGAGACCCCCCTAAAACAAAGGTTTGTAGATATTAGTTTTAAATGTTAATGGAAATCGATTTTAAAATTATTTTTATTGAATTTTCATGAATATTTGTTTTCATATACAGCAATTCCATGTCAAAACGATACAGTAGTTCTCAGATTTTCATGAAAAGTGGTAGTTTTGTTCCTTGTTGCAAAATATTAGACCCGTTTTGTTTTATTTTTTTTTTTATTAGGGTAACCATTTCCATTTCAGAGTGGTCCGAAAAATCAACGTTTCAATATTTTATCCAAACACGGCTTCTTCAAAAATTCATAACTTTTGAACTACTGCACCGAACACAATCGCCATATCGAATTGGAAGTAATAAGCTAGTCTTCTCTAAAAAAAATTACAATTGCGAAGGAATCGGATTTGGTTTTCGTAATTTATGATTGTATTTGTTTTTTATAGTTTTCATGGGCTCGGGACCAAGGGCGCTTTATTTTTTATATTTTTTCTTGAAAGCTGAGGCTTTTTTACATAACATATCCAAAAATCCGAGAGGCATTATTTTCTGTTCTTCAGTTATAATTTTTCAAAACTAACCGATGATCCGAAAAACCAGTTTTTATTCTTTTTTTCCAAAACAAAAATTCACTACTTTTGATTTACTGAACCGATTCAGATGATCGACATATCAAATTTAACCCAAAAATCCTTCTACGCATATGTTCGAATTCCAACAATAACAGAGTTACAACTTTTACTATTACAACTTTTTTTTTGGTTTCGGACTCTGTTGCCTCAAACTGGCTCTGCATTAAAAAGTATGCTACGGAAGACGATTTTGATGCTTTCATTTGAAAGAAGAGAATATTTAGTACAGGATATAGTTGTGAATCATCTAAATTAGTGGATTTAAATAACATTTTGGAAGTGAAAAACTTCAAAGTTAGTAATTTTTAATGTGTTATTATAATTTTATGCTAGAAAATCATATTAAATAATATTGTTTCTATCAATTAAATTGAAGCTCTCTACAATCTGTTCTTTTACACCCAACTTCTATCTATCTTAATTTCGCTGCAATATCAATATAAACAGTTTCTGGTGAAAAATCAAGCAAAATCTTCCAAAATCGCGTGATGGTCCTTTTCAGTCTCAAGTTATAGCGCGTCAAAGATGGAGTCCACCAAGCAAGAAATTCGCCTTTTTTTACTACCTGCGAGGTAAAATTGCAACGAAGGCAGCCGAAAAAATTCGTGTAGTTTATGGACCCGTTACTGTAACGATTCGCACAGCACAGCGTTGGTTTGATCGATTTCGTTCTGGTGTAGTGGCTGTCGAAGATACACCCCGTACTGGTAGGCCAATCGTCGTGGAAACCGATAAAATCGTTGAAATCATCCATGTAGACCGGCATGTGAGCACTCGCTCGATTGGCCAGGAACTGAGTATAGACCATAAAACCGTTTGGAACCATTTGCAGAAAATTGGATTCCAAAAAAAAAGAAAAGCTGGATGTATGGGTGCCACACGAGTTGACGCAAAAAAAAATCTTTTAGACCGAATCAACGCCTGCGATGCACTGCTGAAACGGAACGAACTCGACCCATTTTTGAAGAAGATGGTGACTGGTGATGAAAAGTGGATCACGTACCACAACCTAAAGCGAAAAAAGTCGTGGTCGAAGCGCGGTGAGCCGGCCCAAACCATCGCCAAGCGCAAATTGATGGCCAGGAAGGTTTTGCTGTGTGTTTGGTGAGATTGGGAGGGTATCATCCACTATGAGCTGCTCAACTATGGCCAGACCCTCAACTCGATTCTCTACTGTGAGCAGCTTGACCGTTTGAAGCAGGCGATTGACCAGAAGCGGCCAGAAATGATCAATAGGAATGGTGTTGTTTTCCACCAGGACAACGCTCGGCCTCACTCATCTTTGATGACCCGCCAGAAGCTACGGAAGCTCGGATGGGATGTCCTATTGCACCCACCCAATGTCCTGGAAAAAAGGTAATGAAGATGGTCGAGTTTCGAGCGACATAGCATGCGCTGCCATAACTATTTCGCAAATAGTGACGTCAGTCGTTGTGTTTATCTTTTTTTTTGAATGATGATGATGGTCCCACCTCTTTCCCCTACAAAGGCTTGAGCGGGACGAGTTATCTTATTGATAATAATTGAGTTACTGAGTTTATTACATCATACTAACCAGTAAGCACATTAAATTGAAAAGAAAACGGACTGGTTATCCCGCAGACATAGATTACTAATCGATAGAACAATTTAAGCCTTTGTCTAAAGTATTCATTCCATGGCATGTCGAGAGAATTTCCAACCCGGGAAGACCCTAGACCGATCGGGAATTGAACCCAATGCCTATGTCAGTATTAGCCATGAATTTTCAAGGGAAATCCCGCTTTATCAGATCCCCGGCCACGGCCTGCAATTGCGATCGTTTCCGAGTTCTAGTAGCTGAGCAAACCCAAGCCTTATTCTAGCCGACACTTCAGGCCCATCACTTCACATATCCCAAGGCATGTCAAGAAAATTTCCAACCCGAAAAAATTCTTGACCGATCAGGAATTGAACCCAATACCTATGTCAGCATTAGCCTAGAATTTACAAAGGAATTCCCGCTTCACTGGATACCCGACAACGGTCTGTTAATCGTTTTCGAGACCAGACAGCTGAGCAAACCTAAGCCTAATTCCAGCCGATACTTCAGGCCCTACATTCAACCTGGGGTATAAACGTGTCAACCTGAATCTGCGATGAGATCCGCCACAACACAGAAAAATCTTGATATAATTATCTGTTGAGAAGATGAATTTACAAGTATTCCGATTGAGCTATCCATAGGTTACCTCAGGTTTCCACATTAAACCCCTTGGAATGACTTTGTTTTATTCGATCAAAAATTCTTTTGCTTTTGTTCAATCACACGTTTCTCTATGTTTGCCAACGCGCGCGGGCTCAAACTATTGCAGACTTCACAATTATTTTTTAAATTTAATTGAATAACTAAGATATATATAAAAGCAAAAAAAAAAAATACCATCATCACCATAGTATTGACAAGAAAAATACACGGACACACATACACTCAAAAGACAATAATTACCTCGTTTTATGAAATAATGAAATAATGATGATGATCACCTCAAAAAGTTTGTACTGTACGAGTTCTCTTGTTGATCTTTATGTAACAATTATTAAAATAACCAGTAAGCACATTGAAGTAAAAAACAAAACAAACGGACTGGTTATATTACAAACATAGATTCCTAATTGAAGAACAATTTATGTTATCAACTTAACGTATTTAACCCATGGCATGTCGAGAGAGTTTCCAACCCGGGAAGACCCTGGACCGATCGGGAATTGAACCCCATGCCTATGTCAATATTAGCCATGAACTTACAAGGGAAATCCCACTTTATCAGATCCCCGGTCACGGCCTGCATTTGCGATCGTTTCCGAGTTCTGGTAGCTGAGCAAACCCAAGCCTAATTCTAGCCAATACTTCAGGCCCATTACTTTACATATCCCAAGGCATGTCAAGAAAATTTCCAACCCGAAAAAATCCTTGACCGATCAGGAATTGAACCCAATACCTATGTCAGCATTAGCCTAAAATTTACAAAGGAATTCCCGCTTCACTGGATACCCGACAACGGTCTGTTAATCGTTTTCGAAACCAGACAGCTGAGCAAACCTAAGCCTAATTCCAGCCGATACTTCAGGCCCTACATTCAATCTGGGGTATAAACGTGTCAACCTGAATCTGCAATAAGATCTGCCACAACACAGAAAAATCTTGTTATAATTATCTATTGAGAAGATGAATTTACAAGTATTCCGATTGAGCTATCCCTAGCTTACCTCTGGTTTCCACATTAAACCCATTTGAATGCTTTCATTAAAAAGAATTGTTTTTGCATATGTTCTATCTCAAGTTGTCTATGTGTGCTAACGCGCGCGGGCTCAAACTATTGAAGATTTCACAAATATTGTTTAAGTTAACCATCATCATTATAGTCTAAAGATAAGAAAATACAAATATCCGTTAAACTTCGTCATCTTACACACTAACATTAATTATATGCAGGGTCAAAAATCTAAATCATGCTTCAAAAACTCTTTACAAATACTACGGAATATTCGAAGGCTTGTTGCTGTCTTTGCTTCATTTGGTAATCGATATCCTTTATAAAAAAGTGAGTTTTGGGTACATGACATTCGAAAGTTCATGGTTCTGAGGTCACTTGCTTGCCTTGTGTTATATCGGTGCATATCTCTTCCATACGTTATCGTGTTTTGTAAATAGTTCGGTGTCATGCCGCTAACCATCTTATATATGAACGTAAGAGTGCAATATTTGATACGCTGTCCCACTGACATCCATTGTAGGCATTCAAGCATAAATCTTCGTGGAATAAGTCGATCGCATCTCAATATCAAGCGCATGGCCTTGTTTTGAACAATTTGCATTCTATTCATTTGCCTCTTATTTGCGAGAAATAGCACAGATGCACAATAATCGAAATGTGGAGCGATCAATGCTTTGTAGATGGTAATTTTACTTTCAAAGGTCAAGAATCGATTAATTCTACAAAGCACTCCATATTTTTGAGCTGCCTTCTTTATAGTATAGTTTATATGTTCGTCGAAGCGCAGCGTTTCGTCAAGAATAACGCCAAGATATTTGATTGAAGTCGTTCTTTCCACAGTTTGCCCATCGATAGTTATACTAAGACTATCACTGTCAAGATTGCGTGTCGATACTACCATATACTTTGTTTTGCTAATATTTAACTTAAGTTTTTTCCATCTCAACCATTCGTCTAAGTTTTGCAGTTCACGGTTCATCTTGACGAAGCAATCTTGCAATGTCTCAGCAACAATGAATATCACTGTGTCGTCAGCAAACAAGTTTACGTCACTGTCATTTAACACCTGTTTAATGTCATTAATATAAAGCAAGAAAAGCAGCGGCCCCAGAACACTTCCTTGAGGTACACCCAGATTCACTGGTCCCGCCGATGATTCACTGTCCCTGTAAATAGTGATTTGTGTTCGCCCGTTCAGGTAACTTTCAAACCAGTTCAATACAGGTCCAGTTACATTATAATTGGAAAGCAAATCAAGTAATTTCATTCGATCTACTGTTTCAAAAGCCCTCTTCAAGTCAATAAATACAGCCAATACTATTTTTTTCGTTTCGATAGCCTGTTTCCATTTCAGGAGTAATAAATTGAGAGCCGTTTCACAAGAGTGGTTTTTCCTGAACCCTGACTGTTCCTCTACCAGAATTCCATTTTTCGTTATATGTTCCAACAGTTGGTCTTTGATAACGATTTCGAGGATCTTTTCGTATAATGGCAACATATTCACTGGTCTCCGGTCTTCTGGCTTGGACGATTTCGGATTTTTTGGAATCGGTATAGCAACAGATTTCTTCCAAGTATGAGGGCATTCGCCCCGAAGCATAGATTCATTTATTATATATAGTAGATTTTCTTTGATTTGATCAAATGCATCTACTAATACGGTTTTATTGATATTCTCAACACCTGCACAGTTTTTCAAATCCATTACTACCTTCCTAAGAGTTTCCATGTTGATAGTTTTAAAGCATCTCAATTGTGAAGACAGGCCAGGGAAAACAAAATTCAGTCGATTTGATGGAGCTACAATACCATTGTGGATTTCTTCCACACTTGAAGTGAAAAAATTGTTGAGTTTCTCTGCTGTTATATTGTTATTTTCCTTTTTACCGTCAAACTCAATGTCGATATCCTTGCTGCCGCCTGGATTACATAATGATTTGATTTTTTTCCATAGCTTCTTCGGATCATGCTGTATTGTATTTATCTCATTTTGGATGAATTTATTCTTGGAATGCTTAAGTTCACGTACATAAATATTTCTCCATATTCTGTACGTGCTCCAATTTCCAATAGTTTTTGTGCGTTTAGCTATTATTAAGTAATAATCTCTTCGTCTCTTTATGTTAGCCAACGTAGAGTTATACCAGGCTTTGTTACTAATATTTCTGAGTACTGGAACGGCAGTCTGACTACCGGCAATTATCTGTTTCATTGAAGAACAAAGCGCTTCTTCTAGATTTTTTGCAACATCATGAAGAGAGATTCGTTCTCCAATCGGAGTTATTTTGTTCTGTAAAACAGATTGCAATATTCGTTTTGAATAATTGTTCCAACACTTATATGATTTTTCCTTTTTTATTTCAGAAAAGTCAACATCAGAAAAATGGTAGACCATTCCAATTGTTTCATGATCCGAGATTTTGCTATTGTAAAAAATTTCAATCACACCATCGTCGAAATTCGTAAATACTAAGTCAATGGTCGTCGAAGATGTTCTGGTTATTCTAGTGTGATCATTTATTCTTTGTCTGAATCCAGCGGCTTGGGTGATTGCTTTTAATTCAAAAGATTTCCTATGCTCGTCCCAATCAATGTTAAAATCACCAGTTATGACAATCATTTTTTGTTCATATACTTGTATGTGCTGTAGCCATGCATCTTCCAAAAATTCTAAGAAGTCCTTGTCACTAGCACTAGGCGAATGGTATATTCCAGCGTATATTCCTTATTTTGCATCCTCTGACTTCAACGGCTAGAAACCAATTGTCCCCATATGTTCCATTGAAAATTTCTTTAAAATATAAAAGGTTCGAAATATACATAGATACGCCTCCAGTATGGGCAGATCTCGACAAACAATTGATCATTGTGTATCCAACTACATTGAATCCATTCAGATCAGTCAATTCCGTTAAATGTGTTTCAACCATAATTAATAATTTCGGTTTTTCATTGGACAACAATATTTCTATTTCGTCGAAGTGTGTCCGTAATCCAGCCACATTTAGATAAAGCGCATCATATTTTTTCAATTCTCCTTTCTTGGGTGGCTAAATAGAGAAGTCCACCTGTTCCTTTTTCCTCTCGTAGTTTCGGAGGAATATAGGGCAGTTTGTACTCCACGCGAAATGTTTCGTATCTATGTCTATTCTTCGTTCGTTTTTAATTTTGTTACAATTTGAACATTGAATTTCTTCGGATGTACAGTTCTTGAATTCATGATTTTTGCCACATTTCGGACACACGCTGTGTTTTGCTTGGCAGTCGACAATTTTGTGACCATATTCACAGCATTTGAAGCATCTTAGAATCCTCAATCCATCAATAACTCGACATTTTTCAAACCCGCAAAATACTGATTTAGTCTCTATCATTTTATTATAAGTATCCCCATCGACTTCTATTATAGCACTGTATTTATTATATTTCATTTTATTATTACAATAGATTTTTCTTACTTCAAAATGTTTGGTTTTGTCCAACGAAGGGTTCTGTTTCAACAACGTAACTTTCAAATCATTTTATTTGAACAAGTATTAAAATTGAATAGAGCATGGCGGAGATGTTTAGTTACCCACAACAAATTTTGATTACAATATTTCTATAATTTTAATCGAATATAAAGTACCAGAATTATTCAGCAGTGAGATGTTAGGCGTGACCCTAACCACTCGACCACAGGAGTAGAATTTTGACTGGATCTTTGAATGTTTACAAATGGCTAATACTGCTTGTTCACGACGAACACCACCGGAGAAGAGATGATGATGCAATCGCATACACACATAGCATATGTAGTGTAGTGTAAGTGTAGCTTTTAGTTTTTTCATTTTCATTTCAAATTTTTCAGAAACATTACCGTGGAAAATGATTCTTTCGGAATTGGTTTTTTGAACGCCCTAACTTGGTCCAATAAAACTTATATATCAAGAATATCTGTAAACTTTCCTGAAAACATGCATCTAAAACAAATTTTTGGGTATTTATTTATTCATTTCGCCAGCATTTGTACGACATCGTCCGCTGTGCAGTCGGCTCCCCAGACTTCAATTGGCAACATGCACGCAAAAAAAAAATTCTCATAGAAATCTTCTTTCTATTCAGAAAATTAACATCGTTTGCACGAAACCAATGATAATTTAATCAGACTCGCAAAATGTACATGAACTCATAGCCTCTTAGTTCATGCAATTTTTGTAACGCGAACTAAATTTCAGCCTCTTTTTATTGAAAATGTATTCTACGAAGAAATGTTTTAGGATGAATATTTTTTTTTCCGTGCATGAAAAGAAACGAAACGAAAGCAATGAATACTGTGACATCGGGTGATACGTTTGTTCATGATGTTCTTGAATTATAAACATCGTGTTTGTTTACACATGTTTATGTTTGTGTATCATTATTCGTGTTTGGGATAGACATCCAGCACTAGCGAAAATCATGTTCGAGTTCAAATAAAAACATTGAATTTCACATCGCGTGGACATGTGTAAATGTTTTTCGGAAGACTGGTCAAAACAAACAAGGAACCGGTTATGCGTAGATAGAGACGTCGGTTAATCCTTCGATTTATTCAAATAATCAAATATCTGCCATTTTAATCGAGTAATTTTGTATCGAATAATGAAAAATCAAAATAATAATACATCGAATAATTATCACAATTGTCGCGATTAATGAAAAAGGGAACTCGTTTTACAACTCGTACAGTACAAAATCTGTTTAACCGTCATGGTGTTTTGTCGAAATTCATCGAATATGCTAAACCATTTGTTGAAGCATAAAAATAATTCCTTGGCAGTGGAGAAGACTGGAAAGAAGAATTCGGCGTCTGAAGGAAGCGGAGTTGAAGGAGATGGTCTAAGCTTCCGTACTAAAGTGGTAGTATTCAAATTGAGAGTTCCAAGGAAAATATACCATACAAATAGTCAATGATACTATAAATATACCTCTTTCGAACTAGTAGTTATAGGGACCAAGCAGAAATTTTCGAACAAATCGGATATTACAACAACATTCGAGGACAGGTAATTTTAAAACAGAGAAAATTGTATGTTGGTGCAATAAAAATATTTTGCATAATTTTCATGATGTGCTCTTTTCTTAATCGTCTGCAAAAAAAATCATGAAATGGTAAATTTATCAATATACTGAAATACCATTTCATTCAAAAACCGTCATTCTGCACCATGTTTATTTTAAAATTATATTTAATGTAATGTTCAAAGTTATGACATCTTAATCTTTTTTTATTGTAAATGTCTGTTCATTTTGTCGGCAAGAAATAAATATTTGCTAGATTAATTGAATGCTAAAAAGCAATTATTTGAATGAATCGAATATTTAAAAATGGCTTCGTGATCAATGGATAATCGAATAAACGTAAAATTTAGACATCTATAGTTGTGCGTCGCAGAGTTCCGGATTTTGATGCCATTTTTTTGTCATTTTTTTTTTTTGACAACATGATATTTGTTAACTGTTTTTGTTTCGAATTAATTAATTGATAAATCATGAATGAAACCTCTGATAGAAAAAAACGCTTTTATTTGACCAAATAGAACATGCCTATTATATGATAGACATACCCTATATATTCAGAAATATCTTCTTGGATGGCACTAACGCTCCCAGTGGAACATTTGCCTTCTCAACATAGGTATTACTTGCGTCATTTTTGTTAGTACAGGTCGGACTCGATTATCCGGAGACACGATTATCCGGGATTCGATTATCCGGAGTATTTTATTTTTGATTTTCGGAAATTTCGAATAATTTGTATAATAATTCAATATTGAATAGCTAATATGGGTATCAAAATGTAGAATGTAGTTATTTATGAAAAATGCAAATTAAAGATGGCGGCCACTACAAAATGGCGGATTACATATTTTCTCAGAACCTCATCAATATGGGTATCAAACGAAAGGACTAGTAGAACACAGTTATTTATGAAAAATGCAAATCCAAAATGGCCGCCACCGCAAGATATATTTTTTTCACAACCCTATCAATATGGGTATCAAACGAAAGGGCTTGACTAGTAGAACACAGTTATTTATGAAAAATGCAAATCCAAGATGGCGGCCACTACAAAATGGCGGATTGCATATTTTCTCAGAACTCCATCAATATAGATATCAAATGATAGGGCTTGACTAGTAGAATACAATTATTTATGAAAAATTAAATTTCAAATGGCCACCACCACAAAACGGCGTCATATATATTTTTTTCCAAAACCCCATCAATATGGGTATCAAATGAAAGGGCTTGACTAGTAGAATACAGTTATTTATGAAAAATGCAAATCTGACTGCATCCCTGGCCAGAACGGAAATCGAACCCGAACCCCCGGCATGATAATGTGGGACGCTAACTATTCGGCCACGGGAGCACCTCATTCTGGAATATAAAGACGTTAAATAAAAGAAAAATGTCAAATAAATGATTTTCTGGTGAAAGGGTAAAAGGAAAGCTTCATTGTGGCACATACACGAAGACTTCGTACTACAAAGCTATAACCAAATTTATTCAAAAATGACCAACTAGCTCCGCCTTACCCCACTTGCAAACACTCCAGGGTATTTACAGAAAGTTTCATTTTCTATCAATCAATCATAGATAATTTACTACCTCAAAAAGGACGGTGTTTGTTTTTTTTTTTTTTTTTTTTATCCAAAATATATATTTTATTAAGGCTCATATGGCGTCAGCCTAACGGGGCCGGGAGTTCAATTTTTCTACAATGTTTGCTTACAACTATGTTAGTAATATGTAACCGATTACTCGCGGTTGGCTCGAGGTTAGTATTACAAGTGTTCTCATAATTGGTATGTTGCAGTCTTCGATGCTCTGTACGTGTGCCCGACACGGGATGCCTGCTATTGGGATGCAGCTGACCATTAATCAGCAACGCCCCCCTAGTCTGTACCCCATATCTAGCGTGGTGCGTCTTTCTCGACTCGAGGAATCCAGGATAGAATGGTCACTAGCCGGCGCAATCATCAGCTCGTGTAGAGTTGTCATAAGCGGTACAACCTTTGGCTCTTGTTGAATGATCAGTGGACTGCACAACCTTCGGCCCGTGTATCTGTAAAGAGTGTGTGTATGTATTGCCGCGACTAAGTAAAAGTTTATCGTTTGGATAGGAGGGATATGAAACGGGGACACAACGAAGGAAACATCATTAAACGTTGACATCGGCGTTTCTGAGGAACAGGTATAGATGAAGCAGAAGATCAGGATCACGGCTACCTAAGATATCCCGGACGGGGTAATCCGATTGTCTGCCTTGTGCTCTCAGTACTCTAGAGAGCTGAGAGCGAGCAGCATGGAACCGGATACACGACCAGACAACATGCTCGATGTCGTGGTAGCCATCGCCACAATCACAAAGATTGTTTGCTGCGAGCCCAATGCGATAGAGATGCGCGTTTAGGTTGTAGTGATTGGACATAAGCCGAGATATCACGCGAATGAAATCACGACCTACATTCAATCCCTTGAACCATGCACTCGTCGAGACCTTAGGGATAATCGTGTGTAACCAACGACCGAACTCATCACCACTCCACATGCGCTGCCAACTTACGAGCGTATACTGACGAGGAATGTGGAAAAATTCATTATAAGCAATTTGCCTTTCAAAAAGTGTGCCTTCTGAAGCGCCCACCTTAGCTAGCGAGTCCGCTTTCTCATTCCCCGGTATCGAGCAATGAGAGGGAACCCATGCTAAGGTAATCTTGAATAATTTTTCGACCAAAACACTCAATAGTTGTCTTATTCTTGTTAGGAAATAAGATGAGCATTTATCAACTTTCATTGAGCGGATTGCCTCTATTGAGCTGAGACTGTCTGAAAAAATAAAATAGTGGTCGATGGGCAATGTTTCAATGATCCCTAATGCGTAATATATCGCACCCAGTTCAGCGACATACACGGAACAAGGATCTTTGAGTTTGAAAGAGGCACTGGAATTTTCATTGAAGATGCCGAAGCCAGTGGACCCGTTTATGAATGAACCGTCAGTAAAGAACATTTTATCAGATCTAACTTTCCCATATTCTGCCGAAAATATCGGCGGAATAGAATCGGAGCGTAGGTGATCTGGGATTCCATGGATTTTTGGTCGCATGGACAGATCAAAAATGACAGAGGAATTGCAGAAGTATGGGAAGCAAACTTGGTTGGAGATGCCTGGTGAAGGGTGCACGTCGTGGGTAAGGTACTCATGGTATAAAGACATAAAACTTGACTGAGGAGTCAGTTGGAGTAGATTTTCGAAGTTATCAATCACCAATGGATTCATGATCTTGCAACGGATGAGAAATCTGTAGGATAATTCACGGTCACGTGAGGTCAATTCACTCACGGACGGTGTTTGTTGATGTGATTAGTATTTTGTCCGAAGAAAGTCTGTGGTCGAAAATGACAACAAACTAAGTTGTAGAAATTCTCAAATTCAAATAAAGGGTGTGTCACATCAAATTGCATCACGGAAAAAACGCTGTAGAAATTTAATTTTTAGGAATTATATCTTCAGCTTTCGCTTATAATCAGATAAGAGTGTATAGATCACGTTGGCCATGCTTCACTGTCCATTTTTCGTAAATTTGGAAAAATGTCGTCGAACGAAAAATAGCGTCGTGAATTAATCCTGCGCACTCATTTCGAGAATCCGGAGTTGTCACATCGAGACATCGGTAAGATGCTGCAACTACAAAATGGCGGATTACCTATTCTCTCAGAACCCCATCAGTATGGGTATCAAATGAAAAGGCTTGACTAGCAGAACACAGTTATTTATGAAAAATGCCCAAAAATGTATCAAAAGAAAGTTCTCGACTAGTAGAACATAGCAGATAATGAAAAATCCAATTTCAATATGGCCGCAGTCCCCTAACAACTAATTACTTTTGGATGGTTTCATTCAGCTTGACCTGTTTCTATGTATGCTTGAATGTTTGTTGGGTTGTCCCACATTATTAGAAAATCGACCCTGTTCCTGTTGAATGGTTGATCTGAAAATTGGAACATACATTTAATTCTGCTGCCATTATTAAACTGCGTATTCCATGATCTTGAAAAATTCAATTTGGCCGTCGCAAACAAATGGTTGAATGGCTTGATTTGGAGAATACACTACACTATGAACAACATAAATTCGAAAAGGTCGCCGCCACAAAATGGTCGACTATGTATTTTTCGCAATCCCCTCAATATTGGTATCAAATGAAATGATTTGACTAATAGAATACAGTACAGATCGGACTCGATTATATACAAAATCGATTATATGTGATTCGATTATATACAATTTTTGACTCGATTCTATTCAGTTTGGAAAAAAATATTTTTTTTATATTTCTAATATGGCTTATTTCATGGAGAAATGTACCCTTGCAACGTTAAGGTGAAGTTTAAGTGGCTATTACAATCGTGATTTTTGAAGATTTTGCTCGAATTTTCACCAGGAATTGTTTATATCGATATTGCAGCCAAATTAAGAAAGATAGAAGTTGTGCGTCAAAGAACAATTTGTGGAGTGGTTAAAGAACCTCATTTGAATTGATGGAATAAATCTAGTTTAATATAAACTTTAAGAATAAAATTTATATTAACACATTAAAAATTATTAACTATTAAGTGTTTTACTTCCAAAATGTTATTAAAATTCACTAATTTAGTTGTTCCTGTACTAAATTTTCTCATCTTTCAAATGAAAGCATCAGAATCGTCTTCCATAGCGTACTTTTTAATGTAGAGTCAGTTGGAAGCAACAGAGTCCGAAACAAAAAAAAAGTTCTGTAACTCTGTCATTGTTGAAATTCGAACATAAACGTAGGAGAATTTTTTTCATCAAATATGATCGTCTATCACCTCCTGAGAGAATCTGGATAAATTATTTTTTTCATGTGAGAAAGGTGTCGTCTGACTTTAAGGGGATGAATCAAAAATCAAATTCCTCTTTTATTTTCAAAAAACGTAAAATAAATGCAAAAAAAAGAAATAAAGAAAAAAAAAATGTTTTGACTCGATTATCCGGAGGATTCGATTATCCGGAGTGAAAAAAAATCAATACTCCGGATAATCGAGTCCGACCTGTAGTACCTAGTTGAGATTTCTATGCCGGATAACCCGCCTTGAATGTATTCTGGAGTGGCAAGCTCTAGAATACGCGTGATCACAGTGCAAGTCGGAAGAAATTTCTTTGACAAAAATCCCCTGGCCAGAACGGAAATCGAACCCGAACCCCCGGCATGATAATGTGGGACGCTAACTACTCGGCCACGGGAGCACCTCATTCTGGAATATAAAGACGGTAAATAGAAGAAAAATGTCAAATAAATGATTCTCTGGTGAAAGGGTTAAAGGAAAGCTTCATTGTGGCACATAAACGAAGACTTCGTACTACAAAGCTATAACCAAATTTATTCAAAAATGGCCAACTAGCTCCGCCTTACCCCACTTGCAAGCACTCCAGGGTATTTACAGAAAGTTTCATTTTCTATCAATCAATCATAGATAATTTACTACCTCAAAAAGGACGGTGTTTGTTGATGTGATTAGTATTTTGTCCGAAGAAAGTCTGTGGTCGAAAATGACAACAAACTAAGTTGAAGAAATTCTCAAATTCAAATATTTGAAAGATTTCAACTAAACCATCCTCTCCGGATATCAGGATCACCTTGAAATTTATTTGATCGACTCCCTATTGTGTTTCAGGCAAGAAAAAGCATTACGGTCAGAGGATTCAATTTTGAGGATCTCTGCACGAAACTGCCCCTCCACTTGATTTCCCGCTGTGATGAAATCCATAATTTCTGGATGAGCGTCTCACCTCGTTCCATTTTTGGTTGCTTCGAGGCCTGATTCTGAGTTGAGCGACTTATGCTCGGTACTCCCGCGGGTAGCTTTTTAAAACGGGGGCATTTTTTCCATTCTGTATTCTAAGGGTGGACTTTTTTTTCTCTGCGTTTTAGGGCTATAGCACAATTAATTGCTGCCCACTCGAGAGAATTCCATTATGTTCGAAGGGCTGCTGCACAATGAACAATTGAAACAAACTTGTACAGTTTAGTCAGTTGAAGTGATTTAATTGCGTAAGGCACTCGGCATTCATTTCATTCCGCATCCTCGTGCAATAGCGGAAGCTATTGAGCTAAGCTTCATCCCAGCCAGCAGCGAGCAGCCGCTTTGTCTGGCAACGTAAGCCGGTTGAATTTGTGTCACATCTGTGATTCTTCCCATCGGGAAGTTTGAAGACATTCCAGAGGCAAAAAAAAAATCTTCCAAAGTTTCTGTCGGCGATGTTTACCATAAATAAATAAATTCTCATTTCAAGTCGGCTTTGGTGAGTTCGCTTGTGGTCTCTCTGCAACGGAAACGGAAGCAGGGCTACAAAACAAAAACTTTTCTTGCGATACACGAGAGTATAATGCTATCGTGTTTAGTTCCGCACGAGCTTTTTTTGCTCATTGAGAACGAGATCAGAACGGGCGTCTCCTCAATTCGGGAAGTCTGCTGGAACATAATGTACATACCCATATTCAAATTTCAAATGTCTTGGCGCTTGGCTCCCACCCACCGCCACACCGAATGACGAACGAGACAAGAAGGATGCACTGTCTCTTTGATTGCTGTTTATATTGTCGAGTAAAGTGTGTCTCGTACATGGTTGGAATTTTGATTGCATGCAGGGAGGCAGAAAGAAAACTAATCATATGGAAATTCTTCTCGGATTGATTGCAGCGATGTTATTGGTGGAAAGTGGACTGTGAAAGCATTTGCAATGGAAGATTTGTCTTCCATCAAAGTACACCGTTACGTTAAGTAGATGTCGATGATTTGATGATACACTCTGTCCAACTTCTATAAGACCACGCTGATTATGTTTCGTTGCAACAAGCAGTTAGAATTTCAACAAGATACATTCATACATTGTAGAATGTTTAGAATCAAGTATATTTAACGTCAATTTCGTTCAAAAAAGTTTGTTTGTTTCTCTGTTGTGCTTAAATATGACAATTTCAGCTGTCCAGTTTCTATAAGACCATTTCAAAATTCAAAAGAATTATCAATGAAAAATTTAAATCTGTTGCCTGATTCACATGTCAACAATTGGCATTTTGGCTAATAACCTGGAGAATTCCTGTTGGCATACTATTTACCAAATTTTACTGAACGTATTTCTCGATGTTTTTCCGTTTTTCGACATTGCGACCTTGAGCTCTTCAATCGTGGTGTACCGCTTTCCTTCAGTGTAGATTCTAAGTGCAAGGATCCCCTTGAGATTTTCAACAGGATTCAAGTCTGGAGAGCGACCCAGTCAGCCTAAAAATTAAGTTTTTGGTCCCTAATCCATTGCTTAGTTTCCTTGCTGGTATGAATAGTAGCATTTTTTGCTGGAATGTGATTTTTTTGTGACGAAATCCACGCAAAAACGGTAGGAGAGAGGTTTTTTAGAACATGTATGTAATTCTTGAATGATGTGAAAGCTATCTTGAGCTTTCCAGTTGCACAGAATCCCACCCAAAACATGCACGAGCCTCCACCAAAGTTCCTGGTTGAAAAATTTTGTTCCTCCTTCCGTAAATCACGCCAGTACCCGTTGAAAGCATCAGGACCATCCAAATTGAACGTTTTTTCGTCACTGGAGATAGCCAGGCAAAGTTAAAAGTAATTAAATGTTTGAAGAATTTTTCTTTATGGTACATAGCAAATTATATTCTTTTGAAAACGTTCTTTGTCAAGACATACCATGTCCCACTGTTGATTCATGTGAGCTTTGACAAAACTCAAAAGTTTTTCGATGTGAGATGGTGTAAGATTAGGAGCTTTAACCTTTTAAACCCTCTTTATGTAAGGACTTTTTACCAAAATTTGACGAATTGTCTCCCGTGAAACATTTACATTCTAAGATTGCTTTATTTGCATAGGCGATTTTGAAGTATTCGAAGCTGTTATAATTATTTCCCGCTCATCCCGGTCAGAGAGCTTCGATTTACGTGGAGCTCTCTTATTTTTACCGTATCCTTGAGGATTCATCAAATAATTGAGAACTACTTGATTGGATCGTCCAATCTGACGAGTAATTTCTCTAATTCCAACATTTTCTTGGTGAAATGCATCGGTTTGTCCTTTTTCTCTATCCGTGAGCACTTTTCCTTTCGGCATTTTCTAGATTAATTAATCAAACTAACTAAAAACAACGGAAAACGTAACTGTTCTAATAGAAACTTGACAATTGAACAATGCAAACATATTTGTTTACGCTCAACGCTTACACACACACATATAAAAATCACGCAATGTATGATAGTTACCAATACATATACACTAGAATATAAATTGAAGCGTTGTTTGTTTACAATGATACAAACCAGCAATATCATCACCTAGTCTTATAGAAGATGGACAGAGTGTACAAGGAGAATGTGTCAATCTAGATAATGTAGGTAGATGCAGATAGATGGAAGTCGAACTATCCGACCGTTTTCTGAGGGTTTCGTATTCAATGTGTTGTTTCGCCGAAAGATTACTATCTGTGAACACACTTTCGAATCGATAGTTTGGTTGTTTTGTGATCAGTTTTTGGTTCTCAAACGCTGCTTGCTTGCGCTGGCAACGCCTCTAGCCAGCGAAGTTGAGCTAGGCCATCAAGTAGATGCCATCTATACGGATCTCTCCGCTGCGTTTGATTAAATGAATCACGATATTGCTTTGGCTAAATACGATCGATTAGGTTTTCATAACAATTTGCTTGCCTGGCTATCATCTTATCTGACTGGTCGAAGAATGTCTGTAAAAATTGGAGACTATGTTTCTTCTCCCTTCCCTGTGACATCCGGAGTTCATCAAGGCAGCCATGTAGGACCATTTCTGTTTCTACTATATATGAACGATGTCAACAGTGTTCTAAAATGTCTTAAGTTATTTTACGCTGATGACCTGAAACTGTATTCAGTGATACGGAAACCAAATGATGCTAGATCCCTACAAGATCAATTGGAAGCTTTCGCCGAGTGGTGCAAACTGAACCGCATGATACTCGATGTTTCGAAATGTTCCATAATATCATTCGACAGACAACGTACATTTGTTCATTATAATTATATCCTATCGGGTACTAGCTTGAAACGTGAATTAACTGTCAATGATCTGGGAATACTAATCGATTCTAAGCTTACGTTCAAGAATCATGTCGCTTAGGTGGTGTCAGAAGTTTCCTCTCAACTCGGTTTCATATTTCGTTTCGCCAAATCATTCAAAAATGTATATTGCTTGAAAGCCTTGTATTGCTCATTGGTGCGGCCTTTTCTAGAATACTCGGCTGTAGTGTGGTGTCCATACTACCGAAACGAGAGGAATCGCATCGAAATTATTCAACGGAAGTTTATTCAATTCGCTCTGAGGCATCTTCCGTGGAATGGCACCGTTTTCCTTTGGGTCTTTCTGTTTTCCTTGAATGACACCGTTAATTTACCGGGAAACATTGACTGCACTTCGCTGTTAAGCTGTCTACATATAAACACCCACCGCCAGATTTTACGCTCGCATACTTTCTTGTATAACCGTCTCTCACGAACCAACTATGGATTCAACGAGCCCATGCAAAGGATGTGCCGAATCTTCAACAGATGCTACGATGTGTTCGACTTCAATGTTTCTCGTTATAAAAACAAATGTAGTTTCCGTAGTGTCTTAAATTAAGTTGTATACAGCAAGTAGAATTTGTAGTTATTGGGGTGAATATTTTACCTGTTGACTAAACATAAATAAAGCTATTGAAAACTATTGAATGGTTTTTGAAAATGAATTTTAAATTTGAAAACTCAAAAATAACAGTAAATTTCTCACGAATATGATAAATATTTGGAATCTACGTGAAACATGAACCGATTCCCGAAATTATCCGTTGAGGTAATTTTTTGCCACCCGTGAATACATATTAGGTTGGGGAAAAAGTAAATCATTATTTTTGGGTGAAATTCAAAACTATTTTTAATATGCTTCGGATTGTCCGATTTGGGTCAAAATCGTTTTGTTGAAAAAAATGTTGCCATTCTAAAGGTTGCTTCATAATGTCTCTATCATTAAGATCTTGGTTCTTATTAGCGAAAAACCATAACAATAGATTTTTACAATCTTATCTTGCTCCCAATTTCTTATCAATCTGGAAATTTTCCTATGCAAGAAAAAGGTGATAATCCATGTCCATGTGCCATGTCCGAACTATATGGTGGATGCATTAAAACATCCCAATCAAGCTCTAGGAATTGCGTGACCTTGCGTTGTCCTGATGCAACACAACACCTCTTTTGTTGACCAATTCTGAACGTTTCCGGTCAATCGCTAGCTTCAAACGGTCCATTTGTTGACAGTAGAGATCATAATTTAGTGTATTGCACTGAAAAAATTATTTAAAAAAAATTAAAAAAATTAAAAAAATGCAAAAAGTTTCACTACCACGCAAAGAAGGGGGACTTGGAATCGTCGACATTTCTGCACTGTGTGTTGCTCAGGTACGACAACTGCGCGAGTACTTCGCAGAACACGCCAACCAAAACGCGCTATACCGGACTGTCTGCGCCGCTGACAGAGGATACAGCGCTCTGCACTTGGCGCAAGCGGAGTACCAACTAAACTGCAATCTGCAGACAGTGGAGGCGAAGATTGCAGCTTGGAAGCAGAAGGCAGTGCATGGTGCCCACCCCCATCAACTGGACCGGCCACACGTCGACAAGGCCGCATCTAATATGTGGCTAACGCGTGGTTAACTCTCTTCAGTAGTAATGGCGACATGATAGCCATCCAGGACAGGATAATGCCGACGAGAAACTTCAGGCGGTACGTCTGGCATCAAGACGTTGTTGACATTTGCCGGATGTGTCATCAACCAGGTGAAAACATAGAGCACATCATGGGAGGCTGTCCCGTTTTGGCCAACGCAGCCTACACCGAGCGCCACAACAACGTGGCCCGTATTGTTCATCGACAACTGGCGCTCCAATGTGCTCTGCTGGAAGACAACGTACCAAACTACCGGTACCTGCCTGCACCTGTCCTGGAAAATGACCGTTTCAAGCTGTACTGGGATCGCACTGTTCTGACCGACCTCTCGATCCACCACAACCGTCCAGATATAATGGTTTACGACAAGAGCGACCGCAAAGTCACCATCATAGATGTCGCTATTCCACTGAACCAGAATCTGGAGGAGACCCACAGTCGCAAAATCTGCAAGTACCGACCATTGGCCGTGGAGCTCAAGGAACTGTGGGGGCTAAGGGAGGTCCCAAGAATTGTTCCAGTCGTTCTCTCTGGAACTGGAATTATCCCGAAGACACTTCTGGAAGCGCTAAAGGTGTTGAACATCGAGAAGGAATTGGCCGGCATCCAAAAGTCGGTCATCCTTAGCACCTGCGTGATTGTCCGACAATTCCTCGGTCAGGACTAAAACAGCACGAGCATGCAGATACGTGCATTCCGCAGAGCCTAGTCCCCTTTGGCATTCAGAAGCCCGGGGGCAGGTGAAAATTCTGGCTAGGTTCGCCTAGTTAAGAAGTGAGATAAGTCTGGCAAAAAAAATATTTTTTTAAAATAAATTCAATTACACGTATTTTACTGTTGCAGTATCGGCACAATAAACATCAATCACAATTTCAGCGGCTTTGCTTGCATTTTCGCATTTATAAAATAAAAAGTGTAAAATGTATCGAATGTTCTCTTTGTTGACCTCCATTGTTAACACCCTGTAACACACAACTGATTGGAACAAACAAAAAACAACCAAAGAATTTTTTTAGTGTGAAATGCTACCTTTACATCGAGCCTAACCTTGAAATTGTATGATCGACTTTACGCGAGATATTGATCACTAAAGCCAGCAAACGAGAGAATAATGGATAACTTTTTCCCCAACCTAAGTAATATGAAAAATTTGTTTTAATATTTTAGAAATCATGGGATACGAGTTCATAAATAAACTTGTTTGTTCGAATTCGTACATAATGTTTCGCACGAATTCGTAAGATGGAGTGGAACGATATTGTTTTGCCATTCGTTCAAGATCAGAGAATCACTTTCGAGTTTATTTACATACTTCCTTGTTCAATAATTTGTTATAGTGCAATTGCACGTGGAATCAACCGTGTCGATCGATTTTGACGCGACGCTCTCGATTCTTTTTTAAACATTGTACATATGGTGGAAGCTACCTCAAATCACAACTTTCATTATCAGATGATTAATTTTAATTACGATTGATTTATTTTTTAAATAAGCAAAAGTTTTTGCAAGACAATCATGACTTCCAGATTAAAAAATAATGTGCAGCATAGTTGTTGGGAAATCGATGAACTATTTTGGAAAGAAAAATTTAGAATACACCTTTAAAAAATCCTATTAAAAAATTTAATTTGATATTAAATTTGATTATGGCTGAAAACATGACCATGTAAGTGCCCCGTGGCCGAGTGGTTAGCGTCTCACATTATCATGCCGGGTGTTCGGGTTCGATTTCCGTTCTGGCCGGAGGATTTTTCGTCAAAGAAATTTCCTCCGACTTGCACTGTGGTCACGCGTATTCTAGAGCTTGCCCCTCGGAATACATTCAAGGCGTATTATTTGGCTTAAGAAATCTCAACTAAGTATTAATGAATGACGCTAGTTAATGCATATGTTGAGACGGCAAAAGTTCCACAGGGAACGTTAACGCCATACAAAAACTATATCAATCAAATCTAATAAAAATAAAATAACAGATAAAAAAGATAGCTAAGGGTTCAGATGACGACACATAGTCATACACAACACGACTTAAGGCTTATAAACAGCACAAACAACATTACACGACACATGAAAACATCGCTGCGGTTGGCACCAGTGAAGGCGGTGTGAATCATTCCGAAAAAGGATTGACTTTAATAACAATACTTTGTCTATGTGGTGAGTTATTATAAGAAAAGTAACACATTTCCCCCTTCTGATTATTTTGTCATTTTCTATTACTTTCTCTTTTGACATTTCTATTGCACGGGATATAAGAGCAAAGATAATTAGATAATGGTTGGGGTAAGAGGAGGCGATCTGGCGTAGTGGTAACATCCATGCCTTTCACGCTAAAGGTCACGAGTTCAATTCTCACTCCCGACATTCTTCCAAAAATGGAAGTAAAAGTGACGAACCAGCCAAATGAGTTGAAAATCACTATAATACAGATAAAAAAATAAGACCCCAAACAAGCGGTTTGTAATGGTGTAGGTCAAGTAGTGTATCGAATAAAAGATCATCTCGTTAGAAAGCTACAACTTGGTGTTTTCTTCTTTCGATGAACATAGTTTGGTTGAAATTGGGCCGACCCTGGGAGGGAAAAGAAGGTTTCTTACGGCGTAGTCTTTGTTACAAACCCTTCAAACATAAGGTGATTATCAATACG
This sequence comes from Toxorhynchites rutilus septentrionalis, assembly GCF_029784135.1. Classification (NCBI taxonomy): domain Eukaryota; kingdom Metazoa; phylum Arthropoda; class Insecta; order Diptera; family Culicidae; genus Toxorhynchites; species Toxorhynchites rutilus. Next base: position 9,964,973 of record NC_073746.1, read on the forward strand.
GCAACAATATTCAATAGTTATACTAACAACAGAGCAGTTGACCACATTACTCGCACGGACCACATTGCTCCCACTACCCCTAATCGTGGCTGTAGGTTAAAGAAAGGCTAGTCGCTGATAGGAGCGATACTACACTGCGCATGTTTGCATAGGAGACGTAATCACCAACACCATTAGTTTTGGGAAAACGCAAAAAACGTTGTTTTTCTGCCTACAAGTATAACAATGCAAATTTCCAATGAAATAATCTGTCCAGTTGAAGGATATTATCGGCAAAAAAGGGCCTAGGAGATTATGCGGATTAAAACATATTTTTTCCATTTGGAAAACGCTTGCGTCTATTTATGCAGACAATCAATCGTTTCAATGAACATTTGTTCGCATAGCTAAAGGGTGTGTCACATCAAATTGCATCACGGAAAAAACGCTGTAGAAATTTAATTTTTAGGAATTATATCTTCAGCTTTCGCTTATAATCAGATAAGAGTGTATAGATCACGTTGACCATGCTTCACTGTCAATTTTTCGTAAATTTGGAAAAATGTCGTCGAACGAAAAAGAGCGTCGTGAATTAATCTTGTGCACTCATTTCGAGAATCCGGAGTTGTCACATCGGGACATCGGTAAGATGCTGGGAATCGTCCAATCCACGGTCAGCAGAGTACTAAAACGATACTTCGAGAACCTAACCATCGACCGGAAGGTGAAGAACGGCAAAAATGGATGCTCCGTCAGTGAAAAAGATCACAAGCGCGTAGTTAAGCAGTTTAGACGTGATCCGAGAAGTTCGGTCCGGGATGTCGCCAATAAGCTGAATTTGTCAAGTTCATTCGTCCAGCGGACCAAGCAGCGGGAGGGCCTGCGTACATACAAGGTTCAGAAGGCTCCTAACCGCGACGAAAGGCAAAACATGGTGGGGAAGACGCGAGCCCAGAAGCTGTACACCGAAATGCTGACGAAGCCGCATTGCCTGGTAATGGACGACGAAACCTACGTCAAAGCGGACTTTCGTCAGCTGCCGGGCCTGTTGTTCTTCTCCGCAGAGGACAAGCAAGCAGAAACTATCCAAGTTTGCCAAAAAGTACATGGTGTGGCAAGCGATCTGCTCTTGCGGAAAGCGGAGCGCCCCCTTCGTGATGACCGGCACGGTAAACGGGCAGGTTTACCTTAAGGAGTGCCTACAGAAGCGCTTACTACCACTATTGAAGCAGCACGAGGGCCCGACCATCTTCTGGCCGGATCTCGCTTCGTGCCACTATTCAAAGGACGTGTTGGAGTGGTACGAAGCCAACGGGGTCACCTTCGTGCCAAAGAAAATGAACCCGCCCAACGCGCCGGAGCCTCGCCCAATAGAGAAATATTGGGCGATTATGAAGCAGGCCCTCCGGAAGAACCCAAAAGTTGTCAAATCGGAGGCGGACTTCAAGAGAAAATGGATTTCTGTTCAAAAAAAACTACAACCTGACGTTGTACAGAACCTTATGGACGGGGTAAAGAGGAAGGTGCGAGCATACGGGCTTGGGCTCGAAGTATGAATAAAAAGAAAATGCCAAAAGTTGTTTAATAGTTTTTATTTTCAAAAGGATCGGTCTACTGGGCGAATTTCTACAGCGTTTTTTCCGTGATGCAATTTGATGTGACACACCCTTTAGACGTAATCACCAGGTTGCCCTGTGAGCATTCTCTGAGCTCAATCAACTTGAACTCCGACATGATGTTGACAAACGTCAACATCAAAGTAGTTATTTCTGGAGCCGTGTTAACCATTTTGCACATCGCACGGATGCAAATAAGTATATGCGTTTTATAGTAAGCAAACTTCATTTCATTCCCACTTTGAATAATTCCGTCACCGCCAACAGATAGCAGACAGACAGGACGACATATTGAATAGCTGCGACTGTGGAGTAGGAGCAAACCTACACTAACTCACAGAAGCTGCATTAGAGTCCTATTCAGCGAACATAACCGGCGTTATATAGGTATATAAATCAATGCGAAGGAGACAAACCCGTCGCCGTTTCCTGTGAAATGAAATTCAATAACGAGCACTTCTGCCATTCGCCTATTTCTGCGCTTCCGGGACTGAAGCGGCTCCCCCCAATCTCCGCGCATTACGCGGGGTGGATGAGTCTGGGGGTTACGCCATGATCTTATCTATCGGGGACATGTATCCTGATTATATGATATCCGCCAGTACCAAACATCATCTTCCATAATCAATGTCTGGGGGCAAGGGAGTAACAAGCTGCTGCTATCTCACCATATGAATTATTCAAATCACTGATGAATTTCAAACATACCGCTCCTTATGATACCAAACGAAAAATAATTCACTCTTCACTTCCTTTTGAAACTCAGCGGGGTGCATAGTTTAATTCGAAAATCATTAAATGATTTAAATAGAGTCTGGTGATGCGCTTCGCATATGAACAATGTTTTTTCTCTTGTTGACAACAAGGCGAGATCATTCTAATTACCGTGAAATTGAGATGGCTGTCACTTTTGGCAACTGATTATGGTCCCCTGCTGGCGCCACAACCATAATCGCTATGAAACGGAAACTTATTTCCTGTCCGTCCAGTCATGCCCGTCAATCTACGGCAACCCCCGAGGACCAAGTGCCGAAAAGCTTTTCCACTCATTAAACCCATCAACTTGCAAACACATCCACACACACACACACATGCACGCTTCCGGAAGCAGTGTGGGGCTGCAAACGGCACTTTTTGCGCCAGTACCAGGATGGCGGTGACCATTTTCGTTCGGTAGGGGACGATTTAGTTAGGATGTGGTTTCGAACCTGTCTGTCTGTGGCTTATCAGTTGAGATACAGCCAAGCGAACGGGGGAGTTGAGGCATCATTCCATTCATTGGAGGATACGAAATTAATACGACTGACTGAACGGAGATAATCCTCAGCTAACGGCACTGGAGGGACGGTTTGGAATTTGTGTTTTGGTGGAGTGCAATGCTGAATTCATCGGCGAAAAACTGTCGGTAGCATATCGGTGGATAATCGAGCAATGGTTTCAGAGAGCCTCTGCTAGAGACAACATAATCATGAATGCAACCAGACTAGGTGTCTGAAGCCCATCCACCTGTATAATAAGTAGCGATATTACGTTCCCGCCGGCGGCGTCGGAGCGTATATCAAACAATGGTAGTCATGCTAATTTAATTAAACTAATTGATTCATCCCAACCGTCGTCGCTTGCTCCCGGTCGGGAAGGAAGAAGTGGGTGGTTGGTTATTGAAGGGAGTTGATTGGCGCGGGAGTGGTAATATATTGACTTTCACGTACACATACTAGTTGCTTCATTGATGGTTCTTTACGTGGGCACCACACAAACAAATCATCGGTGAAATGGGTACTTAGAATTACCCTTTCGAAATGATGCTATGATAAGTTTAACGTTTCATACCATTTAATTCGTTATGAAGGTTACATCGATGAAAATCATCAACAATGGTTCCTTTTGTGTTTGAAGTATTAATAGGACAGATTAACCAGTATATTCATGGGACCTAAACGGCGTATGATTTTGGGTTCCCGATTTTAAACTAAACGAGAAGAAATTTGAAGAAAATTTCGTCAAAAATTTCCACTAATGAAACTAAGACCAGTGCGGAATATAATACGGAAAAAAATCAGAATCGACTCAATTGACTTTCGATATGTGGAGGCGATCTGGCGTAGTGGTAATATCCTCCCACGCAGAGATCACGAGTTCAATTCTCATTCCCGACATTCTTCCAAAAATGGAAGTAAAAGTGACGAACCAGCCGAAATGTGTTGAAAGTCACTATAATAGAGAAAAAACTTTCGATATTTTTATCAAAAGCATTCATTTCAACTGAGGAAAGGCCAAAAGTTCTACTGTACAGCTGGTGTTGTTCCTGAATTATTGAACGATAAAGTTGAATGAAAACAAGAGTATTGAATCTTTTGAATGAAATAAAAATATTATGAAAATGGGTACAGCTCAAACTTTGATATCAAAAAAGGTATGAAACGAGTAGACAAACACTGAATACTACCATAATACCATAATATCATAATGATGGAAATAATACTAGAAAACGACAAAGAATTGAAAACTTACACGAAGTTTCTATTCGTACCAAGGGTGACTGAGACCTAGAAACGAAAATATGAGACAAAAAAAACGATGCATTTTAACAAAACATGTTGTTAAAACTCTTCGTCTTACTAGAAAACATCACGAATTTCGAAACAAAAAATGAACAATTTTCATTCCGATTCTACGGTCAATCTTATCAACCATACTGGTGAATCTGGATGAGTCTGGTGTCATCTTTTGAAAAATCGTATTCCAGCTTTCACTAACAACAGCATACCCAAAAGCTTTCGCGACAATGTTTGAATGAATCTAGACCCGATGTTGATGGCTTCAACCAACTCGAGACCCAAAAAAAAAATGAATAGTTCATGTTCAGTTCATGTTGAGACGTTTAAGATAAGCAATCTTACAACAACGATTCGTTACATTTGAGAAGGGGAATTATGTTTCTAGAAGGATCCTTTATACTAGGGCTGCTAACTAGGTTTTGCGACTGCTTTTTGACGTAGAACTAGAACTTATTTGGGGAATATCAAGCTAGATCATCGTGAATGTCGTGCTGGAATGTTATAAGTTATTTGGGTTCGCGTGTCGTTTGCAAAACTGCCTACAACCAGGATTGCATTTGCGCTAATCCTGATCACAATGAAGCATTGCCTCTCTTTTCGAGGTTATTGAGATTAACAGAAAGAGTTTATTTCGTTTATTTAGTCACCAAGGAAGTAAATGTCGATTTGGAATGTTGTATGTGATTTAGTACGACATACGATCAATAAACTAGGTTCTGCGACGGCAAAAATAAATCATCCATCATCAAAAATATAATAACAGAGTAGTTCTACGTCAACAATGCGGTCGTGTCTTGGGCACAACCAGGGCTCGGCATAGTCATAGTCAACTGAGGATAGTCAACTGACTATCTGACTGACTATATCCGTATTCATTTGGAAATGACTTTTTGTTTTCCAAACTCATCAATACACTTCTACATTGTGGAGGCGATTTGGCATAGTGATAACATCCATACCTCTCACGCTAATGGTCACGAGTTCAATTCTCACTCCCGACATTCTTCCAAAATTGAAAGTAAGAGTGACGAACCAGCCAATAAGTGTTGAAAGTCACTATAATACAGATTAAAAAACTTCGACATTCGCTCAAACCATTTATTATAGCATTCATGTCAATCCGAAAACTTCTAGCGAATAAACGGTTTTGTACCAATCAGAATTGCCCGTTCTACATTTTTCTAAGAAAACTTTTGCCACTCGACTTTTTCCCAAAAATAAACAGTGGACTTTTTGTTTTGAAGAGCTTTGAACGCGAACAGCTTAGCTAAACGATTGTCAAATTTTGTGAGATCCAACTTGAACAAATTTTGTTTGCAGTGGAACATTGTTTTTGAATTTATTTACACTAAAGTCGCTTTTTACGCGGTTTTTTATACACGGTTTTATTTTACGCGGCGTTTTTGGAATTTACGCGGTTTATTTTTACGGTTTTTTTTTACGGTTTACGGAATTTATGCGGTTTTTTTTACGCGGAGTTCGGAATTTACGCGGATTTCGACACTTACGCGGTTTTTTTAAACAGCGCGCATCAACCGCGTACAAATTCAATGTGCTAATTGATGTAACTTTTTTACGAAATAAGTTTATATTGTATCACTGGTTAGCAGCTGAGAAATAAAAGGAGATACAGATATCATGATTGCAGCATACAAAAAAAAAATCAGTCAATCAATTGTTAAAATATGAGTTGCATTATTAATTAATAATTCACTGTTTGTTAGATTTTTATACGGATTTTAAAATTCACTCGTTTTATTTTTACGCGGATTTTGGAAATTTACGCGGATTTTGGAAATTTACGCGGATTGTGGAATTTACGCGGTTTTCTTTTACGCGGTTTTTGTTTACGCGGCACGTATCCCCCGTGTAAAAAGCGACTGCAGTGTATTTCCATTATTCAGATACTCGTAGATTTAATTGATTTAACATTCCAAATGATGGCCCTGAAAAAAACCGTTTGTTACATGGATTGGTATCCTCCAAACGGGTTGTGAAAACTGAAATGGTAGAAAGATTCCTGAAAGATTAGGCAAGATTGGGTAAGATAGATCGAGAATAGGCAAAGAAGACATACCAAGCTCTGTTCTATCTATTCTATTCATCGCAGATCATTGTTCAGTGTATTCTGCGGGACATCGGGTGGTTTTGTAGCATATAGATGCCCAAAAGTTCATTCGGGGTACAACCGACACCCAATTTGTGTCTTACTGACAGGAAAAATGCGTTCCTATTTTTTTGTAGATGCCTCGTGTTTATGTTTCAAAAACAAAATGGCAGAACCGAACTGATATTCAGTTGTACCATTGAGTGAGGCATGTCAACAAAAATGGCTGCTAAAGCTCGATCAATGCTCATCGCTCGCATCTACGGCGGTTGATTAAAACTTCTGTGTTTACTCCTGGCCAGCAGCAGGAATTTATCCTTCACCAACTTGATCTTAAGAACCGTTTTTATGAACTCCTTATTACCGATATCGGACGTCTGGCTTTTGTTGGCTTAGATTTCTAGACTTAAACCTATTTCACCAGCGAGAGTTATAAAGTTCAATAAGCCAATCATAAAAAGCTTCTGTGTCCACATAGTATATGGATAGTCTCTTAGTACTTTGGAATTATTGTAACAAGTTTTTTTTTCGTTTTTTCAAGGTGTTAAAACACATTTTTTGTATTCTATCAAAATACGAGTTCTACCTTATAAATGATCAACAGATTCTGTAGAATAGTCATGTAGAGATTCAGAGAAGTTCTGTCACGATTCGAAGTCACAGAAACAAAAGAGGTCTCGAAAATATGTGGAAATCCTTATTTTATTTATTTTATTTATGCTTCAGTAACATAAGACTTACTATCTTTTTTATTACAAACGAAAAAAAAATAAGTATACATGAAGTGCGCCACGAATTATTGAGACAAAAGTAGAAGGGTCTGAGCCTAGGGGCACGGACGGAAGTTTGACGTAGGACTGTGATTGTTCAGAACACTTGGTTATTTTAAATGAAATTCTTTTCATTGTTCAGAAATCTGTTAGTTTAACTCTTTTGAAAATCAAAAAAGTAGCCCTGAAAAGGGCCATTTGTTGTATGTACTCATAACATTCAAACGGTTTGTAATGAACAAAGAAAGACAATAAGCTTCTGGCAGGAAGCTCAACTGTCTAACTGAAAATGATTAATGAATATAAGTATGACACATAACAGGATGGAATGGTAAATGAAGTATATGTGGATCGATAAACAAAAAAAATATATATCGTCTTTGATTACATTGAATATTTATACAATTTATGGGGAAGAAACGAAAAAACAAGTTGAAAATACTCACGGTTCCGTGATATTTTGAGGTAAAATACACATGAAATCATGAAGTTGCTTTATTTTAAATGGATAGCTATGGTATTGTGATTTCTTTCCATTGTCTTATTCTTATTATTAGTCTTATTCTAAGGCATCGTAGCTATTTCGGTGAAATTTCGCTATTTCGGTGAAATAATGTTCGTTTGCAGACTATCACAATCAAGTCGTATTGGTTCTACTGCTCAATCTATCATAGAAGTAATTGAGTCACTGAGAATTATTGAGAGTCATGAAGAATATTAATATTTCATTTCATTTCATTTTTATGATGCGATGTAATGTCGATCTGAATAAGTCTTCGCATGATAATCGCTGCCTCCTCATAATTAATGAATCATCACTATATGGGTGACACTTTCCTCTTTGATTTGATGAAATCTTGCATGAACTTCCGTGTTGATGCATGAAATCTTGCCCTACATGTCGCATTTTCAATTTCGTAGAGTGACTCTCGTTCACAGAAGCAAAAAAAGATTTTTTTTAATCCTCATTTAAATATTCACATTTTTTTTATTAATTCGTTTATTTTTACAGGCTTAGTTACTAAATATTCATATTTAAATTGGATCATTTTCCAGATACTCCGGAAAATTACTTACAAAAACCCGAGATACACATCGGAAACGCAAGCCATATACATACAATGCGACATCAATCTACACCTGCAGCCAAACCAGAATTGTTTTTATGCTTTCCATTACACTTTCCATTTCTACTACGAGTAATTAAAAAAAAAGATTTTTTGACGTAGAACTACGTCTTTCAGGAAGGGTGCCAAATCAGAAAACAGGTCACGTTTTTATGAAATAAAGTTAACGTTAATAACTATTTTCACTGTGAACGAATTCTCATGATTTGCATACCAATCGAATCGGAAATTCTCTAAGATTTGTTTGATATGCTATACATTACAATTTGCTAATCTTTAAACGGTTTAAATTCATGAAAACTGGAACGACTTCTTTTTTTTCCATACATTTGTTCTACCGATTTGTGTGTTAACCCTACCCGTATTTCGAATGCTCGAACTCGAATAACGAATAACTCGAACATTTCTTAACAGATCGGAAAGATGTTTGCATCAATTGATAGGGAATATTTCTACGCGTCTATCACAATTAAAAAATAGTATTTTTCATGAGATCAACAATTGAGTAACTGTAAAATGTCAAGCGTTATTTAAACGCCCTAACTGCGTGCTCCCTTGGCCGAGTGGTTAGCGTCATAACTAACACGCCGGGTGTTCGGGTTCGATTCCCGTTCTGGTCGGGGGAATTTTTCGTCAAAAGAAATTTCCTCCGACTTGCACTGTGTTCACGCGTATTCTAGAGCTTGCCACTCAGAATGCATTCAAGGCGTGTTATTTGGCAAAGAAATCTCAACTAAGTACTAATAAAAATGACGCAAGTAATACTACGTTGAGACGGCGAAGTTCCTCTAGGAACGTTAGTGCCATCGAAGAAGAAGAAGAACTGCCAAGTTCTGATTGGCCCGATTTACGGTTTTCCTAACACGGACTTCAGAATCAATGTGCCTGGGGGAATCCGCATTGCAAATACATTTCAGATACTGGAGGTGAATGAACTTTCGCGGTTCGAGAACTACGTAAACATGAGGTGTGCAATAATTAACAGAGGGAAACGTAAAATACAATAATGGTTTGACAATTCTTCCGTTCACATATTTTGATATTCCTAGGCATCATTTAAACGTAAAAAGACGTTCATTAAATTTATTTGTAACTTTTAACATAATCTATTACAAAAATTTCGATGCTTTCTATAATAATATTCAAAGAAGTAAACAAGGTGATTGTATAATATGAAGGGTGTGTCACATCAAATTGCTTCACGGAAAAAACGCTGTAGAAATTCGCCCAGTAGACCGATCCTTTTGAAAATTTTAGACAGTAAAATAAAAACTATTAAACAATTTTTGGCATTTTCTTTTTATTCATACTTCGAGCCCAAGCCCGTATGCTCGCACCTTCCTCTTTACCCCGTCCATAAGGTTCTGTACAACGTCAGGTTGTAGGTTTTTTGAACAGAAATCCATTTTCTCTTGATGTCCGCCTCCGATTTGACAACTCTTGGGTTCTTCCGGAGGGCCTGCTTCATAATCGCCCAATATTTCTCTATTGGGCGAAGCTCCGGCGCGTTGGGCGGGTTCATTTCCTTTGGCACGAAGGTGACCCCGATGGCTTCGTACCACTCCAACACGTCCTTTGAATAGTGGCACGAAGCGAGATCCGGCCAGAAGATGGTCGGGCCCTCGTGCTGCTTCAATAGTGGTAGTAAGCGCTTCTGTAGGCACTCCTTAAGGTAAACCTGCCCGTTTACCGTGCCGGTCATCACGAAGGGGGCGCTCCGCTTTCCGCAAGAGCAGATCGCTTGCCACACCATGTACTTTTTGGCAAACTTGGATAGTTTCTGCTTACTTGTCCTCTGCGGAGAAGAACAACAGGCCCGGCAGCTGACGAAAGTCCGCTTTGACGTAGGTTTCGTCGTCCATTACCAGGCAATGCCGCTTCGTCAGCATTTCGGTGTACAGCTTCCGGGCTCACGTCTTCCCCACCATGTTTTGCCTTTCGTCGCGGTTAGGAGCCTTCTGAACCTTGTATGTACGCAGGCCCTCCCGCTGCTTGGTCCGCTAGACGAATGAACTTGACAAATTCAGCTTATTGGCGACATCCCGGACCGAACTTCTCGGATCACGTCTAAACTGCTTAACTACGCGCTTGTGATCTTTTTCACTGACGGAGCATCCATTTTTGCCGTTCTTCACCTTCCGGTCGATGGTTAGGTTCTCGAAGTATCGTTTTAGTACTCTGCTGACCGTGGATTGGACGATTCCCAGCATCTTACCGATGTCCCGATGTGACAACTCCGGATTCTCGAAATGAGTGCACAGGATTAATTCACGACGCTATTTTTCGTTCGACGACATTTTTCCAAATTTACGAAAAATTGAGAGTGAAGCATGGCCAACGTGATCTATACACTCTTATCTGATTATAAGCGATAGCTGAAGATATAAATCCTAAAAATTAAATTTCTACAGCGTTTTTTCCGTGATGCAATTTGATGTGACACACCCTTTAATTGCGTAGTTCTACGTCGAAAATATGCGGACGTGTCCTAGATACAACCCCTTACAATTTTTCGACCAGATAGCTAACCCCGCCTTAAGGCGGATTACTGGTTTTGTGGTATAGATAAAAAAAACCGTAAATTTTTAAAATTGCCACTATGTTTTTCGATTCTCATTAAAAAAAGATCTACTAAAGTTTTTTCACGCAATACTACCCCCATTGTCCATCTTACCCGTACCTCCCCTACTCTTATTCAGGTCATCTTGCGTAAAAAAAGCCAGCCTACCTTCTCTCATTCTTTTAGAAATAAATCGGACTAGAAACTGTTGATGTGAATAATAAGTAGGGTAAATGGTCTTGGTTTGTCCAATTTAGGGTGTTTTCACGCAACTAGTAAATGCAAATCGAGTTTTCTTCATGAAAATCTCATACGAGGGTCACTATTTATATTTCGGGAATAGGAACAAAAACAAATAGTTAAGCTGCGAATATATTTTTATTGTTTTTCAAAGTACTCGCCACGATGATCGATACACTTTTGCATGCGCTTAAACCAATTTTCAAAGCATTTATTCCAATCGACACGAGCCTTTTTTTTTAACGATTGTCAAATTATGTGGGATCCAACGTGAACATAATTTTCGCACAACTAAGTGTTCATGTAAAATCGCATATATGCTGGTGGAACTAATGCTTAGGGATGCCTCAATCTCACAATAGGTTACATGACGATCTTGCTTAATCATTTCGTGCACAGCATCGATGTTTTCTGGCACTACAGTCGATTTTGGGCGACCTTCACGAAACTCGTCGGACAGCGAACTACGACCACGATTGAATTCACTATACCACCGATACACAGTGGTTTTTGATGGAGCTTCATCGCCAAAAGTCAAATTAAGTTGATTGACGCACTCTTGTTGTGATAATCCACGTCGAAAGTCGTAAAAAATCATCGCACGAAAATGTTCACGATTCAGTTCCATTTTTTTCCCGATACCAAACTTTCAACTAAATATAAAATAAATAAATAGCGTCCGTATGACAAAATGTTCTGAGTACGTATATCGTCAAAAATGTCAAACTTTACGATGGAACCGTCAGATGGACTCACATGACATCAGTGTTGCCAATTCCCGAAATATAAATAGTGACCCTCGTATAATCAGGACGAGTTTGGGTTTGTAAAAATGCCCCATAAGTTGCTAATAATACCATAAGTCGTTAAAATTATTCAAATATTTATGTTTTTTAACTATTTTCCTCAAAGAGAAATTATGATCTTTGTTTGTCCACCTCTGATCATGGTTTGTCCGAAAAATGATCATGGTTTGTCCAGTTTCAGAAATCATTATTTTTGAATGAAAAAATTGGAATTTAAAAGTAGATGTTGCATTTCTCATTGCTTGAGTTTACTGCCATCATATTGATCCATTCATGAATCCGTAAAAATATACTATAAAAGTACTGTAAATCATGAAGAAGACAACAGACAGTGGACAAACCATGATCACATTTCCGACTGGACAAACCAAAATCATTTACCTTATAACTTCGTGAACCGTACAGCCGTAAGGCGTATAATTCGTATACAACGTGGCAAAAACAGTTATTTTTCTTTCTGTTCAAGATTGTCCCTCGGTGAATTGTACGTACATAATCCACATTAAAATGCTGGACGGCTGTCCGATTCAAAGTGCGATAAGATGTTACTGCATTATCACACATTACCAGTCCTAATGTTCCATGAGAAAATACCGTTGGAAAGCAGGGCTTCCGTGTTAGTTCCCAGTTCCTCATTTCCGGGAAAATACCAACCACGACTGCCACCCACTGTACACACACACACAGTTTATTCGCGCTTCGCTCACTCGCCCCGCGACGCTACGAACCGCACAAAAAGCGCTAACCGGCTTGTTGACTGTTATGCGATGGCGTCACCGAAAGGATTCCAAGTCGTCGTCATCGTCGTCCCATTCGTGCTCTTCCGTGGCGATGGAAAATATTTACATGCAGAACGAAAGCTCCCCGTTCGCCACTAACGTGTCATTTCCGCTATGTCTGCTTCGAGCAGCTCCTTTGTCCGTCCGACACAATGGAGAGACATAATTTTCATTTTCCATGCATCGCTGCTGTTACATTAAACACATACATTACTTGCCGTGCTGTTGCATCTGGATTACCGGTCTCCACCCCCGACTTTCACCCCCCACAAAGTACTTGTAGATTCAGTTCAAAATACACCCAGTTGGATTGCAAAAAAAAAATTAACACAACTTCACTTTTAGCGTTCCATACTCGTTCAAAGTCACGTGGCTAATCCACAAACAGGCGATTACGGGAAATATACAGTCTAATTATTCGAAATGTTGCTCATACACAGAAAATAATTGTTACTGTTTGCAAACTATCACAGATTCCATGTTGTGTCGCGACGACCGCGGATTATGTCTGCCACATTATTGCGATGGATGAATATTATGGAAGGGAACATGGCCGCAATAATGTTAACCACTCGAGAGCCGTATTCGTGGTGCCTGTCAATCGCACGGTTACGCAACAAAGGTTGGGTTCTTTTTTTATGCTTTTTTAAATTGGAGATTTGGAGCCACTGTTTGCCACCATGTCTGTCCGTTGGTGATGAATTCTGGAAACCGATGCGATGAACGACTTTCTGTGAGTCATTCTTGGGGATAGCTTCCAAATGGTGTTGTTTGACAACACAGCCTATTACAAACAACGTTTGTTAGCAGGTCACATTCAGTGGCCTTTTCCAGCCAGATACCCCGGATAAATTGGAATCGTATTCCAACTGTTATTCCGTTTGCCCATTTCGGGTAGAAATAAACAAACAGAGAGTGAAAATCCCATCCTACTACCCCCGAGGTGGCATCATTACATGAGTGGGGGGCAGCACAAGCTAACACAGATGGAGCCAATGCTTCGAATGGGAGGGTGCTTGTTAGTCATGTGACCACAGGGTGTGATGTTTGGAGTTGTGGACAGTCCAATCGATTTTTATCTTTACACAGATATTCGATAGGTTTTTGCCGCTCTTCACTAGTTCGAATAAACTTTTAAATATGAATGAATTGTAATTGTGGTTCACAGCGATCCACCATAATACGACAACGAGGGAACTAACGAGACATCCTCCCACCTGCCGCGATGGTAGAATAATTTTATTGTCCTTCTCGACCGCCGCACCGCCGACTTTTATTGCTATTTCATCGAAACCGAGAGAACTCGCTTACAGATCAAAATTCTGAAGCCACTCGCTTCCCGGGTAGCAACGAGAAAAAACGACAAAATTATACCGCTACAGATTGAATTACATTTAAAAGTCGATTTTCGCCCAATCGATCGTTTTGCTTGTTTGCAATTGGAGCCGGCTCCCACTCACTCGGGGCAGGCACTAAGCTAATGGAACGAACAAAATGATATTATCCTTGGCGAGAGGGCTATTAGCAGTTTCAGCGTACTTTGCTAGCGGGCCTCCTTGGGAGAAATGCTGTTGCTAGGAAGTAATTTAGAGACACCCAGGTTTATGGGATTCGTGCTTCGACTATTCTCTAGCTTTAAAGAATAAGTTCTGTGTGTGTGGGATGATGAGAGGGCTTTAATTAAATTTGTTTTCTTTTTGCACTTTCATTTCAGCAGCTATGAATGTCTGACGGCCGGCAACACTAAGCAAAGTAAAAGTCTGGGCGATCTCTTAGATATGGTAAGTACTGCATACAAATGTTGCTGGAAAAATGCTGGCTATCAGAGTGGAAGCTGGAAAGAGTAAACGGGTTGTGGTGAAATTTATGTTATTTAATCCCATGACACGTAATTACACCTGAGAGACGTCATTCATTTGTTGTGTCATCGTAGACTTTGACGTCTTCGAGACTGTTAGAATTTTCTTCAAACGCTCTGCAGTATATTACTCATGCCTTCATCCTGTTTTGTTTAAAATGTTTCCCCAACATTATCAATAAAAAGTCGCATCGGCTGAACTAATCGGTGTCAACACGCATTTCATTTATATGTTGTCCAAGATTTAATTCAATTCAAATCGATTAGCAAATTTATGTTTCAAGCAGTAACTACGTCAGATACTATATCCAATTTCAATTCTTTAATTCAATTTAAATTTTCAGACACTTTCTCAAGCGCACAAAGCTACGTGATAAGTGTGGGAGAAACCGGGTTTCAGTGGAAATCCAGAGAACTGACAAGATTCATTACTAAAATCGTCCTATCTACGGCTACTACAGTGTGCGAAATAATTATAGCGTACAATGAAAATTTTGTTAAAAAAAATTAGAGGGTTGTATCCAAGACAAGACCGCTTAGGACGTAAGACTACGTATTCGTTTCATTTAATTTGCTTGTTTTTCATTCCGAATATTATTCATAAATGCAAAGAAATCTCATTAATGACTCTTTATTAGATTAGTTCCGGTGAGCTTGAAAAGGGTAAATCATTAACCCTTGGTTTTGTAGAAGAAGTTCTAGAAGCCAGGGTTGTGGAGTCGGAAAATGATTTCCCGACTCCGACACCGAATCCCCACAATTACTACTACCGACTTCGACACCAACTCCAACTCCGACTCCTGCTGAAAAAAAATGAAATAATTCAAAACCAGGTTTTTCATTAGAACGTTTGATTTACAGTTAGACAGTAAAAATACACATTAAAATTTAGAATTACTTTTCCTAAATAAAATATGTCACCCTTCTAAAAAGAGTCGACCGCGAGTCACATCTTTCTTGGTCATCCTTTATTGGCCCACGTTGAGTAAAATTCTGGTTTTGGATAGATGTTAATTGCGGCTAACAATAAATGGTTAGCCGGAAGTGTACTTTCTCTTCCCTCCATGGACCGTACAACTCCATCTGCAATTGAGCATTCTATCTTACTAAGACGGAAAATCAGACTTCTGCATCCCAACAAAAAACTTTCCAGGTGTCAGTTTATCAGGCTGATTTGTTTCAGTTAGGTTGAATCAGGAGCTTCTACAGATCGATCGCTTTGTTCCACTGATTCTCGGTTAGGAAAGTACTCTCATAATTCTATTTTCTAAGTTCAATCAGTTGCTGAATCATGAGATATGTAGGGTAAATGATCTTGGTTTGTCCAATTCAGGGTGATTTCACGCAACTAGTAAATGCAAATCGATTTTTCTTCATGAAAAAAAATACGAGGTTGGGTTTGTTGAAAAGCCTCAAGTCTCTAGTTTCTAA
This sequence comes from Toxorhynchites rutilus septentrionalis, assembly GCF_029784135.1. Classification (NCBI taxonomy): domain Eukaryota; kingdom Metazoa; phylum Arthropoda; class Insecta; order Diptera; family Culicidae; genus Toxorhynchites; species Toxorhynchites rutilus. The sequence goes on from NC_073746.1 coordinate 9,980,804, forward strand.
TACTACCATAGGGTGTTGAAATTATTCAAAAATATTCATGTTTTTTTTTAAATTTTCCTCAAAGAGAAATTATGATCATGGATTGTCTACCTCTGATCATGATTTGTCCAAAAAATGATCATGGTTTGTCCGGTTTTAGAAATCACTATTTTTGAATTAAAAAATTCGAATTTTCAAATAGATGTTGCATTTCTCATTGCTTGAGATTACTGTAATCATTTTGATCCATTCATAATTTATTTCTTCAGAATACTCCCCTTTATTCCGCGCGGCGAATGACGTGAGATAGCAGATTTTGTCTATTGTGGAAGCCACCTTACTTTTCAGCATAACATGAGGACACGACTTCAAATCTCACCTAAGTGACAATCTATAGTCATGCAACTCACCTGCAGGAATACCGTGACTTGAGTCATCTCATGTCACTCGCCGGGCGGAATAAAGGGGACTGCCTTTTCTTGGGTATTTCAAAAGTGTCCACCTCAACACAATCATCACAGAGAAACTTTATTTCTGCTATGCGTGGAGGACACCATAAACAAACTGCAGCGCGCCAAGCGGTTGCCATAGAAATCATGTGGACAAAACAACATTAGTGAATCGACAACTCATGATCAGAATTGAGGTCATCTAAATGCGTGATATTACATGGTTGAGCTATGTAAATCTGATACAAATGATGTGCATGCATCATGTTTACAAAAGGAGGCGATCTGGCGTAGCGGTAACATCCATACCTCTCACGCTAAGGGTCTCGAGTTCAATTCTCACGCCCGACATTCTTCCGAAATGGAAGGTAAAAGTGACAAACCAGCCAAATGTGTTGAAAGTCACTATAATACAGAAATAAAAAAAAAATGTTTACAATATTTGTAAGTGTTATAATCCAGGAAAGTTCTGAATACGTGCCAAATAATCATCTGGTGATTGATTAAAAATTAACTCAAATGAGGGGCGCATTGATACCAATAGAAGGTGGTTTTTATAATCTCATAAAACATGTGAATCGGTAAAAATATATTATAAAACTACAGTATATCATGAAAAAGACAATTTTATTTATATGTTTTGAAACATTCGTATACCTGATTTGACACAGGTGCTGGACAAACCAAAATCATTTACCTTACTTTTTTAGCGAGTGCCTTGATCTAAAATTGCTTCTTCCCCTGCTCTTCTTTTATGAATTGCATCCGTTTTCGGGGTTCTAGCAGCTATAGCAACTTGCCTCAATTTACTAATCAAGGTAGTATCAAAACGATCATTCAGTCCGTCACGAATCGTCAACTGGAGTGAGTGAACGACGCAACGCATGTGGAAGATCTTGAACATAGCGGCAACTTCATCTATTACGGTATCAAATTAATTTCAACGAATTCATTTCGGTTCTTAACGGATTTGCGCAAATCAACTTTTGACATCGGTCTTTGATTTCTGTATAGGGAGATTAATCTACGAAAAATGTTATATGATTCATTGAGAGTTTTCAAACACATATTATTCAAAATCGTTATTGTGACATATGTTGTGTTGTATACTATTAGACAGGAAGTTTATCCAGCAATTTTTTGCTTGAACACGAACAGAAAATATAGTAAAAAAGTTAAACAATTTGAAGATTAAAATGGGTATGTTTTTTCGATTGCACCAACCACTCGCTTCCCTCCCCGATTCAATGAGCAATTTTAGTTGCCTACATACGGGCGTAAGTTCACATTGTGAGTCGAAACGTGTTATGAATTATTCTCCATTCGCCGGTAATTGGCATTTATCACTTGTTGTATTGCATGTTGTCAATTTGTTCTCGATTCACGTTTTATCGTGTAGGTCTTGCTACTAACAATTTATGTAATGTTGGTCCAGGATATCATGATATCGAGTATGATGTTTGGTACTGTAAAAAATGCAATTGAAGAATTTAACTGGCTGCGGATTTAGAGCTTCGAAAGGGTATACTCACGCCGACTTGGGTACCACATCGATATTCAGCCGCTTCATCTCCTCCAACGATCGCTTCGAGTAGTGGGCCGACGCCAGATCCGGTCAGAACATCGCGTCTTTGCCCTTATGGTATTTCTTGATCCGGCAGCACTTCGTACTATGAATTTCCCCGTTCACGGTCAGTTCAGAGCTAAAGAAGCGCGACTTTCACATCCCCTTCTCGCTGATTGTCAGCCACATCAGCACCTTCTTGGGGAACTTGGTGTGTGAAAAAACTTCACTTCGGAGCTCACTTCCTTCGTGGGTGAAGTAAAATACGAAGTTCGCTGCCAGTCGTTGCCATCCAGGGTGAGATAGGTCTCGTCGTCCATCACCACCGCCACGTCGCGATTCGCCGGGAAAATCGTGAAATAATGAAAAGATGTTGTAGATGTTGGAACGGGCATATTCGGCGTCCACAAAGTGCCGCATGATGTCCGTTTTCGACGCGGCAGGGTACCGTTCTTTGAACGCTTCACTGTTTTCGTCCTCACGGCTAGAGTTCGACTGCCAAATTTTTTTCTGCTGACTCATGAGTTACTATGATTGATGCTGCATGGGTAGTTTCATCAGTGTGTAAGGGTAAACCCATGAAAAATCGGCAAAATTTTTGTCCATCTTCTTAATGCAAACGTTATCATTCCAAACTTCAGGAGAAAATTTTTATATCAGTGAAAAGTATTTCTTCCACTGAACAGCTTGAAAGAGTTTTGATCAGAATTTGAAACCAATATTGAATCCACCTTTGAAGAAAACTGTCCACTGAAGCAGAAAACTTCAAGTAAGGATGCATCTTGGTGGAACAAAAAACTTGAAAAGCTTAGGAAATTATCTAGTAAACTCTTCAATAAAGCAAAAATTACCTCTGATTGAACAGATTACAAAAACTGTCTAACAGAATATAACGAAGAAATCAAGAAATCATGTTCATATGTGAACAGGAAGAAAGTTTACTTTTTGTAGCAAGGCTTCATAAATCCCTTTCTAAGGAACGCACTAACGAACTTGGTAGTCTAAAAAACGAAATGGTAAATATACCACCGACTCCCAGGACACTTAGTATCATGATGGAAACACACTTCCCAGGATCAATCCAATTGACTTCCGAACACGCACAGGTCTTCAATACAGCTCAATCTTGTCCAATCAGAGACGAGAATAGAGCTAAAGAAATGACTAGGGTGGTCTTTACGAAGTCAAGGGTTGAGTGGGCAGTAAATTTCTTAAATCTCTTGAAATCTCCAGGGCCAGATGGAATTTATCCGGTGCTGTTACAAAAAAAAACAAGGATATCACTGACCCCCTTTTGACGGAGATGTTTAGAGCTAGTATGGTACTAAACTACATTCCTAGTAAATAGCGAGAAGTCCGGGTTATATTTATTCCCAAGGCTGGTAAACGTGACAGGACGACTCCCAAAGCGTATAGACCAATGAGTCTAACATCTGTCATCTTGAAAATGATGAAAAAATCATTGATCTCCATATCAAATCCTAATATTTGAACAAGAAACCATTGAACAAATTTCAATTTGCTCACCAAGCAAATAAATCAACTGAAACAGCGCTCCACACGTTATAACAGCTAAATTAATAGGATCTACCCTAACAACGAAACCAACCAGAGGTTGCCCTCAAGAAGAAGTTCTGTCTTCTCTGTTGTGGTCCCTAATTGTCGTAAATGTGGGGTAAATGTGAGTATACTATTTCCAATAGAATGCAAACACCCCTTAACTACACACTCAAATGCAACTTGGAAGGACTTAGTGTTAATCCATCAAAAACAGTCATAACTCCATTTACCAGAAAAAGAAAGTATAAGATCCAATATCATAGATTGAGAGGTGCACAATTAGAGCTTTCAAAGCGACCCAAATATTTAGGTGTCATGCTTGACCAAAAGCTAAATTGGAACGACCAACTGGAGTATGCAATATCTATAGCCCAGACTGCGCTCTGGACTTGCAGTAGTGTACTCGGGAAAAAAGTGGGGACTAAAACCGCGAATGATTCACTGGATTTATTCGGCAATTGTGAGACCCAGACTAACATATGCTTCGCTAGTGTGGTGGCCTAAGACTTCACAAACATAAGCTCAGAAAAAGCTCGATAAACTACAACGTCTGGCATGCTTATCAACAAATGGAGCAAAGCCCAGCGCACCATCTAAAGCCCTAGATGCTCTTTTATACCTTCTACCCTTGCACCAATATGTGTAACCTCAAGGATGAGATTAGAGAGCAATTAGAATCCTGAATTATAATGAATTTATGCGTGAAATATTCGAATATTATTTTTCAAGTAATCCGATTCATCTCATACCATCATACTTATCTCATAGAATGCAAAAGATCTCAATGATCTCAAAGATCTCAAATTAGTTCGATAGATGATAAAAAAACCCATTCTGTGAACATGTACCTCAGGGTTTACCCTTTACTGTTTTTACGTTATATAAGTGAACGTTCAACTATTTTAAAACCTAGCCATATTTTCGCTGACGACGTCCAAATATATTTATGTTCTACTAATCTGTCTATCGAAGAGATGGTTAATATTTTGAATGATGATTTGAAACGAGTTTACAATTGATCCGGTCAAAATCTTCTTCCAGTTAATATAGATAAAACTAAGGCGATGCTCGTATCTTGAAAACGAAGTCGTTTGCCGTTCCCCGGTAGCCTTCTTGGTGGAAATGTTATCGAATATGTTGGCAACTGTACTAATCTTGGTTTTATTATTACATCGCAATAGACACGTGCACTTCGACATCTATGGCTAACATTTAACATGATGAGCACTGAAGTTAAATGAAAGCTTTCCAATTCCTTAGTGTTTCCACATTTTTTATATGGTGCAGAGTTTATACTAAATGCTTCAGTCAGAGCTCTGGATATATTGCGAGTTGCTCTAAACAGTTGTGTTAAATACGTTTACTATTGAGATTAGGTATTCCAGAGTCAGCCACCTTCAAAGGCGGTTACTCGGATGTCCATTTAATGAGTATAATATCTACATAAAAAAATACAAATATTTCGAAGTTCGGGAATGAAAAACTTTACCAAAACGTTGCATTATGGCAATTCACTGTTTGTCACGAGCGTGTATAAAAAAAAAGTTCTATCGGTGGATTTCGGCGAGATAGCCTGGCTTAATGAGGGAAATCAGCAAGTTTAAAAATAAAACAAATTTGTTGATAGATAGAATAATTAAGATTTTTGAAGAGATAGTTGTATCATTTTCGTTGTATTCGCATTAGTATCTGGTTGCGGTAAATTAAAAGGTTCAACCTTATACCGCAATGATCAATAGAATAAAATAAATAAAAAATCGAAATTAGGAAGATGATCACATCAAGGCGAACTACGTAAAGTCAATTAGGAACAGTACGAATGAAGATTAATTCATTACAATCACAGACTTTTTTCGTGTTTTGCTGGAAAAGTTGGAAGGTATTATTTTTTTCATCGAGTTTATTATTCAATGTTGGCGGACAAATAAACACTAAAAAAAAGTCTGTGTACTGCTCATCATGAGTAAATATGGATAAATTCATCCACATCTACGAATATTTCCCTTTAAAGAGGTGTACACAACGTTCACCCAAATTACGTAACAAATAGCTGAAACAGATTTTGAAATTGTTCTCTTAACTATCAACAGTTCGGCTTCTAGCTTCCATTCGCTGGCACCAGCTCTGCGATAATTACTAATGTGCTTCCTTTTGATAATTTTATTCCTCCCCGGCCACGATTTGGTTCCGGGAACATTTTTTTTTTCTCGTGTTTCCATTTCCCTTTGCGGATGACCGAAAAAAACATCCGCCCCACACAGGAAACACCCGACGGTGGCAATGAGGCGGTCGCACTAAAAAAAGCTCTGGAATGGGAACTGTCGCTGGATTCGAGAGATTTACGATCGCACGCCTGGTATCACGGACCGATTCCCCGGCAGCGGGCCGAGGAGATTGTGCAGAAAGATGGCGACTTCCTGGTGCGGGATTGCGTCTCCCAGCCGGGCAACTACGTGCTGACCTGCAAGAGCAAGGGACCGACGCTTCACTTCGTTATCAATAAGGTAGGTGAATGAAAGGAATTTTATATGTTTTGAACTGAATACCAAACTGGTGTTAATTTGGACAGCAAAAATTAAAAAAAAAAAGTTTGCATAAAAACATGCTTGAACCTCCCAACGGTCACAACACATACTCCAGACCAGACGACACCCACAAAACTGCTTTAGCAAATAGTTTCTCTTTTTCCCCCCTCAGAAACCATATCTAACACCAGACCGTTTAGAAATGGAAAGAACAGCCACCAAAAAGTGTAAGCTTTCCGCTTTAGTGTCCTGTCTGTCTCACGAAGCACAGGAGCATCTTTTCATCTGCATCCCAACCCGTCGGGCTACGTGCAGAATGTTTTATTATATGGACTTTATGCACAGTGTGTGTGCGAAGTACATCCACTTGTGCTCTAGGGATTTTCCGTGTCTAGAACCTGTTTTGGGTGCACTTTTTACCGTGCTTTGTGTACGTCCTCCACGCTCGTATTCACCCATATTAACTACCCTTTCTTCAGATGTAAGTACAAAATACAAACGGAAACTGGAAAGAAACACCATTTAGGCTCTCGACGATTTACATGCCGGTGTCTGAAAGGCGAGGTGCCTCTAGAATTAACAGGAAACAAGTAGTGTTCACTTCACATCTCGCCCTCTGTTCCTATGCGACAAGGATCCTTCCCGGATAGAGTAAAGTGCTCTGCTCCACACGAGAGATCAAACTATTATCTTATCACTGTTTGGATTCAAGACGAAGTTTACTATCCATAAGACTCGCTAGGGCTAGAGAGGGTGTAATTCGTAATTCACAGTCCACCCATGAATAAACTTTCCACACAGACATAAATCACCATGGTCACACTCTTTAATCCCCTTTGAGCCAAGCACAGATCACATTCAAAATTGCCTCTCGAAACTTCATCCGCCAAAGCACACTTACTTTCACCCCCAATTTAGGGCCGTTCCGTATAATCGAAATTCATGGACAAACACAGCAAGGATGGTCGTTTTTGTTTGTCCTTTCGACGGAGTTTGTTGTGATGATTGGAGAAGTGCTAGTGGGCGCGGAAAAGGGTGGAGCATTTAAGTTTGTTTGGAAATCCGAAACGGGAGGAAATTAACGAAGCTTGTTCAAATGAGCATTGCCAGTAAATTCGATTAATTTCACATTCACATGTATTGATACGAAAGTTTAATCAAAACATAATCATTGTTGCCATTATGCAGAAATTTATCTCTTTTTTTACCATCCTGATAAAAAAATACTGTAATTTTTTTTAACTAATTCGATTCGATTCGATCATATGAATTCATTGGCACAGTGCGTACTATTAGGTTGGGAAAAAGAAATTTATTATTCTGAATGTCGATAAAATCACAAAAATGATCGAAATTGACCGGTATGTTAGTAGTCATAGCATCGCTCAGGAGTTAAAGATCGACCATAAACAGTTTTTAAACAGCTTTCTTAAAGCTGAACTCAAAAAGAAGCTTGATATCTAGGTGCCACAACAATTAACACCAAAAACATGATGGGTCGAATTTCCATCTGCGAAGCCTTGGCCACACAGAATTTAATCGAGCCATTTTTTAAACGAATGGTTACTGGGGATGAGAAATGGATCACATCCGACAATATTGTACGTGAATGATCGTGATCAAAGCGTGATGAAGCAGCTCAAACGGTGACGACTGGGCCGTTTGAAGCTAGCGATTGACCGTAAACGGCCAGAATTGGCCAACAGAAAAGCTGTTGTGTTCCATTAAGGACAACGCATTGTGGGGTCGCTATTCCGCCGCTGGCAAATCGCCCGAGTTTCGCGGAGCCACACAGCGCACGTCCAACCTGTGGGACTGCTGACGAATGAACTGACGAGCAAGGGAGATGAAAGGCCTCGTTCGGTTCTATGCTAACTGGTGCATTGGTGTGAGTGTAAGCACATCAAGTGACAACTTACGTGCGCACAGCTGAACTGATGGTAGACCCTCATCGGGTTGTCTTGCCTATGCCCCACATCTCCCCTCTTCTCTAAAAAAATGGGTTGTACTGAGGTGATTCGGTAAATTCTACCAAGAAGAAAAAAAAATATATATCAAAACCACACCAAATAATCGTTCCCTTAAATTCACATGAAATGTAAGTGCCATGGGAAAACGTATTTAAACATTTGAATCGGATTATAAAATATCGTACATTAAATCGGAATGTATTGCACTTTGTTCAGATTTATTAACGTACTTGCATAATATATCTGACATATAATGAATTTTGAGTGTATGCTACGCGCAGCTGCTTCCTCCGATGGGCGCTTCTCTTCTGTTTGCTCGATGAACAAATAACCTTCGAAAGGCAAGAGAGAAAGAAAACATTACAGCAAAGGTTCAAAACTTGATATCTTCTGTCCGGGCGGCTTTATCTTATACCTATCACGTTTGCTACAGCTTCGTTCTATCCTTGCAGGCCGCAAGGGCAAAAGTGATAACAGTCAATAGCAGTTATAAAACAAAAAAGGAACTTGGAACGTGATAAACCGTTTGGTTATTGATCAAGTGCACGGCACAGGTTTTTCCCGGGATAATTGAATTAAATTACGTTTGTTGTCCTCGGAATTGTTCGTTACCTCAATTGTCCAACTAATAATTCAACATAGCGGCAATTGCTCCGAACTGAGTATATCAATGCTTCGCAGCGCCCGCTGAAACATTATAAAAATCGGTTTCCTTTGATCGTTAGTAGCTTCGTTTAATACCATACAATAAAACGGATTCAAACTGACGTAACCAAATTATGCAACAATAATTACTATCTCAAATAAACCATCCACGGTCTCTCTCTTATGTGGAGGACAATTTAAATTGGTGATTGACCTTAAACAAGACTGTGTAACAAAAACATAATTTTGGGAATCCTTTTAGAACTGAATCACATCGCTCATGCTGTACCATTCATCGACAGATTTATCACAAATGTACCAATAGTATCGCATTACAAAACTATTACAAATAATCAAGTATTTTGCAGAGCTTTGCTAAATTGCACATGTCGTTACCAAATGTCGAAAAACTGGAATTTAGTTAACAGCGGTTATCCCAACTCGCGCTTTTTTCTTAATTTCTCCATTCGTGGTTCTCCCAACTCACGTTGCGCTCCAAGTTTGAATGTCATAAAAGTGCGGTTATCCCAACACGCTCTTGTTTTTGTTAAATTGTTACATGTGTGGTTATCCCAACTCACACGACACTGTTGCTAAGTGGGCAAAAACTATTTCTTCTTCTTTTTCTTTTTTCGCTCATATCGTATTGTATGCCATGTTGTCTAACAATGTGTGGTCATCCCGAGCTCACACGAACGTTGAAACTAATCACAATTCATGCGAGCTGTGCCGTATTGCCGGCTCGGACGCCGCCGAAGCTCACCGCCTTCAAATGGACAGACCAGGTAAACGACAAAGTCCTAAACGGGGGGGCTGGTTATGGTTGACGAAAGCTATGCGTCTGTCGCTGCGTTAGGGGAAAGCGAAATCCCATTAAAAATCTAACCACTTTGGACGCATTTCGCAAAACCGAGAGTTGTGTGAAAGTCACCTTACGCTGACTGAATAAAAATCAGCAACCGACGACTTTGACCGTATATCACTCGTCATTCTTCCACCGTGCACACTTCGAAGACGTCAGCAACTGGTACAACAGCATCAGCAGGGGAATCACAGTACAAATAGTCTATTTTTGATTGAAAACAACGAGAAAACAGTTTTCGGTGAACATGCACTTTTACTTCACCGTGCAAACACATGCATCACAGTCCCACACACAGGCAGGCAACGTAATTGTTCTCGTATCGGACGTATCGGAAGTTTTTTGCGTTTTCCTTCTGCTCCACTGACGGGTTGAGTGTGCGCCTGGTTCGAAATATTTTATCTCTTGCCCCGTTTCGTTCTACTGTGGTCATTAGTCATCGCATCCACAACGTCTCACACTATCACTGTATCAAGAACATCCTCTCGTGAACAACACAAAAATATATATGACATCACTGCGTTCCTCCGATTATCCCGTTCGTACCGGATCACCGTTGCATACGCGCGGAAATATTTGAAGGGAACTAAGGAATTACCATCATTTTTCACGAACTGCAGCTCATCGTCGATATGTGAGAAGTCACCCAATGTATTGTCCTCGGCCATGCTTATCAGGTCGTCACTGGAGAACCTCGCATTCGTCGACCGTTGCTCGTCACTTTTCCAACAAGGTGCTTTTTCCCTGATTGCGCCACGTCGAAAATTCGATGTGATGGATCAGAAGCGGGTAAGCATCAGCTCCCGCTCCTGGCAGGATCGCCAAATGTGGGGTCGCTATTCCGCCGCTGGCAAATCGCCCGAGTTTCGCGGAGCCACACAGCGCACGTCCAACCTGTGGGACTGCTGACGAATGAACTGACGAGCAAGGGAGATGAAAGGCCTCGTTCGGTTCTATGCTAACTGGTGCATTGGTGTGAGTGTAAGCACATCAAGTGACAACTTACGTGCGCACAGCTGAACTGATGGTAGACCCTCATCGGGTTGTCTTGCCTATGCCCCACACGCATGGCCACACACGTCTGTAGTGACTCGCCAGAAACCTCAGGAGCTTGGTTGGGAAGTTTTAATGTATCCACCATATAGTTCAAACCTGGCGAGTACTAACTTACTTTTTCTCGCAATGCAAAACAAGAGAAGATTGTGAACATCGATTACTAGAGTGTTTTACCAAAAAGGACCAACGCTTCTATGAAAGAGACATTGTGAAGCTACGTTTAAAATGGCAACAAATTTAACAACAAAATGGTGTATATTTGACCCAAATCGGACAATCCGAAACGTCTTAGGTAAAGCTTTGAATTTCACGTAAAAATGATGGATTTCTTTTTCCCCAACCTAATATTTAGTTTCCATTTTTTTTGTCTGACATTGATCACGGTAAAGTCCGGTTCATCTGTAATTCTATTCATAGTCATGGTTGGATCAAGCCGGGATATTTTCTTCAACTTTCGTACATTTTTGTAAGAAGCATAATATTTGCATTCACCATTGCTGATCATTTTGGCGAAACCGATCATTCGTGTAAATGTCCGTACTTACATCTCAGTACGTTTCTTCGAACAATATTCACAACGAATGTTTTTTTTTCTTTTACAGAAACAAATCAAACCAAAATGCATGGGCTCTGCGGGAAACTCAGCTCGATCAAGAGCTGCCCCGATTGTCATACAGAATCTATTTTTCGTTAGCAGTCTTAATACTTTCCAAAAACGAAGCAGTATTGTCACGCAGAAAATAACAAACCTTGGAAATTGACATTTTGTGCAGATCATTGTGCATCATTGGGTTCTAATCAGTGCTGAAAATATTCACGTTCACGACATTCAAATTCGACGAATTTCTGCCTTCCCTGTATTGATAACCTACTGCTCAAGCGAGAATCGATAAATATGAAACAACACTATCAATGAACCCCAGTGGAATGAACATCAACATCAGCTTGCCATGAAGTTTTTTCATTTTTCATTTGCATCTTCCTTTTCGTCATGGTATTCGTAAGGTCGAAAATGAAGATCATTGCGTGTTTGTGAAAATCAAAGCATAAAATTCAGCGTTTCCAATTGAGAGTGAAATCGATTGATGATAAAGGATGGCAATTCATCACACAAAATTCTTGTTTTTGGCGACTTTGGCAATGGAATGTATAGAATAACTCTTGCTACGTTTTATGAATCTACTCACTAACGTTCGTGATAATCACCTGAAATTATTGACAGTAATGAAAGTGCCTGAATGCAGGCTTTTCGAAATTCGTTCATGCTGTTTTCGATCAATATACCAGACAAAATTCACGCGTCTCGACTTTTGTGCTATACTCATTATGGCAGATATGGTGTTGAGTTTTAAACAAAAGAGAATTCATCCGATACTGGGAAAAATCTAATTCCTTCACTCGTGAATAAATTTTGATAATTTGTGGCACTGGTTCTTATATATCTTTTATCCAAAATCCGGAGTTTCCATCATGGCCCTTATCTCTACGGGATTCGTTCGTTTAGAAGGTTCTCATCATTATGACTGGAATTTGAGAATCAACACCGCATAGTGCTCATCATATTTGACTGTAACTTTATCCTTTCATACTTTCCGGTGTTGTCCAAATCTGGAACTACAACTTTCCTAACGTGATAAAGGGATTATCCTTCGAGCGAACCTATATTAAACTTTTCTCTTATGAAAATCATTCATATTTTTTTTCTCTTATGAAAATGAAGTCTTCCATCTTCCAAAATTTCCAGTGCTCCCGTCACCGAGTGGTTAGCGTCCCACACTACATTGCCGGGGGTTCGGGTTCGATTCCCGTTCTGCCCGGGGGATTTTTCGTCAAAGAAAATTCTTCCGCCTTGCACCGTGGTCACGCGTATTCCAGAGCTTGCCACTCCGGAGTACAGTCAAGGCGTGTTATTCGGCATAGAAAGCTCAACCAAGTTATTAATAAAAATGACGCAAGTAATGGTACGTTGAGATGGCAAAAGTTCCACTCGAACGTTGTTGCCATCCAAGAAGAAGAAGATCTTTCAAAAGTTACGAAGCACCGTGCAATAAATGAGAAAGGCAGTATATACACGATTTTTATGCCAACTAATCTTAGGAGTGGGTAGCACCATCTCAATTAGCAGTGAAACGTTGTGGGTCATTTTAGCACCTTTGCATATCTAAAATCTTGAATGCTCGGATAACAAAATGTGAATCACGATTAAGTCATCAATCCAGATAAATTATCAGCTGGAGAACACTGGAATTGATTCAATGACTTGAATTAATATTTATGAATATGTAGTTACAAGAGACAAACAAGAGAGTTCGATGGATTTTCATTATCGAACGATGATTCAACGCAGCTAGGGCAACGTCATATCGTCAACGTCAATGTCGATATCGTGAGCTGTGCCAACAATTCATGGTCGGCATGTACGCGAAGGTAGGGGACGAACGACTGCGATTCCTACGACACAATCCACAGAAGCAGCATGATGACGAATGATTCGTGTACAACTCTGGAAAGTACAAGAACATACGAATTTATTGTGTGTGATTGCGTATTCGTGTTGTTATTTTAACAGGGAACTGTTTAAATCGATCGAGAATCTGGGCTCTGCAAAACACAGATCATCATTTTTTTCCTGCCAAAATGATTTCGGTCGATGTGGATAATGGGCTTGCGTCTGACTATGATTTTTGTGCTAGGGATTCTCAAAATAAATCTTTCGCACATATCTTGCTATCATCAGTATTTTAAACTAATCGGTATGCTTTAGTAGCAATTCATACAACACACCACACTGGTGCACCATCTAAGAACTGTATCGAAAAGTAATTAGAAACTTTTATAATGATTCTACTCAAAAATGGGTGAACTTGTTTTAGTGTGCATGCAAGCAAAAGTTTGTTCACATGTCAACAAAAGTTGGTGCAATCGATGCATTCCGTTTAAGTTGTTCGTTTTCGCTATAACTAGAATTGATCATGAGACAAGAAAGAAAATACTGCACACTTGGTGTAATGAAAAGTGGGCTACCTTCAACCAATTCGCAAAACGGTTGAAAGTGCCCCACATAAGTGTGAAAAATATCATCCACAAATATGACTACGAGTTCTCCTTGGATGATATGCATAGATCCGGATCTGATTCCGATGTCAGCCGATGTTGGATCGTACAGTAGTGACTTACATCAAACGACACCGATCGGTATCAATGCGAGATTTGGCCTAAAATTTTAAACTAGCATTGGAATGATTAAAAAATCAAGACCAGGAACTCCTCGAAGACATACAAAAAACGGAAGGTGCCTAAAAATCCGCAGAACAACAATCTCGAGCTGAAACAAGGGCACGAAAACTGTATAAAGGGTGTGTCAAATTGCATCACGGAAAAAACGCTGTAGAAATTCGCCCAGTAGACCGATCCTTTTGAAAATTTTAGACAGTAAAATAAAAACTATTAAACAACTTTTGTCATTTTCTTTTTATTCATACTTCGAGCCCAAGCCCGTATGCTCGCACCTTCCTCTTTACCCCGTCCATATGGTTCTGTACAACGTCAGGTTGTAGTTTTTTTTTGAACAGAAATCCATTTTCCGCCTCCGATTCCAGTCCGCCTCCGATTTGACAACTTTTGGGTTCTTCCGGAGGGCCTGCTTCATAATCGCCCAATATTTCTCTATTGGGCGAAGCTCCGGCGCGTTGGGCGGGTTCATTTCCTTTGGCACGAAGGTGACCCCGTTGGCTTCGTACCACTGCAACACGTCCTTTGAATAGTGGCACGAAGCGAGATCCGGCCAGAAGATGGTCGGGCCCTCGTGCTGCTTCAATAGTGGTAGTAAGCGCTCCTGTAGGCACTCCTTAAGGTAAACCTGCCCGTTTACCGTGCCGGTCAACACGAAGGGGACGCTCCGCTTTCCGCAAGAGCAGATCGCTTGCCACACCATGTACTTTTTGGCAAACTTGGATAGTTTCTGCTTGCGAATCTCCTCCGGAACGCTGAATTTGTCCTCTGCGGAGAAGAACAACAGGCCCGGCAGCTGACGAAAGTCCGCTTTGACGTAGGTTTTGTCGTCCATTACCAGGCAATGCGGCTTCGTCAGCATTTCGGTGTACAGCTTCCGGGATCGCGTCTTCCCCACCATGTTTTGCCTTTCGTCGCGGTTAGGAGCCTTCTGAACCTTGTATGTACGCAGGCCCTCCCGCTGCTTGGTCCGCTGGACGAATGAACTTGACAAATTCAGCTTATTGGCGATATCCCGGACCGAACTTCGCGGATCACGTCTAAACTGCTTAACTACGCGCTTGTGATCTTTTTCACTGACGGAGCATCCATTTTTGCCGTTCTTCACCATCCGGTCGATGGTTAGGTTCTCGAAGTATCGTTTTAGTACTCTGCTGACCGTGGATTGGACGATTCCCAGCATCTTACCGATGTCCCGATGTGACAACTCCGGATTCTCGAAATGAGTGCACAGGATTAATTCACGACGCTCCTTTTCGTTCGACGACATTTTTCCAAATTTACGAAAAATTGACAGTGAAGCATGGCCAACGTGATCTATACACTCTTATCTGATTATAAGCGAAAGCTGAAGATATAATTCCTAAAAATTAAATTTCTACAGCGTTTTTTTCGTGATGCAATTTGATGTGACACACCCTTTAATCGGCTACTGGAGAAGGTTCTTATATGGCAAGCTATTTGTACTTGTGGCCTGCGGTCTCCTGTTTTCTTCGCAAAAAGTACAATCAATGCTCAAATTTTTAAAGATAAATGCTTGAAGAAAAATTTGCTGCCCCTCTATAAAAAGCATCAGTCTTTCCCTCTCTTCTGCCCGGATTTGGCATCTGCACATTACGCTTAGCCAGAATTACAGTGGCTCTCAGACAATAATACCCAATCCGTCGAGAAAAACTTCAATCCACCATATTGTCCAGAGCTCCGACCAATTGAACGTTTTCGGGCCATTTTGAAAAGGATCTTCAAGAAGGAAGAGACAGTTTCCCAAACCATGGAAGAATTCAGAATTTATTTTTTATTATTCGTTTCTCACTCATGGAAGCGGGAAAACAAGTGAATGAGAGATTGGAGTGGAATTTCATAAAATCTGACATGGAAAATATAGCAAATATGATATTTTCTAGCGATCCGGCTGGGATACATTTCGCCAATGGTTAGGGTGAAGTAGGATGTGAATTACGGAAACCAAGCACATTCTGTTAATGATATGTTTATTGACTCAAAAAAGAACAAAATCATAAATGTTCACAACAACTTCTAGAAGACAAGCATGTAATATAATAAAAAACACTCTGAATAGCAAAGCTTTTTTTTTAAGAACGCATGCTGTAAATGTGATATGTTTTGTTCTCCGGAGACACATTTGTTGCCAAATATGTTCTCCTTCGAATTATATATTCCTCAGACAACTTGCAGTTGATTCGAACAGGAATCATCATTATCTCAAACTTTTCCCATTACTTTAGCTTACTCATATTCTTCAATCTTTCCGTTTCGTTTTTTTTTTCTCCTCCCATTGCCAGCTGCTAATCCAACCCGAAACCGTATACGAGAGAGTACAATATCAGTTCGAGGACGATGCCTACGACACAGTTCCTGATTTAATAACTTTTTATGTGGGCTCAGGTGAGAAACGACCCATAATGAGATCACAGTCAATATTACCCCGTTCCGTCTCCCCTGATTGATGTTTGGTAACTCTTTTTTATATTCACAGGGAAAGCTATTTCGGCTGCTTCAGGAGCACGGATTCAGTTCCCCTGCAACCGGATCTATCCACTTTCATTCTACGCTTCCAAATATGGGCAGCAGGTGGGAGGCATCCGAGGGCCAAGCCCTCTCAATTCCCCCTCACCGGTACCATCATCTCCGGGCTTTAGGTATGCACAAACAAATTGATCGATTGATACTTCGTTCTTCGATTAATCTCACTTCTCTGCCACAAGGTATAACCCGTACACACAGCAACCGAACACATATCGAAGCCCAATTTCTTCGCCACCCCGCACCAAACGGGAAACGCCCCCGCGTTTACCGTCAAAGAAACAACGCTCTCAATCTCTTACCCCACTCCACGGCGCACAAGCTGCCCAGCAGCGATACTGCAGTGCCGATGGTGTGATACAAACCAATGGTTCTGGGAACAAAACCATTCCGAAACCTTCCAGGCTGGCGGGATCCACGGAAAAGTGCAACAGTGCTGACGGAGTCATTCAAAACGATTCGACGGCTCGATCGACGCCCACAGATGAAAAATGCTCCAGCGCAGATGGAGTCGTCAAGACCCAAACCTTAACCCGATCGGGAACCGCAGATCAGGCGCTGAAGTTTAACTCCCAATCACTGCCACGATCGAACAGTTTAAGATCATCGCACGGAATAATGGGCTCGCGTACTTCCAGCATCAACAAGGAACCAAGTGAGCACTCATTGAGTCCATGCATGGAGCAGAAGCAATTCGCGGAAGCCGAAGAGGAAACCGAGCAGCCACCCAGTCCCCCGCCAAAACCGATACGAGGCGTTCACCGGAACGATTCCATCAAGGAGGCAGATCTACATGGACAAATACACCGTATGGGTTCGTACCATCCAAGTGGATCGGATTCCGGCAATGGCTCCGGTGACTCGGCACAAAGCTCCGCTGCTGGCGAGGAAATTGTTCTACAGCATCGTGGAGGAGTGATATTGAAGAATCCTCGTTTTATCCCCAACTCGTTGTCCTCCATCACGTTGCGATCGTATGCGGACTTTGATCCGCTGGCCGCTGAAGAGGCGCTCATGTCGATGAACATTCCTGCGTTCGAGCAGATCTCGCGTTTCGATCTGGAGAATTTTAACACACTTATGCTTCCGTTCTGTGAATACAAACCGCTCGATAGCGGTACACTCAACACATTCCGGATGATGCTCAGCGAAACCGGTTCGAGGGTGATTGCGACCCACCTGACGAGGGTGGATATTGGGTTGATATTAGGTAAGTCTAGGGAACCCCATTTTGTTCCGTTTTGTGCCTAATTTGATTTCGTTGCAGAAAAAGATGACGACAGGAGTGACAACCCACTGAACTGTACCGGTTTGGAGCTGATAACGCTGGAGCATGGCAGACAATTCCGACTCGATCTGATCGAACGCACCGAATGTATGAAGTTGCTGGTGGCTGTTACCATTTTGACCTGCCAGGACGATCTTGAGCGGGCTGAAACACTGAACAAGTGGATCCAAATTGCGGTGGAAACGAAAACTGCCCTCGGTAATCTGTTTGGTTTCTGTGCAATCATGCTAGGATTGTCGATGCCACAGGTAAGGTCGTTTGTGGTGGTTATAGGACAAAGAAACATGACTTTTTTTTTGTAGATTCAAAAACTGGAAACAACGTGGCACACATTGCGCCAAAAGTACACCGACAGTGCATTTAATTTTGAGGCGAAGCTACGACCTACTCTGAACAGCATGAACGATTGTTCGAACCCGCAGGCGCCGAACACGACGATACCGCACATACTGCCATACATATTGGTTAAGGATCGCACAATCAACGACGTACAAAGTATGACTATAAAAACTGGGTTGAGGTCAAAATCCTAATTTGAAATAATTCGGGTCTTATCTCTCAGCAGATCCCTCGCAGACGACACAGAATTCATCCCTAGTGGCAAGTTGTATTACCCCGTGGGAAACGAATACTCAGGACTTTGGATTTTCCATACTGTTTGCTCATCTGGATTCGGCCAGAAGTTTCATCAACAATATTTCCCTATACAGGAAGAACGCACAGACCATTATGCAGGACACGAGCCGGCTCGATACACTGCTGGAGGATGCGTTCAGGTATGGATTGGTTTTTGTTTCGCTGATTATTATTTTCATTCGAAATAACTGCAAATATTCAACCTCTTGTGAGAACCTTTTTCAAAGTTGCTACTCGAAATCATAAACATTCCTAATCAAAATAGAGCGTGATTGGCTGTTACAGTGTTGAGCTTAAGCTTGGGTAGCGTGAAATTGCTCAAAGAACACACCGAATGATGCTTGGGAGTAGCAAATCATTCTTATTGTGCATGTTTCGGTGGATCGAGCTTTAAATAGTCAATAACGACGCCGGTCACGTCCTTACAGTTACCAGAGGATTTTTGATAATTGGGTAAATTGGCGTCAATTCATAAAATCTGGAAGGTCATGCTTGTTTACCAAATCAAAACCTTGTCAGGAACTTATGAGGAGTTATCGGACGAATAGTAAATGCAGCTTACAAGCAGTATGAGTCATTTGAAGAACTTAAACGAGCAGTATCTTCTGCGTAGAATGAGATACACACTATAACACGAGATACACAAAATAGCCCCGAATGGGTTATTTGAACTGATTGGGAACTAAAGATGACCTACGAATTAGAAACTCATTGTAATTCATGTAGAATTGAAGTTAACTTTGTAAATAAGTGAGAGTTTTTCCATCTGGTTCTATAGTTATGAAACACTGGTAATTTAGTTTTTTTTTAATGTTTCGCGGCTGAACACAACAATATAGTTGAAATGGCCAGTCTTATACATGAAGATAGTTATTGTATTCTACACAATATACTTCAATTCAACCAACTTCTTACATATCTCTGGAAACTCAGATAAAATGAGTGGTTCTCTAGTTGTGAAACGCAGTGTATAAATATGTACACCGTGATGCGTTTTTCTAACACGGACTAGAGCGATTTGCCAAATCATGAAATCAGAATTTGGTCAAT
The DNA here is from genome assembly GCF_029784135.1 of Toxorhynchites rutilus septentrionalis. Taxonomy (NCBI): domain Eukaryota; kingdom Metazoa; phylum Arthropoda; class Insecta; order Diptera; family Culicidae; genus Toxorhynchites; species Toxorhynchites rutilus. The sequence continues at coordinate 10,000,163 of NC_073746.1, forward strand.
ATTCGTTACGCGATCGACATTGTAGTTTTTCATCTAATTTGTAACCCTTCTGTGTTACCGAAAACGAGATCCTACCTCAGAGCGCATCGGTGTTTCTATTAAAAATGTACAATCTTTGCAACAAAAACTTTCAAAGCAAAATGGATTTCACGATCATATGTCTGCACTTTTGAAGATCACATTTAGTAAGAATTCAGTAAGAATGAAATCGACAGTGTTTTTTTCTATATTTACTAGCTGACCCGGCAAACTTCGTCCAGTCCAAAATTTGTTTTTCGTTATCACATTCACGTTTTTTACTAAGCGCACGTTCATAGATCCAATCGCAGAACTGTTCATTGATTGATATTCTAATCTACACTTTAAAATTACCTTTTACTATAAAATTCCTAGTACCTCTATCAAAACTCGTCATTATAATATCAGATTATTTTCAGATACAATTCCCGTTCAAGATTTTTCAACCTCTTGCAAATAACATGTTTATCCGTTACATGGAATAAATTTTTGATACAAAAAATATGATAAAATAAAGACAGCCCCAAATCGGACAATTCCTTCCTCGAGTTTTGCTCTTTTCAACACATTCGGCGATCCATTTTTATTTATTAAGATAAAAGAAACTATAGGAGGGAGTTTTATCACATTAAAAACAAATTTCCACTTGCGAACAAAGATCAATTTCGTTAGCGCAAATATCAAATAGACTAACAACGCTTTTTCTATTAATTCGTTTTTTTACAGGCTCAGTTACATGAGTTTAAAGGAGCCAAAGTCCTATCTGTGTTGTTACACGTATATATAAACATTTTTCATTCATTCATCACATTCAATTCTTAAGCTTATCTTATATCTAATATGTATTTACATTTCACCTTACTCTATTGCTAGTAAGAAGGGATTTGATTTCTCGCGAAAGAAAAGGAAAAGGAGAATATAAGGATATAAGGACAATCACACACGAAGATCGATAACTTATATTTAGGACATGAAGATGAGATCGATAACATATATTTGGGACATGTAATCAAGGTCTAACCGTGCCAACACATCTCTCACCGGTACATTGGGCTGGCTTCCTCTGGCCCGAAGAGAGTTCTTTAAATTCGATCTGGCAACAAGATACCCCTCGCACGACCAAACAACGTGTTCGATGTCGTGGTAACCTTGGCATAGATATTGCTATCGGCAAGATTAAAACGAAAGAGTAGCGCGTCTAACGAACAGTGATTGGACATGAGTTGAGAGAAGGTGCGAATTAAGTCCCGAATCAAGTCCAGAGGACTCTCTCAAGGAAGTACGGCGAGTGTTTTTTCCTGCCTCACTGAACGGATAGCTTCGACAGAGCTAAGACTATCTGTTACAATGTAATAGTGTTCAATAGGTCGTGAGGCGACGCTGTACAGCGCCCAGTGTATTGCTGCCAAATCAGGAATATAAACTGAGCAAGGATTTTGAAGACTGTGGGATGTGCTAAAAAATTCGTTGAACACTCCAAATCCTGTGGACTCATTCATAGAGGACCCATCAGTAAAGTACATATTATCAGAATTGATACGCCCATACTTTGCATTGAAGATCGTAGGAACGATCCCCGATCGATGATAATCTGGAATTCCATGGATTTTCAGATCAAAATGTACAGATCAAAATGTACAGAGGAATTGATGTAGTCAGGAAAACAAACACGGTTGGGAATATACGAAGAAGGATCAACCTGCATGGAGATGAATTCATGATATGAACTCATGAAGCCAGAATGAAATTTAGCTCGATCAACTACTCAAAACTTCTGATCGCCACTGGATTCATAACCTTACACCGGATGAGGAACCGAAGAGATAGTAAATTGAAGCGATCTTTTAGTGGGAGTACGCCTGCCAAAACCTCGAGACTCATGGTATGCGTTGAGAGCATACAGGTGTGTTTTGGAAAACAGAAACTGCCATACGCCATCACTGAGAGAATAGTTGTTCGATGCAACATTATAAGATCTTCGGGATAGGCTCCCCACCAGGTGCCGGTAATTGTACGAAGAAAGATTATTCTTTGTTACAATTTTTACCCAGATACCTGATATGGGCCCCCAAGTACATTTGGAGTCGAACCATACCCCAAGATACTTGAATGACATAGCATGAGTGATCGGTTTACCCAAAAGTTGAAGCTTTGTTTTTGCTGGTCTATGCTTCCTAGAAAAAATCACCATCTCTGTTTTCTCCGTGGAGAATTCGATCCCTAGTCCAATGGCCCAGGTTGAAAAATTGTTCAAAGTATCTTGTAAGGGTTCTTGCAGGTCGGATTCTTTTGATCCTACGACAGACACCACTCCAACATCTGCAAGCTGTCTTAAGCTGCAATTTTGCGTAAGGCAATTGTCAATGTCGCTTACATAGAAGTTGTGCAAAAGGGGGCTTAAACAGGAGCCCTGAGGGAGGCCCATGTAAGAGACCCGACCCACTGCCGAATCTCCGTGAGAAAAACTCAAATGTTTCTCACAAAGCAAGTTATATGACATATTATTCAATAGAGGCGGCAGACCCCGAGAGTGTAATTTGTCTGACAAAACCTCTATTGAAACAGAATCAAAGGCCCCCTTTATGTCCAAGAATACTGAAGCCATTTGTTTTTTTCCGGCGTAAGCCATTTGAATTTCTGAAGAAAGCAACGCAAGACAATCATTCGTCCCCTTGCCCCTGCGGAACCCATATTGTGTATCTGAGAGTAAGCCATTCGTTTCAACCCAACGATCAAGGCTAGACAAGATCATTTTCTCCAACAATTTCCGTTTACAAGACAGCATTGCTATTGGGCGGTACGAATTGAAGTCGGACGCGGGTTTCCCGGGTTTTTGAATGGCTATAATTCGCACTTGTCTCCAATCATCTGGAACAATATTATGTTCCAGAAACCGATTGAATAAATTCAACAAGCGATGTTTCGCCACATCAGAGAGTTTTTTCAACAAGTTGAACTTAATTCTATCCGTTCTTGGAGCCGAATTGTTACAAGAAAGGAGAGCAAGAGAGAATTCTACCATCGAAAACTCGGAATCAAGATCGCACCTATCTTGTGGTATATCTCGAACAAGTTTTTGCACAGGTGCGGAATCAGGACAAACCTTCCGTGCAAAATTAAAAATCTATCGATGTGAATATTCTTCGCTTTCATTCGATGAAGAGCGATTTCTCATGTTTCGAGCCATATTCCATAGTTTTTAACAACGCTTGTCACTATGAAATTGTAGAGCATAGGGGGAATTGAAATTTCGCAAATTTTCCCATTTTCTTCAGAGTTTTCCAAAAATTTTCAATTGTGAATTGTTTGCTTGGAATATGTTTCATTGAAATATGTGTTTTTATTTTTTGGAACCAAAGCCCCCCCCCCCTTCTATTCCAGAGGAGGGAGAAATGTCATACCATCATAGAAACATTTCTCGTACCCAAAATTTGGTTCCGTTTGCGTGATTGATTCTCGAGTAATGCAGACCGCCCCCCCCTCTCTTAGGGAGGGGGGAGGAGTGTCAAACCACCATATAAACGAGTGTTTCCCGCTACAACCTCCATATACCGAAATTGGTTCCATTTGCTTGATTAGTTCTTGAGTTATGCAGAAACTTATGCTTCATCTGTATGGTAGTCCCCCTCTCCCCCTTAGAGAGAGGGGAAGAGTGTTGAATCACGATAGAAACCTCCACATGCCAAATTTGGCTCGATTTGCTTGATTAGTTCTTCTTCAGAAGTTTGTGTTTCATTTGTATGGCAGCCTCCCCTTAGAGAGGGGGAAGGAGTGTTGAACCACCATAGAATCGTTCATCGATCCCTAAGCCCTCTATATGCCAAGTTTAATTCCATTTTCTTGATTAGTTCTTGAGTTATGAAGATTATGCTTCATTTATATAGCATTATTCTCCAGAAATAAATTATATGGCAGAACAACGTTTGCCGGGTCAGCTAGTAATTTATAATATTAAGCATTTTCAAAACTAATGATAAAATGTTTGCGTTAGCAAATACTGTAAAAAATAAGCATCGTTAATTATCCAGTTTTTCTAGTTTTTTCAACTCTTTTACACTTCATTTTTAAATGTTACTTTACTGAACTTTACTGTTATAAACAATTTAATATTCAAAACTCTGACATTCTTTGAGTTATAGACTTCATTTTAACATCATTTACAGGTATCGATACCGATATAGCGCCATTGGTCCCGAGACCATGAAAACTATAAGAAACAAATACAATCAATAATTACAAAAGTAAAATCCATTTTTTCCAAAGATGATTAGCCAATTGACTTTAATTTGATAGATCGATCATATGAATCGGTTTAGTAGTTTAAAAGTTATGATTTTTTTAAGTTATGATGATGCTGTTCTGAATTTGAGACAAATGTGTTCGGAATATTAGTCAGTGGCAAAAATTGTGTTCGGAATTCGGAAAAAAAATTGGCCAGGAGCTAAGGCAGTTTACACCCAAACTAGCGTTGGCAGAAAACATTTCATCTTCGACAGAAATAATGATTTTGCGTGTGCTGAAAGGTCAAATGGGCAAATAATGAGCTGTTGCAATAGCTTTAAAATGTTTGTATGTGTGGGAGCAGACATCTCTTTCGTTTTTCTTTGTTCATCTCTTGGGATTGTACCAAAAAAGTCCATACGATCACAATGGGAATCGAACCAAGGGCAGCTAGAATGCAAGACTGTTTTACACGACCACGCTATCCACATAACTACTGGTACTGTTGCATAAATGTGTGATAATGTTACACCTCATTCTAAAATGAAGTTGGAAAGTGTTTTCTAAGAGTAAAAATGGGTGGGTTATATCTATGATATTACCGCAAGGTTGACGTGGGACTACCTTAGCTTAGTAATCATTTGTTTGTATTGATTAAATTTTTGATTGAATAAAACAATTTCCGAATTCAATTGTATTCAATATATTTGCGTTGTGAGAAAAAATTTGAACAAATGAAATGTCTGCACGATCTTACCAGGTACCTAAGTTTAGAAGACCGTGTTAGGGAAACGCATTCTAGTCTGTACAAAGGTAAGCGAGTACAAAAGTACTCGCAGTTTGCATGTATTTTCAATGCCGATTTCCCCAGACACCTTGGTTTAGAAGTCTTTCTAGGTAATCAGATTTCAATCGGAACAAAAATACTCCCGACCTGCATGAATTTGCAATTCCAATTTTCCTAGACACCTTGGTTTTGAAGCCTGTGTTGAGGAAACATATTTTAGTCGGAATAAAAATGCCCTCGACTTGTATGCATTTGCAATGCCAATTTCCCCTCGCTCCATGGATTTGAAGTCTGTGTTAGGGAAACACATTTCAGTCGGAACAAAAATGCCCCCGATTGCATGAATTCGCAATGTAAATTTTCCCAAGCTCCTTGGATTTGAAGTCTGTGTTAAGGAAACACATTTCAAGTTGGAACAAAAATACCCCCGACTTGCATGTATTTGCAATGCCAACTTCCCCACGCTCCTTGGATTTGAAGTCTGTGTTAGGGAACACATTTCGGAGAGAACAAAAGTCCCCCTACTTTCATGAATTTGCAATTCCGATTTCCCCAAGGCTGCTTGGTTTAGAAGTCTGTGTTGGGGAAACCGTAAAGCGGGCCAATCAAAACGAGGCAGTAAGGGCGTTTAGATAACGCTTAACATTTTACAGTTATTCAATTATTTACCTAATGGAAAATAACACTTTACTAATTGCGATAGATGCGTAGAAATATTCCCTATCAATTGATGCTAACATCTTTCCGATTCAGTAGAAAATGTTCGAGTTATAAGCATTCGAAGTCTTGCTTTTTTTCCTGCATGTTCAGTGTTTATGTTTTCATTTTACCCCCCATATATTCCGGTTAGACGTAGTCCCACGTCAAAAGAAGAGCATAAAGGCTCATTTGATGTAATAAATCGGGATGCCAACACATATGCTAAGGATTAATTTTGGGTGTAGCGGGGGCAAAGTGATCACACGCACATATCATTCTAGATAGGATGAATTTATGCGTTTGTTGCCCAAATTTACAATTTGACTGGGAAGAATGAAATGATATAGTCGAATCGGTAGAGGGAGATAGCGACTAAACGCCCGACTGACTGTTTAGTCGTTTTGGCCGAGAAACTGCGTGAAGAAGCCAAACGTCATTTTCGACTGAATACGGATATAGTCACTCAGAAAGTCAGCTGACTATCCTCAGTTGACTATGACTATGCCGAGCCCTGCTTGGGACACACTAACACTGAAGCGCGTGGCGTTCGTGTCGGAATTTGAATATAAAATGTTGAAATTATAATCGAAACGTGAGCCATTTTTAAGCATTAAGGTGAAGGTGGAAGCTAGCCATTGTAGTAGTATAGGGAAACCCTCGTGTAAAAATGGGGTAATAGTGTTTGTGAGAGAAGAGCAAAGCACACGTAAATAGATCAATTCACTTATCAGACTGTGTGGCGCTTCATTGACACGAGTCTTTGAATACATTTGAAAAAAAAAACAAATAACAATTCAATACTAAAGTAAAATGTATGAACGATATGTTCCGATGAACAATTGCAAATATAAATATATATAGAAGGTGCATTTGCATATGATTCTGATTATACGCGAGCGTAACATGAGCAAATTTATAACACATGCGAATTGGGGCACTTTTGGTATTAACAAGTTCTTCCGCATAGTAACTCGATGTTGATAATTCCTCAATATTTTCCTTCGTTGATCGTATTGTTTTCACATATTCACGTTGGAAAGCCTTAACCCTTCTCTTCGTTGGCCGAGGCATTTAGATTGAATTTAATACTTTTCCGTTTACTGTTTTTGAAAGCATAGGCAGCCGTGGCAGTGTTCCGAGCTCTGCAATACAATTTTCTTACCCAATGTTAAAGTTGCTAAAACTTACATTATAGACCCATTAAACGTAAAAATAATAATTGTATTGATATCAACACAATTTTATTCTATTGATTTTCATGACATGGGACGCTATGACTCCGAAATAACATTTTATTGAGTGGTTTTTATAGCTGTTTCGATGATGTTGTTTGGCATCAGTGTCGAAAAAATAACGATGCTTCCACCAATACAAACAAAACCATTGCAGAAGATTGAAAAACGAAAATTTAACTTTCAGAGCACTTGCTCGAGTTTTCCGACGTTCTTCACTATACGGTGCGAAAGCAGATGAAAATTTAATATCTTGTGAGTAATCGATTAGAGTTTGGTTGATATTACTTGATGGGAAGTGTGCGAAAACGATCATTTTCTTCACACTGTTTCGCAAAATTATTGATTTTCGGCGAGAGGTGAGGGAGGAGATGAAAGAAATGAGCGCCATTGTGTCAGCCATTTGTGGCTAGCTTCCACCTTCACCTTAATACAAAACCAAATTCTGAATCATTGCATTGACACAAAAGCAACTCCAGACTAATAATAGCACCAAACAAGGAACTTTAGTTTCTTTAATCGAGTTGCACAAGTATTTTGTAAATTTGCACCACTATAGGTCAACTATGCTTGCAACTTACGCATAACCCATAATGCCAATAGTGAGGTTGTCTCCACATGATTTCTGAAGCAATACCAAAATGAGATATCCCTACTGGGAAGCCCAGTTTTTGACAATTAACATAAGTATGAACAGAAATCAGGAACACATTATCATTACTAAGCCAGCTTAATTTTTTTTTTCAGGACTGAATTCCAGGTGAAATTTCTCTGGGGAAGCAAGGGATGCTTCGTACCGGCCGAGGATCGACACGCCAAGTTCGAGCATGTACTCAGCGTAATGGCAGAGAAGTTCTGCGGTGATCCGACGGTGAATGCCGCAGGTTAAACAACCCTAAACGCAGAAAAGTACACCAGGTTCATCATCTACCCGTACGTAATCGTACCCTTCTGTTCAGATCTTTAATCATAAAACCGAGAAAAATGGGGACAAGCAAAACCAAAACGAAAACTCACTTGATAGAAGACAAAACAGCACAAAACAATTTTAGCTCAAATATTCAACAAAAGAGAGGAAATCAAACGAAACAATAATTGTAAGCGTAATTGAGAGCAACTTTTGGGGCTGCGGAGAAACTATGTTTTTTGGAAGTTGTTTAAATATAGCCGTAAATATTTCAGACAAAATTGCTGATTGAAATTAGACATTCCAATCGTGCGACTTTGATTAAAGTGAATGAAAACTAGTCAAAACAAAACTAAAAATAAATTTAAAAAACAATCGGAGTACTTATTTTGTGATGTTATTGAACTGTATTAACCTTGTTTTTCAGCGATTATCCAACTAATATACGAACTTATTTAACACCGTTCCGCATATGCAAAACGAGGGTACGGTTTTATAGAATTTATACAATGTATGCGTTGGAACAAGCGTCGATCAGTCGATCATTTTCGCAGTACTTAAAAAAACCTTTCAGTTACCTCATATTACCGACAACAAAAAGCAAGCATTAGAATTAATCACAGTTACATCCATTTCCAAAGTTTATAAATAAAAATACCACTGACAACATAGACTGATGATTTGGGGATAAATCCATCGAGTCGGAACTGTGTTCCGTTTCCGGAGAATCTTCGTTTTCGATCCACACATTCAGAAGCAATAAACAGAGACGAATACGAGCTCCAGTTATTTTGATTTGTAAAACCATCGAGGCTATATTCCTAGTTACAAATAATAAAAAGCTTCTCGACATTTTTATATCCTTTCCAACACTTAAGATATCGTAGCGCTACATTAACGAAACAAAAGGAAGTGAAACTATCTGAATAATAGAAAACCAAAATACAGAAATAAATACAAGTAGTTACTCATGAACTCTTTAGAAGTGAAATGAACATTTATCCAAGCGTTTCCTCGTATTACAAAAAAAAAACAAGAATCCTCATTCGTAATCACTCGTTCGATAGACCACATTGTAGTAGTTCTTAGGACTGTTAGTTCTGGTTTCTTTTCCGTTTCTCGAGATTATTTGTTCGGCGCTCATACAATAATAACAAATTCGTGTACCAGAAAAACGAAACTGATAGAAAGTGGCAAACGCTCTAAACAAAGCATGTAATCGAATACGAAGTGTTAGACATTAACACATTTATTTACCATCGTTAGCTACTTGACCTTTGGAAAACACTCACACATACACACGCATACATATACACGCATGGAGTGCGCCGTGGCCGGAACCGGTGGATTTGGATGGAAACGTTGGATTGCAAGGATAATTTGAACTTTGAGCGGGTTACATACAGTTAGAGGAAGATAAAATAAAAATATTACGTAATGCAAAGCTGATAAGCTGATAACTAATGGTGTTGTACATATTTTGTGGACAATGGAATATGAAAACAATAAAAAAAGAAGAATGAAGTTCTATACACTGCAGCATAAGCGTATGAAAAGTATGATATTTAAGCAGGAAATGATATGTAATAAATTATTTGAATAATATACAAGAAACGGTGTTTGGTTGTTGTAATGATGTATTACCAAATAATTTTCATTTAATTTTTTTATTCATCTCTTACTCAAATATAGGTATCCTTAACTTACTCCTTTCTAGTTTTCCAGCGTTTGCTGCGAATTAGGATGCAGAAGAAGCTGATCTGAGCAAACTTGCATGACGAACGACAATGAGCACTCTGAAATGAAGCATGGACAAAAAGTTGAAGGACAGTGCCTACATAAATGTGTGGGAAAACAGAAACTATGATTTCAATCCTATTTCAAACTATAAATATAGATGAATATATATTGCAATAAATTGTTAGGAAGTGTCCATATCGATTGGTGCTCAAACCTCGTAAATCCTTCAAAAAAAAAATCCTGTTCTAGTTTTTCGCAATGGCGACCAACCAAGCCGGTGTAGCAAGTGGAGCAGCTCAGCAGCAGCCGAACTTTCCGGATGCCATTTTGCGGATCCTGAATAATCAACACACGCTCATAACGCAGTTGTCGCAACAGATATCAGCCACCCAGAATGCCATCACGAAGTTGTCCTACAATGAAACCGTACTGGATTCCCTCTCAAGCAACATAGCGGAATTCGTATACGAGAAAGAGAGCGGGCCCGCTACAGCGATCTCTTTGAGAAGGACACAGCCAAACTGGATGACGCTGCTAAGGTTCGACTCCTCCTACGGAAAATGAGCCCACCGGACCACGAGCGCTACCACAGCTTCATCTTACCAAAGCTCGCTCGTGAATACACCTTCGCCGAAACGGTAGAAAAATCGAAATCACTGTTCGGTGCGTCCACTTCAATCTTTCGTCGACAGACAAGGACAGTGATGATTTTCTCGCCTACTCGTGCCGGGTGAATAAGTCCTGTGTTGACTTCAAACTGTCAGAACTTACTGAAGAACAATTCATGTGTCTGACGTTTGTATGTGGCCTCAAGTCCAAGCAAGAGGCCGATATCAAAATGCGGCAACAAGCTAAATGAAGCTGCGGATCTTACTCTTCAACAAATGGTTGAGCAATGTAACAACTTCGTTAACCTCAAGATGAACACCATTATGGTGGAAACCCCATCGGGAGTGAATTTCGTTGCTCACAACCAGAAGAACAGACGTCGATCAACCAGCAGCACTCCCTCGCACGATCAGCCCAGAACACCCTGTTGGTCCTGCGGAGGGATGCACTTCAGCAAATATTGCCGTTTTCGCGATCACAAATGTCGCGACTGCGGTAAGTAAGGTCACCGGGAAGGGTACTGCGCATGTTTTTCATCGAAGTCGGCAGCGACCGGTTCGGGAAAGCAGCTACCGAAAAAAAACAAGATGGAGAAGAAGCGTGAGCAGTAAACAAAGTCCGAAAGTACAGCCAGCAAGTTGTCGAGCAAAAACCAGCGTCCGGGGAGCCGCTGAAACTTATTTCAGAGCTGCAGTGTAGCATCACCCTAAACAACATCACCAGAGAGGGTAAGTGTTACGTATCAGCTGCTAACTTTCATCTCGACATTTTAGGCATCGATATGATGGACCAGTTCGGTCTGTGGAACCAACCGATCACGGCGTTCTGCAACCAAGTTACCACTCAGCAGACCCAAGATGTTTCCGACCTTCGGGCCTGTTTCCCACGAAAATGGGCCTGTACAACAAAACGCCGGTAAAGATGGTGCTGAAGGATGATCCCAAGCCGGTGTTTCGAACAAAACGGCCGGTAGCCTACAGCATTGAGAGCGTCGTGGAAGAGGAACTTCACCGGGTGGAAAGACTTGACATTATCAAGAAGGTTGACTTTTCCGTCTGGGCGGCACCAATAGTAGTCGTGCGGAAGCCTAACGGGACGGTCCGCATATGTGCGGATTATTCGACGGGGTTAAACGCAGCACTAGTTCCAGCAAATAATGGATAACATGCTTGCTGATCTGGAATGCACCTCTGGTTATCTGGATGACATCCTGGTAGGGGGCCGAACGTTGGAGGAATATCGTCAGAACCTGTATCGGGTCCTCACTCGCCTGCAGGAATTCGGGTTCACCGTACGCATTGAAAAGTGCTGTTTCAGCATGCGCCAGGTGAAATATCTGGGCCAAGCCATTTATAACGTGTCCCGTAGCCTAACCCCAGCCGAAAACAACTACAGTCATGTCGAAAAGGAGGGCTTGGCACTGGTGTTCACAGTGACGCGGTTTCATAGAATGTTGTTCGGTCGTCGATCCAATTTGGAGACCGATCATAAACCGCTGCTGCAGATAGTTGGCTCAAAGAAAGGTATTCCCACCTACACTGCTAATAGGCTCCAGCAGTGGGTACTAACCTTTCTCCTCTACGACTTCGAAATCCGCTACATCTCTACGGATAGCTTCGGTCATGCGGACATACTCTCCAGACTCATCAACCGTCACGTGCAACCAGAAGAGGAATACGTGATTGCCAATCTCCAACTGGAACACAGCATTCGCACCGTCATCAACGAGTCGCTGCGGGTTTTCCCGCTCTCGTTCAAGGCCATCCAGAGCGGAACCAAAAGCGAGGTGAATTTGTAGCAAATCATTCATTTCGTCAACAAAGGCTGGCCGTCGAAGAAGACCAGCATTACCGATCCCGGAATCCAACAATTTTATCAACGTCGGGAGTGTCTCTCCGTCGTAACTGGATGCCTACTCTAAGGTGAAAGGTTGGTCATCCCGCCAGCGTTCAAGAAGCGCGTTCTCCAACAGCTGCATAAAGGACACCCCGGAGTTGAACGAATGCGTTCCATCGCTCGTTAATATGTTTATTGGCCAAACATCGACGACGAGGTAGCGAAGCTTGTCGCTTCATGCTACGAGTGTGCCAGCGTAGCCAAGACAGACCGGAAGACTACCATGGAATCCTGGCCCGCACCGGAGAAGCCGTGGCAACGGTTACATCTGGATTACGTCGGTCCGCTGGATGGGAACTATTTTCTCGTTCTGGTGGATTCGTTCACCAAAATGGCCAGAAGTCGTACGAACCAAGGAGATTACCACCACAGCAACCTTGCGAATCCTTCGTGGCATCTTCGCAAAATACGGTCAGCCGTCCAATGGACTAGTAGAGAGGTTTGTCGATACGTTTAAACGATCGCTCAAGAAAATCCCCGCAGGGAAGGAAACCCTCGAGGAAGCTATCGATACCTCTCTTCTGTGCTACAGAAGAACACCCTGTCGCAGCGCACCCTGTGGGAAATCTCCCGCTGACCTGATGTATGGACGTCCGATCCGTACGTCCCTGGAACTACTTCGCCCGCCTACGCCGTTCTACAAGTTACCTAGTACTAAACAGGAAAAGCAATTCAACCGAAAGCACGGTGCGAAAGCTCGAAGTTGCGATTCACAAGATCTCGTCTGGGCTAAGGTCTACGCAGCCAACAAATAGACCATGCCAGGCTTGGTGATCGAGCGTATCGGTCCGATTATGTATAACATCTGGCTACCCGTGAAGACTTACTCGTCTTATTCGATCCCACTGCAACCATCTGCGGACTCGTCAAGAAACTGAAAAGAACTCAGAAGCTGAGACGACACCGGAAACTGCCCAAGTACCGTTGTCTATTCTCCTGGACAGTTGGGGTTTACTTCCTACTCCTGAGCCGGAAGCTGAGAAACTCGACTTGCCAGCCGAGCTCCAAGAAGATCTGCAGTCACAGATTAGTCGTCGACATCAACGAGCCTCCTTAGCACGCAACAGCAACAACCGATTCTTTTTTTTTCCCCTTGTTGAGTGTGAACCACTTCGTCCATTAGTTTGAGCTATTGTGGTATGCCCCATTTTTTGTACTACGCTTCAAGCTTATCTACTGCTTATTGATGAAGAAGTAGACTGAAAGCTATAGCGAGATAGGTGCCAATCAGGAATAATCTGTTTGATTAAATTTATAGTCCTGATCGGCGACACAGACCAAACTTCCTTGGGCTCCAGAATAGCCTTATCAAGGTGTTGAAGTCTGCGTCTTGTTAGTGCTCCGCATTGCAGAGCAAATGTTCCGAGGTTTCGCTTTCGGCATTACAAAAGCGACAAATATCATCTTGCACTAAACCTATGTTTTTGAGATGGTATTTACTCGGACAGTGTCCTGTTATAAGACCAGTGAATGTGCTGAAGTCTTTCTTATTAAGACTCAGCAATTGTTGAGTAATTTTAATACTCGGCGTGATAAATTTTTTTGACTGGTTGAGTTGTACAGCCATCCAGTTGGCCATTACTTCCCGGTCTTCCCATTTCTTCAGCTCACTCTTCAACACACATTCAGAAATTCCACAGAATGGTTCTGGACCAGTGAAGGGTGAGCTTGAGCCGCGTCTTGCGAGTTCATCTGCTTGTTCATTTCCCTCTATACCGCAATTGCCAGGAATCCAGTATAGTTGTACCGAACTTCTCTGACACAGTTGTCGTAAGAGGCAAATGCATTCCCAGACAATTTTTGAATAGCACTTGAAAGCATTGAGGGCTTTAAGTGCTGCTTAACTGTCTGAGAAGATGCAAATGTTAGCATGTCTATAATTTCTTTTAAGGCAGACATTTATACATTCTATTATTGCAGCTACTTCTGCCTCGAAAATTGTTGGCCAGTTCCTCATAGCTACAGAAATTTTTATTCTGGGACCATACACTCCAGCACCTGTTCTGTTACCCATTTTCGACCCATCGGTATAAAACAGGATTGAACCATTACGAACATCGGGACCACCCTCATCCCATACTGAACGGGAAAGTTCGATCACTCTGTATGGAATGTCATAATTGGTCCTTGGTTCCATCCAATCGCTGTTCATCTCTGAGGTTGGTCCAACGGGTAAGAGATTCAGGATGCTCAAGTGACCAGTTTTGTTCCCGTCTAATATTTTTTTATATCTTTTTAGCTTTAGAGCGCTTCTATTAGCCTCCAGCTGAACATGTTGACCCAAAGGTAACAAGTGAAGGATAGCCTCCAATGCCTTTGAGGGTGTGCTTCGCATTGCTCCTGTTACAGCAACGCATGCCAGTCGTTGGAGTTTGTTTAGCTTTTTTGTAGCTACAGTCTCCTTAGTCTTTGGCCACCATACTAATGAGGCATAGGTTATCCTAGGTCGCACAATTGCTGTATAGACCCACATAACCATTTTTGGTTTCAGGCCCCATGTTCTACCTATCATTTTAGAACATGCTCATAGGGCAATGTTGGCCTTACTGATAATTGCATCTAAGTGTGCGTTCCAGTTTAGTTTAGCGTCTAGGATTACGCCTAGATATTTCACTGAAACGCTGAATTTTATTTCCTCTCCTCCAAGATTTAGAGTCTGCAGATGCAGTTTCTTCTTTTTGGTGAAAGGAACAATTGTTGTTTTTGAGGGATTTATGCTCAGACCTTCTTTGATACACCATGATTGTGTAAGGTTTAAGGCCATCTGCATCCTACTCGATATCACATCGTTGAATTTGCCACGTACCATTATGACTAAATCATCAGCAAAACCCATGGTTTCGAAACCATTCGCCTCCAAACTAATCAGAAGGTCGTCAACCACCAGTGACCAAAGTAGAGGTGATAGAACCCCTCCTTGTGGGCAACCTTTCGTTGCAATCACAGATGTCGACCACCCACCCAGCTCCGAGGTGATTTGTCTATTTGTGAGCATGCCTTTGATCCATTCGACTATGCAGTCATCGAAATGTCTTCTTCTCATAGCCTGTGCCATTGATACATAAGAAGCATTGTCGAAAGCCCCTTCGATATCAAGAAACGCACATAATGCAGTTTCTTTTGACGAAAGAGATTTTTCAATTTTAGTCACAAGTGTGTGTAACGCTGTGACTGTGGATTTGCCTGATTGATAGGCAAACTGGTATTTAGATAAAGGGCATTTGGACATGAATACAGACTTTATGTATTCATATAATACTTTTTCCATAGTTTTTAGCAGTATTGATGATAAACTAATTGGTCTGAATGATTTTGGGAGTGATTTATCACGTTTCCCAGCTTTTGGAATGAAGACCACTTTAACGAGTCTCCATGTGGAAGGAATGTGCTCTAGTATCAGACTTGCCTTAAAAATCTCGATTAGAGATGGAATCAGCTTAGATTGTCCTTTTTGAATCAGGGCTGGAAAAATTCCATCTGCACCTGCGGATTTGTATGGTTGAAAGGATCTCACCGCGCTTTCTACTCTGGCCTTCGTGAAAACCATTCCAGCAACTATCTTTGCGACATCCTTTGCACTTTGAGAATACCTTCGAGAGCATTTCATGTCGCGGTTGTAGCTAGGACTGGTATCAGAATGAACCGATGTAGATCCCGGGAAGTGAGTTTTCATCAGTAAGTCTAATACTTCTGAGGGAGATTTTGTGAACGAACCGTCGTCCTTTTTGAGGGAACCTATCCCGTTCGAGTGGTCTTTTGCAAGAGTCTTGCTTAGTCTTGCAACGATTGGGGTTCTTTCAATGCTTTCGCAGTTATTTACCCAAGATTTTCGTTTAGATCGTCTTAGTTCTCTGTTATATTCGGTTAGGGCGCTCCTATATTGAGACCAATCCGAATTAATTTTAGCTCTGTTGAACAGCTTCCGCGCTGTTTTACGTAGCCGCTCGAGCCTTTTGTTCCACCATGGAACGTTTCTTGTCGAAGAAACTCTCTTAAGTGGACAATTACTGTTGTAGACTGAAACTATCGTATCATTTAATTCTTTTGAAGTTGATTCGGGCTGTTGAATCGACCTTATTCTTGTGTTAAGAGTTTCTGACTCGAGTTCAAGTGAATATCGTTCCCAGTTGGTTTTTCTTGGATCACGATATTCTCTCTGTACTGTCAAGCCACCATCCCATTCGAAGATAATGTGTCTGTGATCAGACAAAAACGCCTCTTCCGAAACGTGCCAGTTGTATATTTTCGAAGAAATTACCGGACTGCACAGTGTTAGGTCCAGGACTTCTTGTCTGATAGCGTTTATAAACGTTGGTTCATTGCCTATATTGGCAATGTCAATGTTGTTTGAAGAGAGAAATTCTAAAAGACAGTCACCTCGACTGTTTATGTCAGTACTACCCCACAAAGTGTGATGAGCGTTGGCATCACAACCGATGATGAAGTCTTTTTTGATTTCTCTGCAATAATTTACGAACGCCGCAACCTCTTGGGGAGGTGCCTCAGGTACGTCACCAGAGAAATAAGCCGACGCAATTATTATGTCGGATCTTCCCTTGGCGGTTGGTATCTCAACTCTGATCGCGACGATGTCCCTTTGAATGAACTCTGTTATAGGAAAGCAATTAATATTTGCTTTTACTAGAACAGCAGTTCTTGGGGAGTCATGCTTGTCGTCGTAGAATAACTTGCATGAACCAGTATGAATACCAAGTATTCTTCCTTTGTGGACCCAAGGCTCTTGAATTAAAGCTAAATCCATAGCGTCTTCAATAAACCTCCTAGACAGCACGCTAGACGCTGCTTTAGCGTGATGGAGATTTATTTGCAGAACCTTAGTGTTCTGAGTTATTTTCGACCGCTCGTTTTGTTCATTTGGATGTGGATTATTCATAGAAGTCCCACGAGTCTCGCGGTAAAGAAGATCCACTGCATCAGTGACCGGCTTAATGCAGCAAGGGCAGACGATACTGTGGAGGGTGCCCTGGTGCTCCACAGGCTCCGTTAACGGCAAGGTTTGAAACCCCCCCTACCATTCATCCCTCGGCACGGGTCGCTTCACACCTTGGTTTAGGGGTTATCCATTACTTCCTTTCCATAATAACCATGGATAACAGCTATTACCACCATCCTCCTTTTCTGGGGCTTTGGACCCACTGCTCTGGTTTCTCAATAATTTCAGGTTATTATTCGGACATGCAATTATTGAGATCCGTCATTCGCAGGCGGAGTTAACCGATTCTTACTCGTCAGTCTTCGAGATCTCGAAGGCAGCCTGCGAGGTACAATCCGTATCAACTTTATTAAAAGGGGAGGTGTTGGGAGAACATCCCACCAACCGTCAATTGACGTTACCAAATTCGCCGTAATCCAGGCTCTCCAGCTGACAGCCGTCAGCATGACAGATGCCGCCGCGACTCTCGATTTACATTGTCGTCGACAACGACAGCCATCATTGGAGCACAAGTTAAATTGCGATCAGCAGCTCGCGTACATTAGTTTTATTGTTCATAGTTATCGTCTAATAAATATATGTATTTTTACCACTAATCGCGAGTTACTAATTCATAAACCACATATCGCAACACTAGTAAAACCTCTCGTTTTCTGACAACAGTGCATGCGGCAGATGCAAGTTTCGTTTGAACAGAAACGGCAGCAAGAGTTAGCGAAGCAAGAAGGCGAGCTGAGACGTCTCCGCGCTTTGGAGCAGTACTTCAAGGAACAACTTCGGCTACAAGGCGAGCCGAAAACATCTGGTCATCTGATTCCACAGGAAGCGGCTGCGTTTGGTGAGATATCCTCACTGGACCAGAGGATTACCGAGGTTGGAGGTGGAACAGGTAAACGCAGAGTGCCGACACGTTCTGAAGAAGGAATCTAAATTTCCATTTCCGAATGTACCACATTTTATGGGAATCTATTACACCTTCTTCAGAACGTGTCGGCACGTGTCGTGTCGGCTAAGGAAATCACGTAGGGAAAATTCTAAATTGCAACCAGTGAGTGAACAATTTCAAAATATTACCCCACTTCCTGAAATGAATTGTAGCCTCTCTTACTCTTATCGACAACCCATTGAAACTAAAGGGTGTGTCACATCAAATTGTATCACGGAAAAAATGCTGTAGAAATTCGCCCAGTAGACCGATCCTTTTGAAAATTTTAGACAGTAAAATAAAAACTATTGAACAACTTTTGGCAGTTTCTTTTTATTCATACTTCGAGCCCAACCCCGTATGCTCGCACCTTCCTCTTTACCCCGTCCATAAGGTTCTGTACAACGTCAGGTTGTAGTTTTTTTTTAACAGAAATCCATTTTCTCTTGAAGTCCGCCTCCGATTTGAAAACTTTTGGGTTCTTCCGGAGGGCCTGCTTCATAATCGCCCAATATTTCTCTATTGGGCGAAGCTCCGGCGCGTTGGGCGGGTTCATTTCCTTTGGCACGAAGGTGACCCCGTTGGCTTCGTACCACTCCAACGCGTCCTTTGAATAGTGGCACGAAGCGAGATCCGGCCAGAAGATGGTCGGACCCTCGTGCTGCTTCAATAGTGGTAGTAAGCGCTTCTGTAGGCACTCCTTAAGGTAAACCTGCCCATTTACCGTGCCGGTCATCACGCTCCGCTTTCCGCAAGAGCAGATCGCTTGCCACACCATGTATTTTTTGGCAAACTTGGATAGTTTCTGCTTGCGAATCTCCTCCGGAACGCTGAATTTGTCCTCTGCGGAGAATAACAACAGGCCCGGCAGCTGACGAGAGTCCGCTTTGACGTAGGTTTCGTCGTCCATTACCAAGCAATGCGGCTTCGTCAGCATTTCGGTGTACAGCTTCCGGGCTCGCGTCTTCCCCACCATGTTTTACCTTTCGTCGCGGTTAGGAGCCTTCTGAACCTTGTATGTACGCAGGCCCTCCCGCTGCTTGGTCCGCTGGACGAATGAACTTGACAAATTCAGCTTATTGGCGACATCCCGGACCGAACTTCTCGGATCACGTCTAAACTGCTTAACTACGCGCTTGTGATCTTTTTCACTGACGGAGCATCCATTTTTGCCATTCTTCACCTTCCGGTCGATGGTTAGGTTCTCGAAGTATCGTTTTAGTACTCTGCTGACCGTGGATTGTACGATTCCCAGCATCTTACCGATGTCCCGATGTGACAACTCCGGATTCTCGAAATGAGTGCACAGGATTAATTCACGATTCACGCTCTTTTTCGTTCGACGACATTTTTCCAAATTTACGAAAAATTGACAGTGACATGGCCAACGTGATCTATACACTCTTATCTGATTATAAGCGAAAGCAGAAGATATAATTCCTAAAAATTAAATTTCTACAGCGTTTATTCCGTGATGCAATTTGATGTGACACACCCTTTACTGTTCAAACCCCAGTTGGTGGGCGTACTGATTGTACAATGCCAATATATCTCGCACCCCATTCCTCCCCATATGATTCATAGTAATGTTCCAAATGCATCTCAAGGTCAGTCGTGTCCACCCGCCCCGTCCGTTGTATCGAATAAAGCAAGGAGTCACAGTGCACAACTAATGGTAACTTGGCCAACACCATAGCAGATAGCTGCCAGGCAGGTAGTTTATAAGGAATTGCAGGTTTTTTCGCGCGATCCACTCGATTGGCCGTTATTTATTAGCGGTGGCAATCATCAAGCACCGTGCACCTGTGGCCGAGTGGTTAGCGTCACACATTATCATGCCGGGTATTCGGGTTCGATTCGTCAGAGAAATTTCCTTCGACTTGCACTGTGGTCACGCGTATTCTAGGGCTTGCCCCTCCGGAATACATTCAAGGCGTGTTATTTGGCTTAAGAAATCTCAACTAAGTATTAATAAATGACGCTAGTTAACGCATACGTTGAGACGGCACCGGAGCAGACGTTTGATTTCGACTGTATGGTGAATCAATTCAAACATTTGCGAGGACTGCCGATAAAAAGTTTCAAACATTCTATACCCGGGATTCTCATTGGTTTGAGTTATACCCACCTGTTAGCTACACTGAAGTTACGCGACGGTCTTCCTCATGAACCGATTGCCACGAAGACTAGCCTAGGTTGGACGGTATACGGAAGTGTAGTAGGAGCAGAAGCACCGTTTAACCATCGATAGATGCACATTTGTGCCCGAAATAATGATCAAGATCTTCATGAGTATATACGCAGCTTCTTTTCTGTGGAAAGCCTCGGCGTAGCGCGACAGATTCTCGAGTCAACTACAGTACGCACAGCGAGTGCTAGATTTGAGAACGGACTTGTATGGAAGCAAGACGAAGTGGATCAATGTCTGACCAATGGCTGAAAAACGTTTACGATGCCTGGAAAAACAATTGCAAAAGGATCCATTTCTTTACGATAAGGTACGACTATATATCGAAGAGTTTCAGCAAAAGCGATATGCGCACAAAGCAACCGCCAATGAACAGACTTCATGCAATCAAATCCATACATGGTATTTACCCATTGGAATTGTATTGAATCCAAAAAAAAAACAGAAAAAGTAAGAGTAATTTGGGATGTTGCAGCTACGGTCAAAGGTGTGTTCTTGAACACAATGCTCCTTAAAGGGCCAAATTTATTGGCGCCATTATTGTCTGTACTGTTCCAATATCGTCAGCGGAAGGTGGCAATATGCTTCGATATCAAGAAGATGTTCCACCAGATTTTAATCAGAGAGGAAGATCGTAGTGCGCAGCTTTTCCTACGGAGGAATAATCCTGAAGACGAAATAGAAACGATAGTTACAGATGTCGCAATTTTCGTAGCTATCTGCTCCCCATCTCAATCCCAATATGTAAAAATTTTGAACGCAGCTGAGTACGAAAATGAATACCCCAAAGCTGTGGAAGCTATCAGAAAGAGGCACTACGTAGATGACTATTTAGAAAGCGTGGGCACACCAGATGAAGTTGTTAAAATAGCTTTGGAAGTCAGTTACATACACGACAAAGCTGGATTCTTGATCCGTAATTGGATTTCTAACAAATCCAACAGATGTTGAACACTTTGTCCCTGACAAGTAGAGCACATTCTCATCCGAACGCCTCCTTAGAATGGTCTGGTTACCGGATACCGATGTGTTTGCCTTTTCGTGAAACTTTCGTGAAGATGTGCGACGACTGATAATAGGAGAAATTGTACTTACGAAAAAAGAGATGCTACGAGTGGTCATGAGCATCTATGACCCACTCGGTCTTGTGGCATCATTCGTGATTGAAGGAAATGTGATAGTTCAGGAAGTTTGGCGAGCCAAAATCGTCTGGAATGAAAAAATGCCGGAGAAGGTGTTTTGTCGTTGGAAGCAATGGCTTGGTGTACTAAATGTCCTTGAGCGTGTAAGGATACCTCGTTGTTACTTCTCCTCAAACCATGTTGATCAGCTTTGACACACTTCAACTCCACATATTTGTTGATGCCAGTGAAGAAGCATTCGCAGCAGCAGCATATTTTCAAATTATCGATCGAGGGCATGTGCGATGCACTTTAGTTACCTTTAAAACAAAAGTAGCGCTTCTACAACCACTGTCAATCCCGCGACTAGAGCTCATGACAGCCGTTATCGGAGCTCGCCTGAGAAAAACTATTGAAGAGGGACACACAGTTTCTGTTAAACGTACCTATTTCTGGAGTGATTCAACTACTTTGAGATCATGGATAAAATCCGATCTGAGGCGTTACAGGCCATATGTGGCTTTTAGAGTGAAAGAAATACTAAGTCTATCAACTGAGCACGAGTGGAGATGGGTCCCGACGCGACAGAATCCCGCAGACGAACCCACAAAATGGTGTAGAGGTCCAGCTTTCGATGATTGCCGATGGTACAGAGGTCCCGACTTTCTATACGACAACGAAGAAGAATGGCCGAAGGGTCCTCGTGATACCCATGAAACAGCAGAAGAATTACATCCTGCTTATGTGTTTCCACATTCATTCTTAAACCTATTACCGTCTACGAGTGTCTCTCGAAGTTGGAAAGGTTACTGCGATGTGTGGCATATTCGCATCGTTACATAGGGAACTGTCAACGAATGCAATCCAAGGAACCTCGCCAAACTGGTACTTTGACAAGAGAAGAACTACAAAAAGCTGAGAGAAGTCTAAAAGCCACAGACTATAGTACAAGCGGAAGTGTTTTCGGATGAAGTTGCTACGTTGAAATGCAATTTACAAGTGGAAGAAGAAAAACGAAAACCGTTGGAAAGCGGAAGTCCCAACAGCAACACCAAGAATCGACGATTATGGAAGATTGTATTCTATATGTAGTGAAATATCCTACTACTGGATTGGTACCACCGTAAATATCGCGATGCCAATGAAGCAACCGTGTTGATTCAAATAAAAATAAAAATTCTACATTCCGAGACTCAGAGTTCAAATTCGTTTGGTCAAAAAGCAGTGTATGTGGTGTCGAGTACATAAAGCAGTTCCTGTAGTACCTCAGATGGGACCATTGGCACGTGTTCGGTTGACTCCGTTTGTCCGCCCATTCACTTTCGCTGGAATCGATTTCTATGGACCATACCTAATAAAAATAGGAAGAAGTGTAGTCAAACGATGGGTATCATTGTTCACATGCCTAACTGTCAGAGCTGTGCACCTGGAAGTCGTTACAAGTCTATCCACCGATTCATACAAAAAAGTTATACGTCGTTTCATCGCTCGCCCAGGAGCCCTATAAGAGATATTTACCGACAACGGTACCAATTTCGTTGGCGCGAGTAGAGAACTGAAGGAAGAATTACAGAAAATCAATACAGAATTAGGTGACACCTTTACAGATGGCTATACACAGTGGCGTTTCAACCCACCAGCGACACCACATATGGGGGGATGCTGGGAAAGAATGATGCAATCGATGAAGGAAGCGATGGGTTCACTCCCAACCGAGCGAAAACTTGACGTCCTTCGTAACGCCGTTGGCTGAAGTAGAGCACATGGTGAATTCCCGCCCTTTGACCTTTGTTCCACTGGATACAGAAGATTCAGAATCGTTCAGTCCTAACCACTTATGCTTAGTTCAAATGGGATACAACAGTTGGTAAAGAGTCCAATCGATGAGGGTGCCACAATTCGGGGTAGTCGGAAAATGATCCAACATACTTTAGATAAGTTTTGGCCAGTCTTCCATGTTTCACAAAAAACACTGCGTCCGGAATAAACATGTCCACGCTGCTGTTCACAGTTTTGTGTTTGAGTACAAACATGATTTTTTCGTACCTATGTTAGAAAATGTGACATGTTTGTATTCGTGGTATGTTTGGACATACGATGTTTAATCCCAATATTTCACATGATGTTCGAACATGGTGTACAGTTTCTCTTGCATTTTCACTAACATTCGCTATTATTAGCTATTTGAACAAGTACTAAAATTGAATTATTCAGCAGTGACATGTTAGGCGTGACGCTAACCACTCGACCACGGGAGCAACAATTTTGGCTGGATCTTTGAATACAAATGGCCAATACTGCTTGTTCACGACGATCGCGACCCGAGCTATAAAACGAGCGGAGAAGAGGAGAAGCAAGGATGATGCAATCGCATGCACACATAGCATATGTAGTGCAGTGTAAGTGTAGCTTTTAGTTTTTTTCCTTCATTCAGTTTGTGATAACATCGAGAAATTAATGGTGTGTTTTAGCCGCTGAAATTTCTCTGCTGGTTCTGCTGTGTGCCGCTGAAGGTTGCACCTTAAAACTAATTTTTGGGTATTTATTTTTTTGGTCAGAATTTGTACGACGTCGCCCGCTATGCAGTCGGCTCTCCAGACTTTAATTGCCAACATGCACGCAAAAAAAATAGAAAGCTTCTTTCTATTCAGAGAATGTTTTCTTTGAACGAAACCAAGGATTATTTAATCAGACTTGCAAAATGTGCATGAAAGATCTATAAACTTTTACATAGTCGCGGCAATACATACACACACTCTTTACAGATACACGGGCCGAAGGTTGTGCAGTCCACTGATGATTCAACAATAGCCAAAGGTTGTACCGCTCATGACAACTCTACACGAGCTGATGATTGCGACGGCTAGTGATCATTCTATCCTGGATTCCTCGAGTCGAAAAAGACGCACCACGCTAGATATGGGGTGCATACTAGGGGATCGTTGCTGATTAACGGTCAGCTGCATCCCAATAGGAAGTATCCCATGTCGGGCACACGTACAGAGCACTGAAGACTACAAAATCCCAATTATGAGAACACTTGTAATACTAACCTCGAGCTAACCGCGAGTAATCGGTTACATATTACTAACATAGTTGTAAGCAAACATTGTCAAAATATTGAACTCCCGGCCCCGTTAGGCTGACGCCATATGCGCCTTAATAAAAATATATATTTTGGTGCATGAACTTACAGCCTCTTAGTTCGTGCAATTTTTGAAATGCGAACTAAATTTCAAGTTCGTTTCTGTGAAAAAGTATTCTACGAAGAAATGTTTTGGGATGAATAATTTCTTTCCGTGTATGAAAAGAAACGAAACGAAAGCAATGAATACTGCGACATCGGGTGATATGTTTGTACATGATGTTCTTGAATTATAAAAATCGTGTTTGTTTTCACATGTCAATGTTTGTGTATCATTGTGCGTGTTGGGGATAGACACTCAACACTAGCGAGAATCATGTTCGAATTCAAACAAAAACATGGAAATTTCACATCGCGTGGACATGTGTAAGTGTTTTTCGGAAGACTGGTTTTGGCAACGGTGGATCAAAGAATATCTGCCTACCGTCGCAAGAAGAACAAAGTGGTTCAACAACGTGCGAGAAATCAGAGAGGGAGAGCTAGTTCTTGTAGTGGATGAAAAGATCAGGAATCGTTGGATTAGAGGGCGTCAACTACGTACCTTTCCGGGGCGAGATGGAACTACTCGTCGGGCAGATGTTCTCACCTCAAGTGGTGTTTTGCAACCGCCTATTGCTAAACTTGCCTTGTTAGATGTACCAGGTGACGCCGAAGTCAAAATTCTGGCGACACAGGGGGAGAATGTTCAGTGTAACGCTAGAAAACAATATCCAATGTTACACCCTGTAATGAGTAGCCATAAGCCGGGTTCAGACGGTGCGAGCAAGCATACGAGTCGGTCTAGTCAGTTACTGCAGTGCAGCTACTCACACCGTGTGAACACATCATGCCAGTTATTGTCATGTGTGATCCGGCGTGCGAGCTACTTCAAAGTTTTTTGAATTTACTCGCACTCGCATGCTTCAAAACGTCAAAAACAGAATTTAGCGTTCGAATCAGGGATGCCAAATGTAAAGAAATGTCTCTATTTTTAAGATATTTGAAAATATGCGAAGATATTTATAGACTTGAAAATTATTGGAAAAACAAATAAAACCCTCATAGTTTCTTAACGAAATCATTGTTATTCTGTTTTGCACGCTGGCGGGGCACGCTTTCTTTTTGAGATAGTTTTCTGGAGAATGTCTAATATAGAATCATTATCAGGCACAATTTTCATTCAAAATTCACTCACAACTTGCGAAAAAAAGTAAGGTTCTAAGAAACAGAATACATATTCGATTTAAAAAAGTACATTTTCATTCATTATTTTAATTTTTGACGCGTGTGAATAAAATTTTAAAAAGTCTTCTAGACTATCATTTAAAGCATCACATACTTCCGGAATTATCTTAGCTATGGATGCTTTCGAGATTCTAAAAAATATCGACAACAATCTGAACAATATTCCAGAAGAAAGGCATATCAATGTCATTTATATTATCACTCTTGCAGGTACAGCATCCTTCATGAGTGTATCTTGGCGTTGTATTTGTGGAGCAATTAAATTCAACAGTTTTTCCACTTGTTCAGGTGTTATTCTCAACACTGCTCTGTAATCTCTATAAAATTGTGTAATGATACATTCAACTGAAAACCTAAGATGAAAACTACCAATAAAGAAGTCGATTTCGGACCAATCATTTGACAAATTCGGACCTGATTGCTGTTTCTGACTATTTGATGGACATTTGAAAAATCGCCTGGCATCCCAGGTAAACCCGTGCCGTAGTATCTAGTTTCTCGCCAGCAGCTCACACTATGTGAACGGACAAGGCGAGTCAACCAATTGTCAAGCGAGTCCACCGGGTCAGTAGCTGCTCATTGTCAAGTCAGCTACTAGCAACGTATAAATGGGCCTATAAACAAAAACAAGAAACCCCAACTGTCTAAAAAGATTATCCAAACCACATTTAGATGATTCGGCAAAACATTAAGAAAATTATTAATGCGCTCTCGAATGGAAAAAAGAATACTAAAGGGTGTGTCACATCAAATTGCATCACGGAAAAAACGCTGTAGAAATTTAATTTTAAGGAATTATATCTTCAGCTTTCCCTTATAATCAGATAAGAGTGCATAGATCACGTTGGCCATGCTTCACTGTCAATTTTTCGTAAATTTGGAAAAATGTCGTCGAACGAAAAAGAGCGTCGTGAATAATTCCTGTGCACTCATTTCGAGAATCCGGAGTTGTCACATCGGGACATCGGTAAGATGCTGGGAATCGTCCAATCCACGGTCAGCAGAGTACTAAAACGATACTTCGAGAACCTAACCATCGACCGGAAGGTGAAGAACGGCAAAAATGGATGCTCCGTCAGTGAAAAAGATCACAAGCGCGTAGTTAAGCAGTTTAGACGTGATCCGAGAAGTTCGGTCCGGGATGTCGCCAATAAGCTGAATTTGTCAAGTTCATTCGTCCAGCGGACCAAGCAGCGGGAGGGCCTGCGTACATACAAGGTTCAGAAGGCTCCTAACCGCGACGAAAGGCAAAACATGGTGGGGAAGACGCGAGCCCGGAAGCTTACACCGAAATGCTGACGAAGCCGCATTGCCTGGTAATGGACGACGAAACCTACGTCAAAGCGGACTTTCGTCAGCTGCCGGGCCTGTTGTTATTCTCCGCAGAGGACAAATTCAGCGTTCCGGAGGAGATTCGCAAGCAGAAACTATCCAAGTTTGCCAAAAAGTACATGGTGTGGCAAGCGATCTGCTCTTGCGGAAAGCGGAGCGCCCCCTTCGTGATGACCGGCACGGTAAACGGGCAGGTTTACCTTAAGGAGTGCTTACAGAAGCGCTTACTACCACTATTGAAGCAGCACGAGGGCCCGACCATCTTCTGGCCGGATCTCGCTTCGTGCCACTATTCAAAGGACGTGTTGGAGTGGTACGAAGCCAACGGGGTCACCTTCGTGCCAAAGGAAATGAACCCGCCCAACGCGACGGAGCTTCGCCCAATAGAGAAATATTGGGCGATTATGAAGCAGGCCCTTCGGAAGAACCCAAAAGTTGTCAAATCGGAGGCGGACTTCAAGAGAAAATGGATTTCTGTTCAAAAAAAACTACAACCTGACGTTGTACAGAACTTTATGGACGGGGTAAAGAGGAAGGTGCGAGCATACGGGCTTGGGCTCGAAGTATGAATAAAAAGAAAATGCCAAAAGTTGTTTAATAATTTTTATTTTACTGTCTAAAATTTTCAAAAGGATCGGTCTACTGGGCGAATTTCTACAGCGTTTTTTCCGTGATGCAATTTGATGTGACACACCCTTTAGATTGTAAGTTAAATGAATTGATAATAGAGATGAATAATAAAAAATAAATTTATTGCAGCTTTAGCCGATCAATCGGAAAATTCGAGGGTCTGCTTAAAGAATTCCGAAACAAAACTTCGACGAACACGTTCCTTTCGAACCAACATATGCAATACGCTAAACGATGACGAACGACGAATAACGAAGCAAGAGAGAATCGCAAATTCGTAGTGTTGATATTTTCTGAGAAATGAACGAATTATTGATTTCTCGGTCTCACAGACCTATGCGCGAGTATAGGAGTGTCAAGAATTATGTTTATAAATCGATGTCTTCTGCCGTGATGCTGGTTCTTGGAAGGATAACAAACTTCTTTAGTTACTTCCGTCTCGCTCATGAGGTGAGGTCCCCATGGCCTAGTGGTTAGCGTGGCGCTCGCCAAGATGGGGGCTTCGGGCTCGTTTCCCGTTCAGGTCAGAACTTCTATCGACAAAGGTCATTTTTCTGGCTTGCACTGGTTCAGGTGAACGCTGTCTCTAGGGTGCGGTGGGAAGAGCAATTGCCATCGATGTCACATTAGGCGGAATCACCGCCGCGGATATCGCGACGATTTTTTTCTCGATATAAATTCGCTTTAAAAACCGCCCCGCTCTGTGTGACATGGCTCATTCACAATACACTGTAGATCCTCCGCCGCGGTTTTACTCGCGGAATCCGCGGCGGTGAATCCGCCTAATGTGACATCAGCCTAAGAACACACTGGACGGCTCTCCCGCGCGGATCTGGCAATGACAGACCGCCTCGATAATGTAATGTGTATGATAGAAAACAAACAAGGCGGGTGTGTGGACGTCAGAGTGCATATTGGCAGCACTGTCAGCTATAAGTATCTCGCCATACTCGTTCATCCCACCATTCGTATATACCTCGATTACAGCAACCTTGCACCTCGGCCTGACAGCTCATCTGAGCACGCCACACTCACAATGGTCCTCTTCCTTGTTCCAGCCACAGCAGAAGTAAGATACGTTTCCGCGTTCCGAGGCAAAATGGTGTACTTCACGGAGCCCGGTTATTTACAGCGGGGTGGGCGTGTACGGTTCCAAAATCACTGTTGTACGGTTCCTCATTCGCTGCGATGATGCAATTTGCATGTATTTTATTCCGTTTTCACCGTGAACTGACGTTCGTAATCAGGCCCTTAAGGTGGCCGTACACTGTTTGCCCGGAGGTCAAATATTTGATATTTTTTGACAGATAAGGTTTGATTTGATATTTGTACAAACACTATTTTGTTTGCCACTCTTCAATTTTCAACAGTAGTAAACAATATCAAACACCGAACATGGAAAAAACCAACTGAAATATTCAAGGTAACCTAACCATGCACCGACAGGTTCGAAGAACAGACTGAAAAAATATTTTAGGCATCCAATAATTGAATATTTGCTTGTCGTGTTTTGTGTAGAATATATTTGATCAGTACACGTTGACCAAATTTTATCTGTCAAAAAGAGTCAAATATTTGGCTTCGGTCAAACAGTGTATGAGCACCCTTAGTGTTTATGCCAGCCGTATGGCACGATTATCGCTACCTCACTCTATCTACCAGCCCCACCCATCTCACTATCCCTCTGCTGAAAAAGTTCATCATCGACATCACGATATTTCAGATAATGGTAAATTGGTAATTCGCGATGGTGTCGACGTATGGTGGCGACTTCAAATTAGGGCCATAATTTGTGTCCCAAACTCGTTAGTGTAATCTCTATCAGATTAGAAGACACGAAGCCGGTTTTTAAATTCTAAAATTTGAATGAAAATTTTCACATCATGTTATTTAATTACTTGAAACACGTATTTCTGACTTTCATTCAACCATATGGCTATGCAATTCCAAAATTGTTGCTGAATTTTTTAATTATAATATAAAATTGTCTTCATAAACAATTTTCGTATGAGACTTTTTCTCCAACTGCAAACAAAAATGTTTTTAATTCAAATAGAATACTAATTTGATATGGAAAAGCTAATTTTCATACATAATTTTAATTTTGAGAACGTTCATTCCGACTGAAAATCAGCTATTCGTTGACGCTCCCCTAAACTAGTAAACGAAGCACAATGCCGCCAACGCGGATCGCTGTTTTGAAGAAAATAAATACTTTTGACGTTTGAGATGTTGACACCAAAAACATGGCGGGTGTCATACAGCTGGTTTATGCGCTTTTGAAAGATGAAAATAAATCAAGGCAATAATAAATGTACTCTCAGGTGAGCCAATACGTGAAAACCACTCTGTGGTCATGTAGCTGCTGATAATCGTATTCCATCCAAATTGTCGAGAAATGCAGTATTTCAGACGTTTGTGATCAAGTTCTCTCTCCCTCTTGCACAGGTAAACATCCCCTCTTCCGTTCCCATCATTCTGTCTTTCACCCTTATTCTTGTTTACGGCCGTATCTGACTTTCGTTCGAAAGACTAGGTTCGAACAATTTCGAAAAATACTTTATTGTTTTCGTACGAATCCGTTCGAACAAGACCTTTTTCGAACATAAACATCAGATGCAAGATTTCATGCATCAATAAAATTTCATACAAGATCGAAGCAACGGTGAAAGTGTCGCCCATACAGTGATCGTTCGTTAATTTTGCCGGAAAATCAACCCAATTATTGAATTTTACTAACTGGACTGCAAAACAGCAAAAACAATAATAAAAAGTACACAAAGAAATGAAATATTAATAATGTTCATGAATCATATTCATAATCCTCAATGACTCAATTCCTTCTATAATAGATTGAACAGCAGAATCAGTACGACTTAAGCACAAATTATCCGAAAAACATGAATATGTACTGATTTAATAATCGAACGGAATTCGCAAGAATAAAGTGACGTTTAGAAACCACGTGAAAAAACACATTCGTATGAAAACTAGAATGGCCGATTCGTTCGAATTGTTCAATTTTCGAAAGTTCGAATGAATGGATTTGATTCGTACGAAAACAAGAATACAAATGGTACATTCTTTCGAACGATTTCTTTTCGTTCGAAAACAAGAATGAGGGTGATAATAATGGCAGATAGTGAAACCGTCGAAAGCCGCTGAATGTGTTTTACATCTAGCTCCTGCTGCGACTTGTCATTGTGAAAATCGCGCGGTAGAGCCGTCTAGTGTGCTTCCACCATAACTGATAAATGCCTATTATCGGTAAATGGAGAATAATTAATCATACGCATCAACTCAGATTGTGAGCTAACGCCCGAATTTAGGCAAAAATATTGCTCGTTGCGTCGGAGAGGAAAGCGAGTGATTAATGCAATCGAAAGAAAACATACCTATTTTGATCGTCAAATTGTTAACTTCCTTTACTATATTTACTGTTCATGTTTTACGGAAAAAAATGCTGGATAAATTCTCTGTCTAATGATATATAACACAAAATACGTCGCAATAACGTTTCCGAGTAATATGAATTTGAAAACTCTCAATAAATCATTACATTTTTCGTAGAGTGAGCCCCCTATATAGAAATCAATGACATAGTCCTATGTCAAAAAAAATTGATGCCGAATGTCTTCAAATTGCATGGAACGTCAAGGTTGTTTTTTTTTGACGTAGAACTACGTCTTTCAGGAAGGGTGCCAAATCAGAAAACAGGTCACGTTTTTATGAAACAAAGTTAACGTTAATAACTATTTTCACTGTGAATTCTCATGATTTGCGTACCAATCAAATCGGAAATTCTCTAAGATTTGTTTGATATGCTATACATTACATTTCACTAATCTCTAAACGGTTAAAATTCATGAAAAGTGGAAGACCTTCCTTTTTTCCCATACATTTGTTCTGCCGATCTGTGTGCTAACCGTAACCCGTATTTCGAATGCTTATAACTCGAACATTTCTTAACAGATAGGAAAGATGTTTGCATCAATTGATAGGAAATATTTTTACGCGTCTATCACAATTAATAAAATGTTATTTTTCATAAGATGAACAACTGAATAACTGTAAAATGCCAAGCGTTATCTAAACGCCCTAACTGCCAAGTTTCGATTGGCCCGATTTACGGTTTCCCCAACACAGACTTCAAAATCAATGTGCCTGGGGGAATTCGCTTTGCAAAAAAAATACTTGTAAGTCGGGGGTATTTTTGTTCCCACCGAGTTGTGTTTCTCTAACACGGACTTCAAAATTTTTGTGCCTGGGGGAATCTGCTTTGCAAATACATGCATCTCGGGGGTGTTTTTTGGTGTTGAGTACTTTTGTACTCGTTTGTCGTTGTGCAGACCGGAATATGTTTCCCTAAAACGTACTTTTAAACTGAGAAGCCTGAGAAAAACGTCATTTCAGATACTATAGGTGAATGAACTTTCGCGGTTCGAGGACTACGTAAACATGAGATGTACAATAATTTCAGATGGATATGTAAAATACAATGATCGTTTGACAATTTTTCTGTTCAAATATTTTGGTAGTTCTAGGCGTCACATCAAACGTAAAAGAACGTTCATCAAATTTATTTGTAACGAAGAACATTACAAATTACAAAAATTACAAAAATTCCGATGCATACTAAAATAATATTCGAAGTGGTAAACAAGTGGATTGCGTAATATAATTGCTTAGTTCTACGTCGAAAATATGCGGTCGTGTCCTAGATACAACCCCTCACAATTTTTTGTCAAAAATTGACTTCAGACAAAAAAAGATCAAGTGCCAAAAACCCAATTTCAACAAGAAAAATTCCCAGAAGGTTTAAAAAGTACGGAAAAAAAGCGGGAAAGAAAAAAGATTAACAAGAATAATGAAGTTATTTTCATTCAGTTGTTAATTAAATTTTAATTATTTTAATTTTTTTATTAATGATTTTTTAATTATATTCTCATCCATCATCCATCTGAATAATGTTTCAAATCATGCAGCGGGCCGCATAAGTAACTTTGGAGGACAGCAGGTTGACCACCATTGCTCTAGATTTCCAATTTAATTACCATTGTCATCAAAACGTTCAATTTATAAGCGAAAAAACAAACAATTGCTTCAAAAAAGTTCAATTATTTATTTTATTAAATACTATTTTAATGTTTTGAAATGAAAATAATACATCTATTCTCGATTACGATTACTTATACATGTCCTGATCAAATAAGGTTGCGTTGAACGATTTCTGTAGGTAGCGGGCGGATATCGACCTACAATTTTAGAAAAAGGTAACACGGATTCAATTCAACAAATTATGACTGAATGTGTGATGCGATCTTCCTCGACTCGGAAGAAATACCGATAATATAAGGTCATAAGAACTTAGAAAATAAGAACTACTTTGCAAACCAGCCCTTTCCGGAACACTCTGGCCAGCTTTGTAGTGTCCGAAAGGCCTAGGTTAACACCAAAGGGAAACAAATTGTACTCGCGGGAAGTACCACAGCGCATTGTTAGTCCTATCCTCTCGTCAGATTTGACGATTAGTTTGGAGTTTCTAATATTATTCATTCTGCTAGCGAGCCCAAATGAGTAATTGAGCCAGAATGGGCAGCGGTGCGCTTTACATCTGTGGCAACTGATCGATCGGAGTGGTGTATTTGAAATCCTCCGGAAACAGTTCCGCCGAGTGTGGATACATCAGACGATAGGATTGCCGAATGGTAACATCGGCCACTCCCGCAATATCGCCAATCTCTTTGTGTGTCCGCTTCTGATCCGAAGCCTGTGATGCCATATAGATTGCCGCAGCGGCCACCGAAATCGGAGACCGGCCAGGTACAATGTCCATCTCCACTGCCTTCCGAGCGATATGTGTTGCCGCTCGCTGCACTGTATTTGGTAAATCTGCAAAAAGGAGCGTTTGTTTAGATGTACCCAAACGTGCCCAAAAAAGGGACAATTCATCTTACCAAGGTTAGCACAGAAACGTGACATAAAGTCTGCGGTCGTAATGAGATCAACCGATGTGGCCAAGGCCTTCAAGGTGAGCTTGAAGCACCGTCCAATCTCCTTCTTGCTGATCTTGCTGACGGCGCAAATTTCCTTGAAAGTGCGCGGGACTCCTTCCTGTCGACAGGCAATGTACAAACAAGCGGATGCCTTGGCATCGTTTGAACGACCCTTCAGATTTTTACCATCGTGAACCTGCTTGAAGAGATTGTTCGCTCGATCAACAATGGTCTTCGGCAAGTTGATCCTGTCGGCCATTGTGCTGATTTCCTTGAAGGCGGCTATCAGGGCTCGATCTGAACTGCTCATTGTACGACGGTTTTGATATTTGGCGGCTGAAAACGTTAAAAATAAACTATTAGCCGTGTACAAACTGCCAACACCGGACGAACTTACTTCCAAACGCATCAAACGAAGCAGGACCTGTTCCCGGACCTATCATTGTGGACAAATCACCCCCGCTGAGCAACGGATTCTCTGGACCACCAACACGAGACGGATCCACACCGGCTTTTTCGTTACTAAATGTTCTCCATTCAGAACCAACGTCAATTACTCTGAAACGGAAGCGATCTAACATTGAGTTCCTGTCCATATATCCTCCGTATAACTATTACTCACCTATCACCAACAACTAAGCCACAATCGGAGCAAATCATATCTCCCGCGCGGTAATCCTCTATCAGCACAGCGTCCGGATGTGCATAGCAACAAACCTTATTTAGGTGATGATCTCTGCAATTAAGCGAATGTAAATATTTACTACCACCCTTTGGTCGTAACATTGTTCTTAATTAAGTTCATGTTTGCTCTATTGCAATGTAAATTTGCTCATATTTCGGGAAAACAAAACCCGATTTCCACCCAAACAGCATCATGCTGCTGTTTTGTGACTTTTAAACGCATCAACATCAGTCCCTTGTTTCGCACTTTTTTGCATTTCTCACTTACCTTGAAGAACTTGCCATTTTGTTGTTGTTTGTTCGAGGTGGCGAAATACTTTCGCCTTTTATTGTAAATATCTCACTCCTGCCGTGAACTTCAACCCTTCGAGCGAAAGTAATCGAAAGCAAATGTTCCCAAAATTAGATGACACACATTCGGCTTGGTTGGGGTATTCCGCGATTAGGCACTTATATTTACAGTTTCACTTCGAGTGGCGTTTTCGTCTTGCTTGCGTTTCTCTCGCCCGTTTGGAATGGACTCTGCTGGCTGTCTGACTGACACGACGTACAGAATAAGGTAGCGTACTCCCGATAGTAAACTAGGTTGAATGTAAACAAGTGACGTCTTTGTTATCTGCATTTACTTGAGAAAAGCCGATAAAAAACACTGTTTTATTGCAAAATATAACAATTCAGAGCGTAAAATCGAATACAAAATGTCAAATTAACTCATTCGCTTCATTCCTATAACGCTCTGTACACGCTCTGTACTAGTCGATAGCAATGACGATTTCTTCCGAAGTACACACCTTATATGTAATACGTCATGTTTGCCGTGTTTACCTGAAACTCGTCTGCCAGCTGTCGCGGTAGTCGAAGTATAGTAGAGCGGGTAGGTATAGCCAAGACGGGTCTATGGTACTAGGTGAGGCCGTTTCGCCACTAAGTTGGTCAGGGGAGCGGTATATGAAAACAGTACGGAAGAAAGCAGAAGGGGAATTATTTGCTTGTAGCGTGAAAGAGACAGACTGATCACGAGTGAGCTTCAGCACTAGCGTATTGTGTTTTGTTTACAAACAAAGCACAGTAGACTTCCAAGATGGCTGAAGAGTGGTTTTAGCAAGTTGGCCCACCTTAGGATATACTTCTAGGCGCCTTGGTCGAAGTATAGTAGAGCGGGTAGGTATAGCAAATTGAAACAAGGTTTATATTGGAACATATGCGCATAATAAAATACGTTATTGATATTCATCAATGATAACGTTATTATTTTAATTTTCTTGCCGAGTTTCTGCGGCGTTTTGCGTTCGTTATATACTGAGACGAGACATGACAATGGGGGGCCGATTCCGGACCACTTTTTCTGTCAAACTCGGCTCCTGCTTGGTTGATGAGGAAAATCAGCCATATGGCACCCAGCATGTTTTTGGTGCCAACATCTCAAACGTCAAAAGTATTTGTTTTCTTCAAAACAGCGATCCGCGTTGACGCCATTTAGCTTCGTTTACTAGTTTAGGGGAGCGTCAAAGAGTAGCTGATTTTCAGTCGGAATGAACGTTTTCAAAATTACAATTATGAATGAAAATAAACTTTTCCATATCAAATTAGTATTCTATTTAAATTTAAAACATTTTTGTTTGCAGTTGGGGAATAGGTCTCATACGAAAATTGTTTATGCAGACAACTTTATATTATAATGAAAAAAATCAGTAACAATGTTGGAATTGTATAGCCATATGGTTGAATGAAAGTCAGAAATATGTGTCTCAAGTAATTAAATAACATGATGTGAAAATTTTGATTCAAATTTTGAAATTCAAAAACCGGCTTGGTGTCTTCTAATCTGATAGAGATTACACTAACGAGTTTGGGACCCAAATTATGGCCCTAATTTGAAGTCGCCAAAAGACATCGACACTATTTTTCTGTCATCGCGAATTACCAATTTACCACCATCTGACATATCGTGAAGTCGATGATGAACTTTTACAGCAGAGGGATAGTGAGATATGCGGTGACGGTAGGTAGAGTGCGATAGCGATAATCGTGCCATATACCTGAGGAAAATAATTAACAAAGATAAATATACAAAAATGGGATTTCCAACATTTTTACAGTGTTGCCAAATATATTCAAAATTGAACAAAAGTTTTATTCACATTTCAATTTAGTGAACATTTCTATTATCGATTCTTTGTATATTTTTGTTTCTATTACGTCCTGTGTTCCAGTTCCTGAAGAGAGGGAAACGCTATGTTATAATTTGGGAATGTATAATTTCATCAATATTTCAATACTGATAGTATTTGAACGATATCAGGGTTGAATTATAGAACATTATTCTCGTATACACTTCACGGTTAAAACGAAATAAAGTGTATTCGTTATGACAACGACACGGTGTTGACATCTGGATACGAAATTAATTTTTAACAAGGCTTGCTACACTCTATCAGATTAGCCGGCTCGAAAGCAGTTTCAAAATGCTAAAATATAAATGAAAATTTTTACTTTGCATTATTTATTTACTTAAAGCACATCTTTCTTACCCTAACTAAACCTATTTCCTATACACTTTTGATATTCCCACTAAAACTTATCATTATAGTATAAAATTATCTTCAGATACAATTTTTGTAAGAGATTTTTACCACATCAAAAAAACAAAGTTATCCATTCACATTAAACACTAATTTGATACTGAGAAGTTAATTTTCATTCATAACTTTTATTTGAAAAATGTTCATTCTGCCTGAAAACCCATTATTATCTTTGACGCTTCACTAACTCGTAAAACGAAGTTCAATGACGTGTCATTTACTACGTTTTATTTGTGAAGTGTATACGGTAATAAGGCCCATAATCTCTTAATAAATAAAATGAACCATAAATTTGATTCATGTACTTCAACATATCATACTTTTACTATCAAATCTACGTTTCTTAGTTTTCTTTGCTCTCTCCACATTTTTTTTTCATAATTAAAATAACAGTGTGTGACATTCGGTTGAATAATTAATACATAAAACGGTACAACTTAGAGAATCCATTATACAAAGAACACCTATTTCTCTCATGCGAAAATAATCTCTCGAAATTGTCGTCTTGCCTCCCTGTTATCTAGCACTTGGCCGGCGAAATACAGAAAGAAGACTAACAGTTGTCACAAGGGATTGCTAAGATGGCCGCCTTTTAGTAGCCAGCATAGAAAATCATGAGCATAGAAATCATAACATAAAATTAAAAATGATGTGCTCCGCGCGATTCTTCAGCTGTAATTTTAATTGCAAATCGTCAAGAAAGCTTCCGGATGGGTTTCCAAACATCGCTTGCCAGGTTATATTAGGCTGTCACAAAAGTCCTGCGGTATTTTTTTTGAATTTTCATTTGTTCATAAACTTAGTTACAATCATCTGTTTTAAGTCAAATATGCGCCGTTTTGTTCGATGACTTGTTCCCAACGAGATGCCAACTTCATAATACCCCTGTTATAGAAGCTCGCTTCCTTATTGGCAAAAAACTCTGATAGCCAATTTTCACAATGTTTTCTCTTTTGTGGCTAACTTCTGACTACCTAGCTCGTTCGCCATGGACAAAAACAGGTGGTAGTCACTTGGTGCAAGATCCGGACTATACGGCGGATGCAAAAGAATCTCCCATCCGAGCTCTCGGAGCTTCTGGCGCGTCACCAAAGAAGTGTGTGGCCTGGCGTTGTCCTGATGGAATACAATGCGGCCTCTGTTTATCAAAGATGGCCTCTTCTTCATGAGTGCTACCTTCAAGCGGTCCAGTTGTTAGTAGTACAGGCGTTTGGCCATAGGGAAGCAGCTCATAATAGATTATTCCTTGACAATCCCACCAAACACACACCTTCCTGGTTGTTAATGAGGGCTTGGCCACCGTCTGAGCCGCTTCAGCGGGCTTCGACCACGACCGTTTGCGCTTCACGTTGTCGTAAGTGACCCACTTTTCATCGTCAGTCACCATCCGCTTCAGAAACGGGTCGATTTTGTTGCGATTCAGCAGCGATTCATATGCGTCGATACGGTCAAAGATGTTTTTTTGCGTCAACGTGTGTGGCACCCATACATCGAGCTTCTTTGTGAATCCAAGCTTCTTCAAATGGTTAATAACGGTTTGATGACTTATCCCCAGCTCTTGGCCGATGCTACGGCTGCTACTATGCCGGTCTTTCTCGGCTAATTCAGCGATTTTGTCGCAATTTTCGACGACAGGCCTTCCGGAGCGTGGCGCATCTTCGACGACCTCTACACCACAACGAAAACGTTGAAACCATCGTTGTGCGGTGGAAATGGAAACTGTATCGGGTCCATAAACTGCACAAATTGTATTGGCAGCTTGAGATGAATTTTTGCCTTTGTCATAGTAGTACTGTAAAGTATGTCGGATTTTCTCTTTATTTTGCTCCATATTTGCGACACTATAACTCACGAACGACTTAACCAAACAAAACACCGTCAAGGACCATCTATATATAGCGCGCAAAAATACCTTTCCAACAAGCTATAGTATGACTCGATACAATGAATACAACTAGAACTACGCGCTTACAACGACACCTCGCGGAAATACCGCAGGACTTTTTTGACAGCCTAATATTTTTAAATGTCTTCGTATGGTACGAAAAAATGTCTTCAAATGTCTGCACATTGAAGGAAACTGAAATTCATAACTTAATTTTGAACATTGTTTGATAGATTATTCAATGTTTATTCTAATTGATATTGTTGTACATCAGGTTTCATTAAACTTATGATATATATGATATAAATATGAACAAAGAATATATTGCGCAACTGCGAACAAAATTTTATGAATTTTAAAATGATAATTGACTTGATAAACCTCACAATGAGCTCACAATATTTCGAATCCTCGAGCGCAAATGAGAAATGTACATCTCCGTTAGAGGATTATTCAGATTTCTTCAATACTTTCCATCCTTTATAGCTGTCTTTGGTCTACCGATTCATCGTAGCAGCTGAAGTAGATCTTGAGTGTGTCGAATCTTTCTAGCATTCTCCCGACTTCTGCCAACAGAGATAGCATTGGTGTTCCACTGGGATACAACATTTCGGGAAGTTTTAATTTTTGCATTCTTGAAATTATTCAAACTTTACCATACGAAGTGGACATACATGAATGCCTAGCAAACATTGAATCGTATAACAGTGGGATCCAATTATAACCAAATATAATGTCGATAGAATTGTACATCGTGTACACTGCGTTTTATAACTGTAGAACCACTCCATTTTTTAACCACATGAATGAACAGAGAGAAGTGCAACGAAGTAATTTAGAATCATTGACTACTGTTTTTGCATCAAAAACAATTTGTTGATTGGATAATTTTTCACCAATTCATAAAATCCGGAAAGTCATGGCATGGTTTAATGAATGGGGGCTTCCTATTCTGGACTGGTCAGCTTGTTTATCAAATTAAGCCCCTGTCAAGAACTTATGAGGAGTAATCGTACGAACAATAAAAGCAGTTTACAAGCAGTATGAGTGATTTGAAGAGCTTAAACGAGCAGTATTCTCAGCGTAAAACGAGATACACACCAAAACATGGCGCAGCTTGATCGAAACTTCTCTGAATGGGTTATTTGAACTGATGGAGAACTAAAGATAACCTACCAGTTAGAAATTTATTGTAATTCATGACAAATTGACGTTAATTTTGTAAAGGAGTGAGAGTTTTTCCATCTGGTTCTATAGTTATGAAACACAGCAAATTTTGTTTTCTGAAAGTTTCGCGCCTGGACACAACAATAAAGTTCAAATGGCACTGGCACTTATAAATGAAGATAGTAATTGTATTATCCACTATATACTTTAATTAAACCGACTTTTTCATATCTCTGAAAACTCAGAAAAATGGAGTGGTTATGAAACGCAGTGTTTTACTAAAAACGAAAAAAATGTGAATGACACGATTTTATTTATCACTACAGATCGAGTTGTAATTCGGAATAACAAGCATTGGTTTTAAGACATACACTATCGTTAAATCGAAATCTAAACGAAACCGTTCAACTGCAAATCATATTATATCATATATGAACACATTTTACATCATTTTCAGAAGGATTTTTTAGCATATATTTCGCCATATATTACAGGAAAGTAAACAGTTGCGTTGAATGTTCTAATCAAGGGAAATCCTGAGTCTTGAATTTTTTTTTTATTTTGTAAACACCGTGGCAATACTACTGATATTTGAGAGAGAGAATTACTTTTCACGAATATATATTTGTTTATTTTTTCCTTCAGTTATTTTCCTCAGCCAGTTGATATGGAACCATAACCACACAACCAAACAAAAAGTAAATAATTTTGAAAGCTACGTCTCACGTCTCGCTCACAGGTCTTTTCATGAATGTGTCAACAACGAAACACCTATCGTTCAAGCATATTGGTTAGAATAACACAAAAAATTACATTTGATTTTCATGACAAGAAAACAAGTTGCATTTACTAGTTGCGTGAAACACCCAAAATCATTCACCTTATTGGGAAAATCCATCCATTTCCTACATCATTTACCCTACGTGGTGCGGACTCAATCCACTTCATTTTCAAGCAAATTCATGCATGTTTTCAAGCGATTTCTTGCAATAAATTTTCAGACCACCAGGGATGCCAGATTTACAAACATGTTTGTAAATTTACAGACATCTGTAAAACACTTATTTTTGTTGTAGACTTTTTGGATATAACAATATTTCACAGGTTTTTGAAAAAATAAGAGGCTCTATTCATCACATCAAAGATATTTGACTCACCATATGACATTTTTCCATAGTTTAGTTTGGAACTCATACACATAAGTACTTTTGTCCTGACATCATTGCAGACGAAAGAGAGTATACGGTTATGCACAATTAATGAAAAATTGCATTCTCTGCAGGTAAGGAAAAATCTTGAACGAAAATTGTCTCTGATAATTATTTTCTGTTCTAGATAAGATTGTTCTGCTGAAATGCAAGGAGATTTATTGAAAAATAGTTAAGTTAAGGTCAGGACTGTCTTCTGAGTATTTAAACAACATTGAATAAAAATTTTCATTCTATTTTCAACAACTTACATTCGCTTTCGGGTCTGCTTATCACGAAATATGGGTTACTGTTCGATATTGTAACCACAGACATGGTTCATGGCCGTGTGGTGATCTAAAACTTGTATAGCCTAGCATGGCGGATGGAAAATATACACTGCATTTTCTTATAAATTTCATCAACGATAAGACCGCAAGCCTTGGTGGATGTCCAATATATCAACGAAGAAATACTGATTTTTATAAAAATTAACAGCGCGTATGTATGTGTATGTATGTATGTGTAGATAGTTGAAACATTTAAACACACTTACAACACATAAGTTATTAAGGGGTCCGAAAAATCTATTTTTTTCACATTTTCCCAAAAATGACAAATGAAAATTAATAACTTTTGAATCACTGAACCGATTTAGATGATCGACATATAAAATTGAAACTAATGACAAAGCCTTTTATTGGAAAATATTTAACTTGCGAAAAAATAATTATATTTTAGTAATTATTGATTGTAGTCGTTTTTTATTTTTTTATGACTCTGGACTAGAGGGCGCTATTTTTTTTATATTTTTTCTTGAAAGCTGATGATTTTTTACATAACATATCTCGATATCAGAGATGCTATTTTTTCGTTTTTTAGATATGATTTTTCAAAGTTAACCGGTGGTTCGAAAAATCATTTTCCCCCTTTGTCCAAAAATAACTTTCCGCAAAAAATCATAACATCTGAACTACTGAACCGATTTAGATGATCGATATATTAAATTGAAGCCAATAAGCAAAATTTGAAAAATATCACACTTGCGGGAAGATTGGATTCTAGTAGCATAGGTCTAGTTTAGTCACATATGAATATTGATCGAAGACTTAAAACATGTTAAATTTACAAAATTATAACTTAAAAACGATAATTGTAGCATCTCTGATATCGAGATATGTTTGGTAAATAATCCTCAGCTTTCCATAAAAAATATAAAAAAATATAGCGCTCCTATCTTTATCCGAGAAAACTATGAAAAACTAACTCAATCAATAATTACAAAAACAAAAATTCAATTTTTCTCAAAAGTAATATTTTTTCAAAGAAAAATAATTCGTCAGCTTCAATTTGATATGTCGATGATATGAATCGGTCCAATAGTTAATAAGTTATGACTTTTTGTAGTGGGAAAAATGGGGAAAAATTGTTTTTCGAACCATCGATTAGTTCTGGAAAATCATATTTCAAAAACGAAAAAAATAGCATCTCTGATATCGAGATATTTTATGTAAAAAACTCTCAGCTTTCAAGAAAACATATAAAAAATATAGCACCCTCAAGTCCGAAGCCATGAAAACATTATAAAAACGATCAATAATTACGAAAATAGGATCCATATTATCTGCAAGTTCAATATTTCTCAATTAAAGCTCATTGGCTTCAATTTGATATGTCGATTAAGTGGTCCGAAAGTTATAAATTTTTGAAAAAAGTCATTTTGGGAAAAGTGGAAAAAATAATTTTTTGGATCACCCTAAAATGGAAATGGGCACCCGAATGAAAAAAATAAAAAAACACGAGTTTAATGTTTTGCGATAAAGAACAAAATTACCACTTTTGACGAAGATCTGAGAACCACTATATTGGTTTGGCATGGAATGGCTGTATATATATACAAAATACAATCTTACGTGCATCGCGATGTACAAAGTATTGATGAATATGTGAAAATTAACGTTAAAAGACATTCGTATAGATCTGCACACTTTTACAAACTTTTCCACATTTTTAATAGATATTCACATATTTTTACAGACTTTTTTTTAAAATCATCTGGCATCTCTTCCTTCCACTTTTTATCGAATATTTTCAAATCGCAGGAGTAAACATTTACGTGACTTTGACTTCGTTTGTTTTTATTTCGTTCGGAAAAACGTTATGTCAAAGAGAGGGGACATTAAAAATGCGTTGCTCAGTGAAAGACTGAGATGCTCTTTCAGAGATGCAATGGTTAATTAAACAATTGACGGAAAAATGCAGTTCGTTCATTTTATAATTTTAATTATTTTAGCCCTTGACAACAATACCTCTTTTATCATAAGAAAAATAACACTCCTGATCGTTGGATCTCTTTTGACATTTCAATTGGATCTTTTTTGACAGCCGTTTTGATTCAGTCCGCACTACCTAGCATTTACCTTATTGTTGTTTAGACCAAGGCGCCTAGAAGTATATCCTAAGGTGGGTCAACTTGCTAAAACCACTCTTCAGCCATATTGGAAGTTTACTGTGTTTTGTTTGTAAACAAAACACAATACGCTAGTGCCGAAGCTCGCTCCTGATCAGTCTGTCTCTCTCACGCTTCAAGCAAATAATTCCCCTTCTGCTTTCTTCCGTACTGTTTTCATATACCGCTCCCCTAACCTTCTTAGTGGCGAAACGGCCTCACCTAGTACCATAGACCCGTCTTGGTTTAGACATTTGATCATTTTCAGATTTCGTTCATTTCATTTCCGTTTGTTCCTATTCGCACACCTTCATCCGCAATTGTCAAAACAGTCAAAGCGATGATAGCGGCAAACGTTTGTTATTGTTTACAAACGCGCGAGGGTTGAACTTTTAGAATCCTATATTCTCAATCAACGCAATCAATTTTTCTATGAGAATCCAAGAAATAATCTTAAAGAAATGGTGGGTAAAATTTGAAGCAATTCGATGTACATGTTCTGATTGAAAATGCTTATTTTTTCAGCTGCCCCTATCACTGCTAAAAACGGCACAAAGCCATCCAATGGTGAGTATAATAATGTAGCCGTGGAATATGGAATATATCAACGAATATCATTTTGAAGCGATTTATTCTCCTATTTTGTTTTACTTCGCACCCGAATTAATATTGAGCCTATCAAAAGTGAGACAAATTATGTATAATAATGAACGCAAGGGTTCGATTTGCAAATATGTTTTCGCTTTAGAACTTGTGCATTTGCAGTTGCTCTCAGAATTTTTCAAATGATAAGTACGCATTTTTTGCTTGAACGCAAGGGTACTAGTGATGGCCTCGTTGCACAGGGCCACTTCCTACTTGGCCTGAGCTTCTAGTAAACTATTTTCTCTTGCGTTAGCGCATCTGCTTCCTAACTCTATTCCCCAAGTAATCAAGCTACTCGGTGAGGACATCCAGCATGTAGTGAAACTGGTTTATCGTCCATCTGGGTGGTGCGTAGAAACTGCATGCGAAATTTCCGTTGATCTATGTGATCA
This sequence comes from Toxorhynchites rutilus septentrionalis, assembly GCF_029784135.1. Lineage (NCBI taxonomy): Eukaryota > Metazoa > Arthropoda > Insecta > Diptera > Culicidae > Toxorhynchites > Toxorhynchites rutilus. Next base: position 10,044,778 of record NC_073746.1, read on the forward strand.
CAAAACCCTCGCGTAACCTTGGGACTACCTTCTGAATGGGATATTGGCCCATGACTTGAATTGTGGTCATTTCCGCTCTATCCGTCACCCGTTACGCGACACGGCTACGCGATAATTGCGACATCACGGTTTGTTTCTGTCGTTGACTCCCACAATAGTTGCTGTGCGGTGTTAAGCTTATTTTGGGTTATTTCCATCACTGTTAACTTGCCCTTACCTGTTTATACACAGGTTAATTGAAGCCTATCGTCGTATGGTCGTTACCGTACTCTTTTTGACGTAGAACTACGTCTTCCATTAAGGGTGCCAAATCAGAAAATAGGTCACGTTTTTATGAAATAATGTTAACGTTAATAACTATTTTTGTCGCGAACGGATTTGGGCGATTTACATACTAAACGAATCGGAAATTCCCTAAAATTTGTTTAATATGCTACACCACAGAATGCCCTGGTTTGTAAATGGTTATAATTCATGAAAATTTTAAGCGTTTCCATTTTCCCATAAATTCGTCTGTCTATTTGTGTGCTTTGCCGAACAGAGCAACTTATCGACGAGCAACGAAGGGGAAATCGTAGGATTTAAAATCTCCGTAAACAAAGGAAAAAAAGAAGAATGAAGGGGAACACTTGCCTAGAGTATAAACCAGGGTTGCCAATATTATTTTAAAAAAAACTGGAAGAAAACTGGATCTTGTGAAACCGTTTTATTTTACGAAGATCGGGATTGATTTACCTAAAATGATTCCAATGCTTGATAAATGAAATATCCTTCAAAGCTTTATGCAGTATTTAAAAAAAATATAATTTATTCATAAAATGTCAAAATAAACCATTGAGTAATCATATCATTCGAGCAAAACATTACTGTGAAACAATATTTGAGGAGCATTTTTCTAGAACCTGTAGAAATTAGGAAAGTTTTTTCTGTCAAAACTTGAAAAAATCGCATTTATTGCTTCATGGCCATAAAATCACTGATAGAAGATCGTCACAAAACTGCGACAATCGTCCCACAATATTATTCCAATACTAATATGAAAAAAATATTTTTTATTATTTTATTATCTTTATTATTTATTATCAGTTATTCAAGGGATAGGAAGGATGAGGGAGGGTTACCATATCTACAGATTCTCCAGTCTTTTTGAAACGACAAATGACGTTTCTTCTTCTTCTTCTTTTTGGCTTTAAGAGGGTTTAAACTTTTCAGTTCATTCGCCTCTAGCCAAATGACGTTTCAATTTTAGTTATGGCTTGATGTCAATAATACTTTTTTTCCCATCTAGCCTATTTTATTCATTGAATCATTTGTATCATTTTGAGTCAGACGTGTCACTACATTTTGACATACGGATTTAGCGTGCTATCCTGCTTTCACATGTTCGATCTGAAGCGAGAAAATACAAAGGTCTGCGCCATCGGTTAGCGTTACAATTAATAAATAACACTGTTTATCTTTCTCTTACTGATGCACTTACTACAAACAGATGAGAGGCACAAATTGAAAAAAAAACTAGATATTGTTCGCGTCGCGAAAATTGTCCAAATCTGAGTGCTTTTTGCTCTCCGGGATTCTTAATATTTTTCTACCTATCGAATGCCCCTCTATTTCAATTTAATTATAAAATTTCCCATAGTAAAAAGAAATAGCGTTGAAAAAAAAGCTTCTAATTTCCCATATATTCATGTTGTTTCCCTAACACGGACAGGGTTAAGTCTAATCCGTGTTAGGAAAACGTATTGCGGTCTGCACATTTATAGTTATGTTTCGCACAGTCTAAAGTGAATTTTCTGATATCAAATGATATTAGGCTGTCAAAAAAGTCCTGAGGTTTTTTTTTTGAATTTTCATTTGTTCATAAAATTAGTTACAATAATCTGTTTTAAGTCAAATATGCGCCGTTTTGTTCGATGACTTGTTCCCAACGAGATGCCAACTTCATAATACCCCTGTTATAGAAGCTCGCTTCCTTATTGGCAAAAAACTCGGATAGCCAATTTTCACAGGCCTCTTTTGTGGCTAACTTCTGACTACCTAGCTCGTTCGCCATGAACAAAAACAGGTGGTAGTCACTTGGTGCAAGGTTCGGACTATACGGCGGATGCAAAAGAACCTCCCATCCGAGCTCCCGGAGCTTCTGGCGCGTCACCAAAGAAGTGTGTGGCCTGGCGTTGTCCTGATGGAAGACAATGCGGTCTCTGTTTATCAAAGATGGCCTCTTCTTCATGAGTGCTACCTTCAAGCGGTCCAGTTTTTGGCAGTACAGGTCCGAATTGAGCGTTTGGCCATAGGGAAGCAGCTCATAATAGATTATTCCTTGACAATCCCACCAAACACACAGCAGAACCTTCCTGGCCGTTAATGAGGATTTGGCCACCGTCTGAGCGGCTTCAGCGGGCTTCGGCCACGACCGTTTGCGCTTCACGTTGTCGTAAGTGACTCACTTTTCATCGCCAGTCACCATCCGCTTCAGAAACGGGTCGATTTTGTTGCGATTCACCAGCGATTCACATGCGTCGATACGGTCAAAGATGTTTTTTTGCGTCAACGTGTGTGGCACCCATACATCGAGCTTCTTTGTGAATCCAAGCTTCTTCAAATGGTTAATAACGGTTTGATGACTTATCCCCAGCTCTTGGCCGATGCTACGGCTGCTACTATGCCGGTCTTTCTCGGCTAATTCAGCGATTTTGTCGCAATTTTCAACGACAGGCCTTCCGGAGCGTGGCGCGTCTTCGACGACCTCTACACCAGAACGAAAACGTTGAAACCATCGTTGTGCGGTGGAAATGGAAAGTGAATCGGGTCCATAAACTGCACAAATTTTTATGGCAGCTTGAGATGCATTTTTGCCTTTGTCATAGTAGTACTGTAAAATATGTCAGATTTTCTCTTTATTTTGCTCCATATTTGCGACACTATAACTCACGAACGACTTAACCAAACAAAACACTGTCAAGGACGCGCAAAAATACCTTTCCAACAAGCTATAGTATGACTCGATACAATGAATACAACTAGAAATACGCGCTTACAACGACACCTCGCGGAAATACCGCAGGACTTTTTTGACAGCCTAATATTAACTCCATTCATGAAACAGGGAAGCTCAAGCCGTTGAAAATATTGAATTCGTCCGCAACAAGATGGCTCTTACTGGAATCCGTTGTTAGACATAACCTGGAGATGTTCAACAACGACCGACACCAAATAGTGAAACTAATTTTGAATCATTTAAACGACTCGATGACCAAACCTGTTTTTTTACTATTGATTATTAGGTAGAATAAAACAAACTGAAAAAACTAAATTAAATCAAATTAATTGAGAAACTAGCAAAATTTTTCTCTCTCGAGCTATGTATGTTCAGAATAATACACAAATCTAAGGAAGCAGGATTGGACTTTGGAAATCTAAAGAAGCCAAATATATCTACATCGATGTTGAAGTTGTAGAAACAGAAGCTACTGAACTGTGCGAGAGAAGAAAAATAACTTTTTAGACTGATTTTTTTTCAAACGTTTGAACGACGAAAGCTCGAATAAAACAAATTAATTTAAATAAAAACATACCCAAAATTTGTTTTTTAGAATGCGGAAATTCTATTAAAACCTTTCCGTAACCTAAGCATACGATCATATGCTATGATATATACTGAAACTAAGTGATACTAAAGCTAAGATTATTTTTTAAAATTGTTCTTATAATTTTTAAAAAAGATATCAATTCAGATTTCCGGAGAAAGAAAACCTAGATGAAAAGATTTTTTTAGATCAAAAACACATATTTTATTGTAGCAACCCTGGGAGGGATAATATTCATACATTGTGAATTTATTTTACATGAAATGGATAAAGCTGAAGCAAATATAATAAAAAAAACTGGATAAAACTGGATGATATTTTGAAAAACTGGAAGATTTTAGGATTTAACTGTTTGACTGGATCGAGAAAAAAAAACTGGAAGAAATCAGTTTAAACTGGAACATTGGCAACGCTGGTATGAACAGTGGATCTCGCTGAGGCAAACTTTCAGTCTCGTTCTGTATTCAAACCAATAAACATCGCTTGTTCTTCTTTGTTTTGCGTCATCACAAGTCTTCGTTCAAGATTGAGCTGTGGACGCCACCAAGTTATTCATTCGCTGATGTCCCTGGCATTGCAATCATTGCATCAAACTAACGCCATTGCATTAAGGTTCTGATCTACACTAGAGATGGGCAAACCGTTCACGAACGGTACAGAAGAACTAGTTCGCCAGAAAGAGTGAACGAACAGTCGCTCTTTTTTAAAGAACGGTAGTTCGCCCACGAACTGATTGCGAGCGAACGGTTTGTGATCGAACTGAATCCGAAAGAACTGTTTGCGAGTGAACTGTTTGAGAACGAGCTGATTCAGAACGAACTGTTTGGGAGTGAACTGTATGGGAAAAAACTGTTTGAGAACGAACGAGTGCAGCTGAACTGATTTGCGCTAGACGGAATGGATAAATATAAAGAGAACGCTTGTAAGAAAAATGAAACGATATTGTCATTTAAGTATAAAATGCATGTAACGCAAGGTTTATTTTGTTTATGTATACTCAATTTGTGGTTAAAAATTAAATTAGATTTTCTTAGATTTAAAGGCTATATATTTCCAATTTCATGTATTTTCAGAATCAGAATCAAGATGATGGGCAAGATGATGATTTTAAATTTTTCCTTGCTTTCAATCCATTGTTTGACATATTGCATGTATGTGTTATCGTGATTGTTTGTATGATTGACTGCTGGATTTGTTCTCTGAATGAACCATTATGAAACATGATCTTACAAGGAACCTGTGTTTTGTCCTAATAGAAAATATGAAAAATTGCACATATTTTGTGCGCATCAACTTATTAAATATACTTTTGTCGATAAACATATTTTCACATACACATACATATTTGCGACTTTGGAAGAAGAAGCACCTTATCTTTCCCCACTAAATTTCAGAAATATAAATCCCATATGAATAAAGAAATCTACTATCCAATCCAACGATATCAATGAATAGCTGTCTATTGATGTTGGGTTCCAGCTAATATTCTATGTTGTTCTTAATACCGCTGAACGAAAGAGCGAAAGAACGGTTCAAAAGAACTGATTCACTTAGGTGAACGGTTAGTGATTGAACCGTTCATCAAAGTGAACAGTTTTGCCCATCTCTAATCTACACAATTGTGTGAGGAATCATCAAGCTAGGCTATCGTCGGCTCACCAAGACAATAAATGTTCTGGAATTTTGTCTGTGATTTAGTTTCGCATGGCGGTAGCAAAACTCTCTCCACCAAGGATGGCAGCTAAGCTAATCTAGACGGGCAATGTTCACAGAAAGGGCTTCTGTTGAAAAGAGGGCAAAACGGAGATAAGTGTGTGTATATTTAGTTGCTTCAAGCCATCGAAATATGGATATTCAGGTGCGTACGTGCGTGTTTCATAACCCGTACGTAAAAATAGTGCGGGAGGGAAATATTTGCGTTAGGGTTTTAGCAATGAATCTCTGCTGAGGTAAATATTCAGTCTTTTTCCAAGCAGTTAACATTGTTTGTTTTCCGTCATCAAAAGGGCTTCGTTGGTGCCTTTAACATTGCATCAATGCATTGAACTGACGTTATGGCAACGCAGGCGTTGAGGTTGTGCACCAAAAAAATATTTGAGGAATACCAAGTATCTTGAATGTCGTACTGGAATGTTAGAAGTTATTTGGGTTCGCGTGCCAGTTGCAAAACTGTCTTCAACTAGGATTGCATTTGCGCTAATTTTGATCATAATGAAGCAATGCTAATGTTTTCAAGGTTGTTGATACTAACAAAAAGAGTTTATTTCGCTTGTTTAGTCACCAAGAAAGTAAATGTCGTTCTGGAATGTTGTATGTGATTAGGTTTCGCTTGCCAGTAGCAACTTTCTCCACTAAGGATGACAGCTGCGCTTATCTCGAGCATGAGAAAGTAATGCAACTAGAGGTGCGATTCCACTGAGGCAATACTAAATAACATGTATCATGATATTTGATACTTGCAAGTGTGTTCATTGTTGTTGTTTTCATGCGGTACCAAAGATATATTGTTGTAGATATGAGATGTCGAATAATGGTACAACATGTATATAATTGACTGTAGCCGAGTCTAGATCAATTGCGAAAAAGGCCACCGGAATAGCGTTCGAGGTGAATTCTCAATGCATTGACATGAAATAAATTGTGACATATGATTAGCTAGTGTATTGTTCTACGAGAGCAAGAATGAATCATCTATCAATTATCGTCAACTGATTCTACAATGAAAAAAACATTTCAGATATTATTCTACTAAGCAGTTATTCCTAAAATTTCACAGCATTATAGAATAACATCCGAAGTTATGAACAAGCGACTTATATGAAATAACAGCTTAGTTCTACGTCAACAATGCGGTCGTATCTTGGACACAACCTCCTATAATTTTTTCATTAAAAAAGTTGGGTCTGAGCCTAGGGGCACGGACGGGATCTTGACATAGGACTGTGATTGTGTGTAGTAATTGCATTTAAATTGAGTTTTTCATTGTTCAAAATCTGTATTTTTGACGTAGGACTACGTCTTTCAGTTCTGTACCGGGGTGTAAGTTCAAAGTTTCGAAAATGAGAGAGTAACGTTTGACTGCAAGTTTTTGAACGTTAATACCTCTTTTCCGGCTGAACGGAGTGGTTTGATAATCATTTCATTTGAGAGACATAATGTCCACGAGTTATATAATTGTTAATTATTGACCCGAAAACTTGTTTCAATAGTTTTAAAATTGCTTTGAAAACAGACTATTGAAAACGTAACAATCTAACTCATTGATGATGATTGCTTTTGTGGTGATCGGAATGTGTTCCCGAACACGGACGCAAAATCAAAGCAACTGGAGAAACCGTCATCGCAAATATATGCAGGCTGTGATTTCTTTTGCTCGCTTGCAAATGCGCTCGAGTAAAGGAAGATTTGCGCATTCGGTTCCCGTGATACAATTGGGACCAAGAGCATCAGTTTCTATTTTGACACTGCGTGGAGAGGTCATGGAAATCCGTCGGAGCAGATAGATTCGTTTACGCATTTGCAAAATCGATTAGGTGTCGCGTGATGCAATCGCAACCAAGAGCGGTGACTATTCACCGTTAGGCATTACACATTTCCCCCAACGTGTTACAAGCTTTTTTTAAACCTTCACTGATAAAATCTTCCGACTTTTCTCGAATCTAGGACGCGATAGCTACATCCACCTCATTGTCCGAGCTGTAATGATTACCCTTACGGTCTCTCTTCAGCAGAGGAAAAAGAAAATAGCAAAGCGCAAGGTCGAGAGAATACGGGGAATAGGTGGAATTGATTCAAACTTCAGATTTTTCAGAGCCTCTTCATTTGCACGCGAAGGGTATTGACGAGCGTTGCCGTGTTGCAATGTTTATGGCGCTTGGTATTTCCGAAGAGGAATCGATTCATCTTTTGAGCGTTAATAATTATTGTACGATTCAATGAAGTGGTATGATAATCACCTTATTCGAAAGATAAAATATCTTAGAGTTATATGTTTGTTACTTATTGAATGCTAAGACAACGGTAATCCTACGTCCACCTTGCGGTTGTATCACAGGTATAACCCACATCTAGTTTTTTCTCTTTTGATACATCAAATGGATGCCCTGGAAAAAACGTTTCCTGTATGTTCTCGTATCTTTTAAACGGGTTAGATGACATAACGTGGTAGAATTCGGTACCGCATTCTGTTAAAAAATGTACACAAAAATACCATTAAAGCCATCACTACACTTTTCTTCTGTTTATTCATTCATGCAGAAGTAGACAAAGAGTCATCATGTGTCATTTTTAAACACAAGTTAAATAGTTAAGACCTACATAAATATAAGCCTGAGTCAAATCAATCTATGACTACAAAAATATATTATAGATAAAAATAGCATTATCTCCTTCGTTACCACGTTGTCCGGAACATTGTTTGCAATAACTTTGTAGCCCTGTAAGATCGCGACTACTCAAGCTATCATAATCTGATTTACGTGGGTATACCCTTCCGATTTTCTAAATCTGCAGCCATTTAAATTCATTTATTGCAATTTTTCATAACAAATAACATACTCGATATTATGACATCCTGGACCACAATTACACAAATTGTTAGTAGTAAGACCTACACGATAAAAACATGAATTGTGCACAAATTGATTGGACAACATATTAGGCTGTCAAAAAAGTCCTGCGGTATTTCCGCGAGGTGTCGTTGTAAGCGCGTAGTTCTAGTTATATTCATTGTATCGAGTCATACTATAGCTTGTTGGAAAGGTATTTTTGCGCGCTATAATATAGTCTTTGACAGTGTTTTGTTTGGTTAAGTCGTTCGTGAGTTATAGTGTCGCAAATATGGAGCAAAATAAAGAGAAAATCCGACTTATTTTACAGTACTACTATGACAAAGGCAAAAATGCATCTCAAGCTGCCAATAAAATTTGTGCAGTTTATGGACCCGATACAGTTTCCATTTCCACCGCACAACGATGGTTTCAACATTTTCGTTCTGGTGTAGAGGTCGTTGAAGATGCGCCACGCTCCGGAAGGCCTGTCGTCGAAAATTGCGACAAAATCGCTGAATTAGCCGAGAAAGACCGGCATAGTAGCAGCCGTAGCATCGGCCAAGAGCTGGGATAATTCATCAAACCGTTATTAACCATTTGAAGAAGCTTGGATTCACAAAGAAGCTCGATGTATGGGTGCCACACACGTTGACGCAAAAAACATCTTTGACCGTATCGACGCATGTGAATCGCTGCTGAATCGCAACAAAATCGACCCGTTTCTGAAGCGGATGGTGACTGGCGATGTCACAACCCCTCGGTGTTGTGTCGCTCCTCAGATATCCGTGCCTCCAGTCAAAACCGCACGCCCATGCCGTAGAATGGCAGTTGGATAGGCGAACAACGAACTATATTGGTTACAGAAAACATGAATAGATGTGATTTCCATGTGTAGAACGTGCAGTGCATTGTAGTTGAATTGCTTATTTCTAAATTTCCTAAAGTAAAACTAATTTCTTAAAACTATTGAGTATATCACAATTATATATTAATTAAGACTATTGTTTGAGCTTAACCTAAAATTCTCATATACTACGAATCGAACAAAAGGTAAAAAGAATTATAATTTTGCTAATTAAAACCTTTAATTACGGAATATTAATCTCCTAGGACTAGTAGTAGAGTGAATATAGGAGTAAAGGAAGGGAAAAAAAAAACGGAGAAGAAAAACTAAACGTAAGTCACATGAAATATAAATTGTGAAAGAAACTTATATTTTGTTTGTCATAGGATATTAAAATATACATTATTTGAAATCTCGGAACATCTTTTAATATCGTTTACTTGGAGAGGATGTCCGACTCAGCCGAATCTACTACTCCTATATCCAGCAAGGCTACAACAAGCACGGAAAAGCCAGGGGTTGAGAAGAAATCACCGAAAGCCCCTCAACAGCTCGCCCCCATGAAGGAACGGAGTTGTGATTTGTGTCAGACTGCTGATAACAGCCGGATGGTCCAATGCGACTGCTGTGAAGGTTGGACTCATTTCGATTGTGCTGGAGTGACGGAGAACGTCGAAGACTACGAATGGATTTGTTCGAAATGCGAGACCGCGGCGACAAACCAACAGAAGATGAAGACGACCAAAAGGAACACCAGAAGTGCAGTGAAGAAAGCCAATCTAGCAGTTGCAAGTGCTATGAAATCGAAATCAAGAAAATCTAAGAAAATGGTGAAGAATTCGAGTCTTAAGGGTCATCCTCAGAGCAAAGAAGTAGCTGATCGGGAGAATTCACAACATTTTATGGATGAGGAAAAGTCTGCGAAAATCGAGAAGGTGAATAAATCAGCAAAATCTAAATCTGTGGCGTCAGACTCGTTGAACAAATCAATGCAAACTCTGAAAATGCAGCTTCAAAAGGTGCTGGCAGGAGAGACGCTCATGTTTGAGGAAATGAAACGGAAGCGGGAATTGATGGCGAGAAAGTTCGAACTGATGGAGGAAATAGCTGAAGCTAGCGGTGGCGGTGGTTCTGACACACAATTTGGGGGTGACGCGGAGCGAGATAGAAGCTCCGATTCCGAAGAGGAGGAGCAAGCCGAAAGCGACGATGACGACGAAAGCGATGACGATCACCACGAACCTTTCGTTCCAAAGCGACAGTCAACGCCAGTTCAAAAAATGTCGCATAAAACCTCCAGCCAAAGCAGACATCACTCTCAGATGAACGTTACGCTCAGCCGTGAACAGGTCGCTGCACGGCAGGTAATATCATGTGATCTTCCCCGGTTTAGTGGGAATCCCGAAGAGTGGCCGATGTTTATATCGACATACGAAAGCACGACAACGATGTGCGGATATAGGGTTGAGGAGAACATGATCCGCCTCCGGAATTGCCTGAAGGATGAAGCCTTTGCAACAGTGCGAAGTTTCTTGATGCATCCGTCAACGGTATCGAAAGCAATAAGCGTTCTTAAACTCAGATTTGGGCAGCCGCACATGATTATCGGTTCTCTACGGGAAAAAATTCTAGCCATGGCACAAGTTAGATCAGATTCCATTGAGAAACTCGTGGACTATGCCCTCGCTGTTCAGAATCTACGTTCTACTATCGACGCATGTGGGAGGAGAGAGTACATGCGTGACGTAACGCTAATGCAGGAACTCGTCAGCAAACTTCCTCCTGCGATAAAGCTAGACTGGGCGAGGCATAGCAAGACACTGAGAAAGCCGAATTTGGTTGCGTTTTCCGACTGGATTTACTCGATAGCAGAAGATGCCAGCATTGTCGCAGAACCTCGAAAATCCTTTAGCTATGTACAAGACACCCGTGGGAAACGCCAAGGTAAAGCCTTTGTCAACACACACGTAGAATCGCCATCGGTGACCGTACCCGGACAGAAATCTGCAAACGTTCGTCCGAGTGTCAACTACCAGTTCACCGAGAAATCCGGAACGATAGTGTCGAAGAGTTGTCCGATTTGTAAGGGAAGTTGTCCGAATGCTACGAAATGTAAGCGATTTCAGGACCTCTCGTATGAAGCACGCTGGGCTGCGGTTCGCGAATTCAGAATTTGTCGTAAGTGTTTGCGACAGCATGGAGAAAACTGCAACAGTAAACCATGCGGTGTCGACGGATGTACGTTCAAGCACAATGCACTTCTACACAAGTACCTCGTTGTACCGAATGAGAGGGAAGTGAGTTCCTTTCAAACGAAATCGAACGAGGAACGGAGTGTTAACACTCATCAAATGGAAACTGCTTTGGAATTGTTTCGCTATTTGCCGGTTACACTGTTTGGGCCGAGCAAGCAGGTGGAGTGCTACGCCTTTCTGGACGATGGATCCGAGTTGACGCTGTTAGACGAACAAATTGCCTGTGACCTAGAGCTGTCAGGAGAGTCGAAACCGCTGTGTCTTAAGTGGGCAGGAGGAACTCATCGCTTTGAAGAAAAATCGCGGAATCGAGGGGTCAGCTGCCGACGGGAAGTACACTTACCACATTTGTGCGTGTAATCTGCAGAGCGACGATCGAATTCACCAAGAAGTTAAACAGTACTTTAGCCTAGATAGCTTGGGAATCGTGTCGCCGGTGAGTTCTCTGATGTCAAGAGACGATGAAAGGGCGCTATCGTTGTTGAAAACTTTCACACGAGTCGCTGAAAAGAAGTACGAAACGGACCTTCTCAGACGTTTCGATACTATCCGTCTGCCTGACAGCCGTCCGATGGCCATTCAAAGACTAAACTGTCTCCAAAGGCGTCTATCAAGAGATGATGATCTTAAGCGTGCCTTCACTGATAAGTTGGCAGAATACCAAACCAAAGGTTATGTAAGGAAGGTTAACCCAGAGGAACTCGTTCATAAACAGGGGCAAACATGGTATCTTCCCACTTTCCCGGTGATAAATCCCAACAAACCTGGGAAAATCAGGGTCGTGTGGGATGCAGCCGCTTCCGTGCATGGAGTATGCCTCAACTCTGTTTTGCTCACAGGGCCGGATATGATGACCTCTTTGGTATCAGTTCTGCTACAATTCTGAGAACATCGTATCGCTATATGTGGAGATATTCGCGAGATGTTTCTCCAGATAGGAATTCGACCCACCGATCAGTTCTATCAACTCTTTCTGTGGTGGGATGATACTGAACAGCAAGAGCCGAGCACGTTCGTCGTTGAAGTCATGATTTTTGGAGCACGTTCATCGCCAACCACGGCACAGTTCGTGAAAAATCATAACGCTCAGCGTTTCGAAGCCGAGTATCCAGCAGCAGCCGTCGCTATAATCAATAACCACTATGTGGACGACATGCTTGCAAGCACTGAGACGGAAGAAGAAGCCATAGAACTCGCGAAGGCCGTGAAATTCATCCACGCCCAAGGGGGCTTTGAAATACGTAATTGAACTTCCAACTCTTGTAGAGTTCTGAAAGCCTTGAACGAAGAACCTACTGAAGAGAAGAATCTAAACTTATCAGCAGAGATGGCAACGGAGAAAGTTTTGGGGATGTGGTGGAACACATCGACGGATTGTTTCATGTTCAAGATCTGCTATCGACGTTTCGATGCTGCGCTATTTGATGGGAGTCGAGCTCCAACCAAGCGAGAATTGCTTCGCATCATAATGACAGTTTTTGACCCGCTCGGTCTCATATCGCATTTCTTGATGATTCTCAAGGTTACTCTCCAGGAAGTATGGCGAATCGGATTGAAATGGGATGAGCAAATCACTGGAAAGCAGTTCGAAAGTTGGAAATCCTGGGTTAAATTGCTGCCGAAACTGGAAGACATTCAAATTCCTAGATGTTTTCATCACGCGACATCGATCGGGGATCCAACCCATACGTTCGTAGATGCAGGTGAAAACGGTATGGCAGCGGTAGTATATCTGCGCTTCGAGGAAGATGGTTTAGTAGAGTGCGCATAGGTTGGTGCGAAAACACGCGTAACTCCTCTAAGATACCTGTCGATCCCACGATCGGAACTCCAGGCAGCGGTCATCGGAACGAGGTTAGCTAATACTGTAACTAAATCACTTTCCCTTCGGATATCACAGCGCTATTTCTGGTGCGACTCCCGAAATGTTCTGTGCTGGCTGCGATCCGACCACCGTCGATACAGCCAGTATGTGGCCGCTCGAGTTAGTGAAGTGCTAGACACTACGGAAATAGATGAGTGGCATTGGATTCAGTCGGAGTGGAACGTTGCCGACGACGGTACAAAATGGACAGGACAGGTGGAGCTGAAAATTGAAGATCGCTGGTTTCTGGGGCCGGAATTTTTGATAGGACCGGAGGAAAGCTGGCCAAAACGCAGTTTTATTAGGGAAACAACTGATGAAGAGATTCGGTCAAGCGCACTGTTCCATGGTAAAAATGCAGAACCGGTTGTTATGACAAGTAACTATTCACGATGGATCTATCTAGTGAGAGTAACAGCATATGTACAACGCTTCGTGGATAACGTTCAGTCCAAGCGAAAGAAAATACCACAGCGTAGCGGACCACTAACGAATGACGAACTTCGACGGGTCCAGGAATACCACTTTCGCCAGGCACAGCGAGATGCTTACGCAGAGGAGCTAAGGCTGTTGGGAGGTTCTAATAACGAGGGGGAACGAATAACGCAGGTTACAAGTAGCAGCAAGATTCACAAGCTGAGCTCCTTTTTGGACCCGGCAAATCTTTTACGAATGAACAGCAGGGCCGCGAAATGTATATTCCTATTTCCAGATGAAAAGTACCCAATCATACTTCCCGATGATCATCCCGTCACTCATTTGGTGCTCGCCGATTTTCATGAAAGGTATCATCACCGAAACTATGCTACGGTTGCGAATGAAGTTCGCCAAAGATTTTGTATTCCACGTTTGAGACGAACGCTTCGTAAGATGAGACACAGGTGTCAATGGTGTCGGAACCGCGATGTAAGTCCGGTGCCACCAGAAATGGATGAGCTTCCTCAAACCAGGTTGGCTGCGTTCAGCAGACCATTCTCTCACGTTGGAGTAGATTTTTTCGGGCCGGTTGAAGTCATTGCGGGTCGCAAAGTAGAAAAGCGTTGGGGTGTCCTGATGACGTGCCTTACGATTCGGGCTCTTCATATCGAGGTCGCCAGTTCACTTAACACGAGTTCGTGTATTATGGCGTTGAATAACTTCATTGCTCGTCGAGGAATTCCTGTTTGCTTCTATAGCGACAGAGGGACAAATTTTGTTGGTGCTTCCAAAGAATTGCGTGAGGCCGTCCGTGCTTTAGATAAACACCAGCTGTCGAATGAGTTCACTACAGCTTCGACGTCCTGGCGTTTCAATCCGCCAGCTACCCCCCACATGGGTGGCAGCTGGGAGAGACTTGTCCAATCGGTAAAGCGGAATCTGACGGAAATCCTCAGAAGTAGACGGCCAACAGACGAGGAGCTGCGTAGTGCATTGACCCTGATTGAAGGCGTACTCAACAGTCGTCCCTTGACAGAGGTTCCCGTAGATAACGAGTCCGAACCAGCGCTCACACATTTCTTATTAGGTTCATCGGATGGTTCGAAGCCTTTCACACTGTGTGACGACAATGTACAAACCGTGCGTCGTGGATGGCAGGTTTCACAGGTTATGGCGAACGCTTTCTGGAAACGCTGGTTGCGGAACTATTTACCTGAAATTACCAAGAGATCAAAATGGTTCAAAAAGGTAAAACCTATTTCCGTAGGGGACATAGTGGTAATTGTGGATCCTGAACATCCACGAAATTGCTGGCCGAAAGGCAAGGTAATTGGTACCGTGGAGAAGGGAGGTCAGGTACGCAGAGCTACGGTCCAAACATCAAGAGGAGTTTACGAACGCCCAGCCGTTAAATTAGCCGTCCTCGATATCTGGAGCGAAAGTTCGTAGGCCAACTCTCGGATTTGGCATACGGGGGGGAGTGTCACAACCCCTCGGTGTTGTGTCGCTCCTCAGATATCCGTGACCCCAGTCAAAACCGCACGCCCATGCCGTAGAATGGCAGTTGGATAGGCGAACAACGAACTATATTGGTTACAGAAAACATGAATAGATGTGATTTCCATGTGTAGAACGTGCAGTGCATTGTAGTTGAATTGCTTATTTCTAAATTTCCTAAAGTAAAACTAATTTCTTAAAACTATTGAGTATATCACAATTATATATTAATTAAGACTATTGTTTGAGCTTAACTTAAAATTCTCATATACTACGAATCGAACAAAAGGTAAAAAGAATTATAATTTTGCTAATTAAAACCTTTAATTACGGAATATTAATCTCCTAGGACTAGTAGTAGAGTGAATATAGGAGTAAAGGAAGGGGAAAAAACGGAGAAGAAAAACTAAACGTAAGTCACATGAAATATAAATTGTGAAAGAAACTTATATTTTGTTTGTCACAGGATATTAAAATATACATTATTTGAAATTTCGGAACATCTTTATTCTTCTCCATCGTAAAAAAAAAAGTAACAGGCGATGAAAAGTGGGTCACTTACGACAACGTGAAGCGCAAACGGTCGTGGTCGAAGCCCGCTGAAGCGGCTCAGACGGTGGCCAAGCCATCATTAACGACCAGGAAGGTTCTGCTGTGTGTTTAGTGGGATTGTCAAGGAATAATCTATTATGAGCTGCTTCCCTATGGCCAAACGCTCAATTCGGACCTGTACTGCCAACAACTGGACCGCTTGAAGGTAGCACTCATGAAGAAGAGGCCATCTTTGATAAACAGAGGCCGCATTGTCTTCCATCAGGACAACGCCAGGCCACACACTTCTTTGGTGACGCGCCAGAAGCTCCGGGAGCTCGGATGGGAGGTTCTTTTGCATCCGCCGTATAGTCCGGACCTTGCACCAAGTGACTACCACCTGTTTTTGTCCATGGCGAACGAGCTAGGCAGTCAGAAGTTAGCCACAAAAGAGGCCTGTGAAAATTGGCTATCCGAGTTTTTTGCCAATAAGGAAGCGAGCTTCTATAACAGGGGTATTATGAAGTTGGCATCTCGTTGGGAACAAGTCATCGAACAAAACGGCGCATATTTGACTTAAAACAGATGATTGTAACTAATTTTATGAACAAATGAAAATTCAAAAAAAAATACCGCAGGACTTTTTTGACAGCCTAATACAATATAATATAAAATTAATGCCTATTATTGGTAAATGGAGAATAATCATTTTACGCATCAACTCACATTATGGGCTAACGCCTGAATTTAGGCAAAAAGATTGCTCGATGCGTCGGGGAGGAAGCGAGTGGATAGTGCAATCGGAAGAAAACATACCCAATTAAATCGTCAAATTGTTAACTTTTTTATTATATTCCCTGTTCATGTTTCAACCAAAAATTTGTGGATAAATTTCCTGTCTAATGATATATTATATAACATAACATATGTCGCAATAACCATTTTGAGTAGTATGCGTTTGAAAACTCTTAAAAAATCGTTACATTTTCGTAGAGTGACCCCCCTATATAGAAACCAAAGACATAGTCCTATGTCAAAATGATGATTTCTTAAACTGGACAAACCTTGCAATCCTAAATTCAAATAAATTAGTGGCTGTTTCTACTAGGAATAAAGAACATGAGAATTTAGAATAATCAAACTATTTTACATTCTTTCAGTTAGTGGAACTAAAAAATGGCGAAACGTACAACGGACACTTGGTGAGCTGCGACACCTGGATGAACATCAATCTTCGTGAGGTCATCTGCACATCAAAGGTGAGAATTGAATCGCGCTGAGAATTCTTCCTTCCCTTTACAATAAATGGGCGCACATTGTTCCCAAAGGCGTCCTAACGAGCCAGAAACATAAAAATAATTCGTAACCCTATCTTTATTCGTTTCACCCCGCGTTTTACCCCCTTATCGACGATCTCTCGCAGGATGGTGATAAATTTTGGCGAATGCCCGAGTGTTATATCCGTGGCAGCACCATCAAATACCTGCGGATTCCGGATGAGGTAATCGATATGGTCAAGGAGGATGTGCAGGCCAAGTCGCGAAATCGGACGGAGCTCAGTAAAGGAGGTGGCCGCAACCAGGGCGGAGGTGGCGGCGGCGGAATCGGTGGTCAGCAGGGTGGCCGTGGTGGTGGTGGTCCCGGTGCCGGAGGCGGAGGCGGCGGACGCAATAATGCCAACGCCAATAACAGAAACACGTTCGGCGGAGGCAACCGTCCCGGGAATCGTTCTGGGCTCGGGAATCCAAATCGAAACGCTCTCAACAAGAAGTAATCATGCGGACCTCGGCTTGTCTCGCGAGGTGTGAAGAAAGAAAAGTTAAGCGGTTTCCATGACCGTTTTCAGAGAAAACATGAATAAAAAATGTATGCTTTTGTGCGGGAAGAATTGTGCTTGAGATCAGATTTAGGCTTGGTTTTTTTTTGCTGCTCGATGAATACCTTTATACACGTTTAATAGGAAACTGTCTGCTTGAAGATAAATTTAATTTCTTTTTGTATAAATTATTCCTCTTCTTTCCGTTCGGGTTCTTTTCATCCATTCTTGCGTACGCGTCCCATTTTGGTATGTATGTATGCTTCGACAGGGGTCTCTTCCAGAGACGGGAATAAAGGAATAAAGACGAAAGGCAACGAAAGAACGGAAGGGACAAAGAGTGAGGTTCTTTTTTGTCGTGACCAAAGCGGAGAGCGAGAATTAATCGTTTGAAATCTGTTAAAAACGACACCTCGGCCAAATTGAATAAACTGGTGTGAAAGAAAAGGAGAAACCGGTTTTCTTAAGAAGTATCCATTGGGCATTGTGTACTGCACGGAGTTCCCGAAGTCAGAGCTGCCAAGTGAGTGTCCAAAAATGTGTGGCCAGCTGTAGGCTGGATTATTGGATGACATATTAAGCTTTCCTAATCGGGTTGCGTTTCTTTGAATAAGGAAAGGCAACTTATGATTGTCTTTTTCATATTTATATGATAGCGATGAATCATCTTTTTCATATTCATAAGAACAAACTTCGATAAAGTTGATCCAGAAGATTACTACAAAAAATTAGTGATCTGAAATATTTCTTTTTATCTTTTTCGTATTGTTTTCGAGATTCGTGGTTTGAAACAGAAACATGTCATCCATCAATTAAGACATAATAAAACCATTTGGCATCGCTGTACGCAGCTTCCTATGGACATGCAATTCTGCGAAAACCGTTCCCATGTTCGTTCCGTGGTTGAAAGCGATCAGAAGTTTTCCTCTCAGTTTTATTCACATTCTGGCTATGTAGTAACGATGTCCGGTAATCGTTCGATTAATCGATTAGTAGAATACTTTCTACAAAACAGTTATTAATCTAACGAATATTGTGTAACCGATAATCGAAGCGGACGAATAATTCAAGTCGGTTAATCGATCCAGATAATTGGAAGAAAAAAAACCGATGCACCCAGCAAACATCAAATCGTATAAAACGCCAAAATTGTAGGTGATATACATAGATCTAAGACACAAATGGATGATATTAGATGCATAACTAGCATACACATGCAACAGTAGAAGTGATATACCAGTGGTTTTCAACCTTTTTTGCTCGATTCCCCCCCGAAAATAAGGCCCGTTGCTTCACCCCTATCAGGAAACTTTGATATAACGTCTTCTTCTTCTTCTTCAATGGCACTAACGTTCCTAGAGGAACTTCGCCGTCTCAGCGTAGTATTACTTGCGTCATTTTTTATTAGTACTTAGTTGAGATTTCTATGCCAAATAACACGCCTTGAATGCATTCTGAGTGGCAAGCTCTAGAATACGCGTGATCACAGTGCAAGTCGGAGGAAATTTCTTTGACGAAAAATTCCCCCGACCAGAACGGGAATCGAACCCGAACACCCGGCATGTTAGTTATGACGCTAACCACTCGGCCGCGGGAGCACGTACGTGATATAACGTACCCTCATTATAACGTCACTTGATATAACGTACCACGAAAAAATGAAACACAAATTTCTACAATAATCGAGAATTAATCAAATTTGGCATGTGGAAGTTTTAGGATGCAAGTAATAATTATATGGTGGTTAGATACTCTTTCCCCTCTTTTAGGGGGGGGGGGGGTCTTCCATACAAATGAAACACACATTTCTGCATTACTCGAGAACTAATCAAGCAAATGGAGCCAAATTTGGGGTTTGAGGGTTTTTGGGTACGAGAAATGTTTCTATGATGGTATGACACCCCTTCCTCCTCTGGAAAGAAGAGGGGGTCCCATAAAAATAATGCACATATTTCAACCAAACATGGCAATTGAAAATTTTCGGAAAACTCTGAAAGAAAATGGGAAAATTTGAAAAATTCAATTCGCTTGTGTTCTACAATAACACATTGACAAGCGTTGTTAGTCCATTTGATGTTTGCGGTAACAAAATAGATCTTCGTTCGAAGGCGGAAATGAATTTTTATGTGATAAAACGCTTCTATCTATATGAATTAGAATGGATCGCCGAATTTGTTGATAAGAGCCAAACCCGAGAAAGGAGTTGTCCGATTTAGGGTTGTCTTCATTCTATCATATTTTCTGTATCAAACATTCATTTCATGTAATGGAGAAACATGTTGCAAGTGGATGAAAAATCTTGCACGAGAATTGTGTCTGAAAATAATCTGATATTATAATTTCGAGTTTTGGGAGATGTACTGAAATTTTATAGTAAAAAATAATGTTAAAGGGTAGATTAGAAGATCAATCAATGAACAGTTCTACGATTGGACCCATGAACGTGCGCTTAGTAAGAAAACATGGATGTAATAACGAAAAATAAATTTTGGGCGGGATGAAGTTTGCCGAGTCAGCTAGTACTTATATAAAGCCGTTTACAACGTTATAATGATGCTTGTTACACTGGTATCCGATTTGACTCGACAATGTATAAAATGTATCAAATGTATAAAATGAATAGAATGTACGTATATAATACAGCATATAGCGATATTTAGATGCTCGCTATACCGATATACGACTTAATCCGTCAATGATACAGAAATTATATGATTTACTGTTTGATCACTTTATTCGAAAGATGAAATGTCTAAGAGTTATATGCTTGTTACTTATTGATTGCTAAGCCAACGTTAGTCCTATTTCCACCTTGCGGTTATATCACAGATATAACCCATTTCTAGTTTTTTATGTAATAAACGCATTTTTCATTGTGCAGAATTGTTTCACTTAGCGGCACGAGCAATGAGCACAGCAGCAACTTTCTGAAATAAACTTTCAACGTCATCACATCATGTTAGCTAATTACTGGCGAAAGTGCGACTGAATTTTGAATCTTCTACCCTTCTTTCATATAGTACTCGTTCTTCCGATGCAACGTGACATCGAGAAAAAAAAGTCACAGGAGGGTTGTGTCCGAGACACGACCGCATAGTTGACGTAGGATTCCATTAGACGATCTGTTGATTTTGCATATGTTTGAAGAATTACATCGTTAAACTCTTCGATAATGATTTGGTGGCCTCCTGAAAAGGGGCGTTTTGTTTGGTTGTTGGGTTGGGACATTGAAATGGTCCTCTATATTGGAAAGTTAGACGTAGTCCTACGTCCAAATTATGAATGAAATTTTACTTTCTTGTACCGAATATGTGTTCTATATAAAGGAGTAACACATTTTTCATTAAACAAAAACTGTGTCTTATCAGCCATTGCATGCCAAAACTGATACAGTGGTTCTCATATTATATTTATTAGACCTCTATTTTTTATTTTTTTATTAGGGTGGTCATTTACATTATCGGGTGGTCCGAAAAATTATTTCTTTCCCTTTTTCCAAAAATGACTTTTTTCAAAAATTCATAACTTATGAACCACCGGACCGATTCAGATGATCGACATATAAAATTGAAGCCAATAAGCTTGTTTTCCCTCAAAAAAACTTGCAAAATTTGTTTCAGAAATTATTGATTGTATTTGTTTTCTTATAGTATACAACTTTTCGGGATTAAGAAAGCTATATTACTATTTAACTTCGAAAACTCATAACTCAAATACGAAAAATATTTAGCGATAAGGAACAAGATTACCAATTTTTACGAAAATCTAAGAACCATATTGGTTCATAATCATAATTTTTTCAGTGTATTTTCTGTTTCGTTGGTGACTAACGTGTGTGTAAAGAGTAACATTTGCATCTTCCTCGAGATCTTCCATTTTTTTATCTAGGGTTTTCGTTTCACCGGCTACGGTTTTGTTTTTGTGTTTTGTCTCGATAATTCAAGTTTATTATTTGAAATGTGTCACGGGAGTTTGAGTTTGAGTTTTCAAATGAACTGCGTCGTTAATACCTTTATTTCACAAAAATACGTAATAACTGTGGGTTATATCTATGATATAACCTTAAGGTTGATGTAGGACTACCATTTGCTCAGTAAGCATTTGTTTATCAATATTAAATTATTGATTGAATGAAACAAATTTTCGAATTCAAACTAATTCAACATATTTGATTTGTACTTAAAGAGTTTGAACAGTTGCCTTATAAGATCAATGTGAATCCATGATCAATGTATGAATTGTAATAGATTATATTCTTCGTTACAAGTAAATTTGATGACCGTCCTTTACGTTTAATATGATGCCTAGGGCTACCAAAATATGTGAACGGATGAATTGTCAAACGATGATTGTATTTTACATTTCCCTCTGAAATTGTTGCAATTCAACATATTTGATTTGTACTTAAAGAGTTTGAACAGTTGCCTTATAAGATCAATGTGAATCCATGATCAATGTATGAATTGTAATAGATTATATTCTTCGTTACAAGTAAATTTGATGACCGTCCTTTACGTTTAATATGATGCCTAGGGCTACCAAAATATGTGAACGGATGAATTGTCAAACGATGATTGTATTTTACATTTCCCTCTGAAATTGTTGCATCTCTCATGTGTACGTAGTTCTCGAACCGCGAATTTTCTTGTTTTGATTGTTGAATCAATCGCACATTTCGGCGTGAATGAAAACGCTTCCGACTTGCATGTATTTGCGAAGCGACATTCGAAATCTATCATTTTTTCATATTTAGGTTTTCATTTCACCCCTCCATATATTCCGGTTAGACGTAGTCCCACGTCAAAAAATGCGTTATTTACATCATTGGATGCAAAAATATTAATCTATCGACTATAGAACGACGGTGTCATTCGGACACTTGACAACGACTCAAGAGTAAAAAAAACGAAATTGACAGAGCGCACCATAAACGTTGGTTGGTTTATGGTCCGCTCTGTCAATTTCGTTTTTTTACTCTTGAGTCGTTGTCAAGTGTCCGAATGACACCGTCGTTCTATAGTCGATAGATTAATGGCATCGGAGGATAGAGGCTTTTATATCTAATGAACAGGTTCGGACTCGCACCTGGAGGACGTGTATTCGCCATCGCCTCTCAAAAAAACGTAAACACGCTGAGCCTCAATTTAGTAACAAAATTCTATTTAAACGTAATAAAGATGCCGGAAAATCATACATCAACACACGAGGGGCGATAGATAGAAAGGGGTGTAAGTGACTTGATCGATTTCTCTTCATCAACTTTTTCTACTTTGCTACTTTTCATGAAGTAGCAACTGTAAGAACGTTTTAATTTGAGTTTGCTATAGAATCCGATAGATGATTCCACATTGTCGAATATAGATGGAAATGAATTTGCAGCTAAGTTATGACCAAAAGAGAGAGTCGATGTAGAGAAATCGATTATATCATTTACACCCCTTCATTATGAGCCCCTCAATTTCCATATGAGTTCACATTATTTCGGGTAGAGTTTGTTGTACGACGCTTTACATTTTTACGGCCGATGGAGAAATGTTACAAATACGTTGGTAAGCCAAACAGTAACCGCAGCACCACTGGTAGCTCGATTAATCACGAATAAAAATAATTATGCCGGCAAAAAATTCTCACGAATTAGTAATATTAGCTCAACCAGTCATTTCTCTTAGTGCGGCAATTTATCGATTATTTTGAGGCGATTAACTGTTACGAATTACAAACAGATGGAAAATATTCGATTAATTTCGAAAATCGGACATCACTAGCTATGCATACCTTTGCTTACTTTGCTGGGTTGTTAGATGCCCTTTTGGTCGTCCGTACCTTTTCATTCCACCTTCTCCCTTCACCGGCACTTCTCAACTGTTATCGTTGTCCTCCGGGTGTTGCAATAGGGATGGATCACATCGATCGGCACACTTTTTACGAGATCTGTTGCTTTCGCAGTTAATTCGCTTCCCAAACAACGATTCAATGCAAGGAAACATGCGTCATCAAAGTATTGAATCGCAGTGTACCCGACCCTATTAAGGCTCGGGCATCACGCTACCCATTCCGAAACCCAAGGCCAAGGGTTGGTAGCATTAGCGCTCTGAAGTGCAAAGAAAAACATTGCTTTTACATAAAATTCTCTTGTTCTTGGCACGACTTTTCGCTCTGGTTTCGCCCTTCCGCCCACTCTTCCGACTCCACACCCGTATGAAACCGATGCGATGAACCTCGGTTGATTACTTGCTTGCTAGCAGCGGGAAGCAACGACCCGGCTAACATAAGCACAACATACGTTCCCGTTGGTTGGGAATCGAAACCTTGCATGCGGAGAGGAAAGCTTTTTCTGCGATGCATTGAAATTGATGCTGCGAAGCATCGGAGCTGGGAGAGAAGCCAAACACCACAGCAGTGGTAAGATGGTAAGCAGAAAGGGATGGGTTGTTTTTAATGGTGTAAAACCGATCGTACATTAAAACCTATGATTTGGCGGAAGCTGTATAATTATAAGCCTTAATATGGTGGAGCGATTTGCAGGAAATTTTAATGTTTTTATCGTTCGGAAGGCACGCGCCGCCGATTTGAGCTACTTAATGGGCTTTTTGAAACTAAGGAACTAGAAGAAGGAAACCGTTTAGAAACATTTTTGGATGGATTGTTAAGTGTTTTCTGATTGGTTTCAACTGAACATTTAATGCATTTGGTTCAATTGTTATGCGAATAAACAGGAAAATCTCGACCTCCGTCAATATATCAGCCAGTTTTTTTAGATATTGAATTTCTTGGAAGTAAGAAAGCTAAAATTTGTTCAAAAGCAAACCGCACATCTCATTACCAACCAATTATGTTTTATGAAACTCAACAAACCAGTTCTTTTTCTGAGAGAATGCTATCGTTCTGATATAACATAAAAATGAAAAGTTTTTTTATTATGTAGGGTTACCGAGGGTAAAATGGTCAGGTTTTAGAGTCACCCTGTTCTTCATTATAACTGTCGCATGTCATAATATGAGGAAAAAAAACTGAAATCGTTCCTACCACCAAGAAAATATTTGGGGATAGAACACCCAATATATTTGGCAATTCAAAAATTAGAAGAATTTACATATTACCAACCGTATGTAAAATGAATGTCAGATGCAAAACACAATGCAATGGTAACTTTGCTAATAGCAGCAATATATAAAGGTTATTACTTTCAATCATTTTCATTTTAGGGTATACGTCAAACCAACGTTGAATCGACGGTTTATGTCGGTTTGACATATGCTGGTGTCGGTTTGACATTTGTTTACCATTTTTATGGCGAAATATGTGGGAATAATTCGCCCGCCAAAAATGACTGATAATTAGTAGTATTTACCAAAAAAAAATTGTAAGGGGTTGTATCTAGCACACGATCGCATATTTTCGACGTAGAACAACGCAATATCCACTGCAACCGCTTGTTTACCACTTCGAATATTATTTTAGAATGCATCGAAATTTTTGTAACAGATTATGTTCTTCGTTACAAATAAATTTGATGAACGTTCTTTTACGGAACGTTCTTGAACGGAAGAATTGTCAAACGATCATTGTAATTTGCAGTTCCCTCTGAAATTATTGCACATCTCATGTTTACGTAGTCCTAGAACCGCGAAATTCATTCGCCTCTAGACGAATTTCATACCAACTAGTCCTAGGAGATGGCAGTACCATCTCAGATAGTAGTGAAAGGTTGTGGGTGTACATACATGGGTCATTTAAGCAACTTTGCATACTTGAAATATTCGAAAAACAATTGGACTACTTTTTGGAAAAAGCCAATTTTTTTCATAATATTTTACAAAAAATTATAACTTAAAAACTATGATACCTACAAAATTCATGTCAAGGAATGAAATGTAGGAAATTGTTTTAATTTTCACAAGAAAAAAATTGGAAAAAAAAAATCACTGACAAAAAAGTTATTTAAAAAATTAAAATTCATTTTTCTCGAAAACGTTTTTTTTTAAATTCCCGAAAATATATACATGAATAGCCCTTGCAATTTCCAATAAGTCGTCCATACATCGGAAGATGGGCACTTTTACAGGGAAAAAGTTTTTCTAACAACTTTTTCATGTTTTCTTCGAAAAAAAAACAACTTATCCTAATTTTGTTTAAAGTCAAGATAGCGATATAGTGTATTCGACAATGTTTTAGATCTTGTTAAAATATAAAGTTTTGTCAAAGACATCAACTTTCTATCTTTTATAGTTTTTGGAATATATGTCATTTTTTGTATGAAGACTTGAAAAAAATAATGTTTTGCTCGTAACTTTTTTGTGTGTAAATTCTCACGTTTGACATGTTCTTGACATGTTTATAAATAGAGAAAAGTTAGCAGAGCATTTAAAATGCGATAATTTATAAAAAAAAATGTTACGCATTGAAAGTTAATAACATGTTTTCAAAGAAAAACATGAAAAATGTTGTTCACAAAACTTTTTCCATGTAAAGATGCCTATCGTCCGATGTATGGAAAACATGTTGGAAATTTTAAGGGCTATCTATATCTATTTTTTTCAGAATTGTGAATGAATATATTTTCGAGGAAAATGAATTTTAATTTTCAAAATATTTTTTTCCAATGAAATTTTTTTCCAAAAATTTTTTTGATGATTTTTAATAAAAACCAAAATAATTTCCTACATTTCATTCTTTGACTAAAATTTTGTAGGCCTGATATTTTTTTGTAGTTTTTTTTTAATTTTGAGTTATTTCAACTTTTTTTTCGAAAAAACTTAACTTAAAAACTATAACAACTACAAAAAGATGGTCAAAGAATGAAATGTAGGAAATTACCTAGGTTTTCATTAAAAATTATCAAAGAATTTTTTGGAGAAAAAAATCATGTAAAAAAATATTTCGAAAATAAAATTCATTCTTCTCGAAAACATATGCCTTTAAAATTCTGAAAAAATAGAAATAAAAAGCCCTTTGAATTTCCAACAAGTTTTCCATACATCGGACGATGGGCACATTTACACGGAAAAAGTTATTCGAACAACAACTTTTTCATTATTTTTTTTGAAAATATACTATTAATGTTTAATTTGTAATATTTTTATGTATAAATTATCGCTATTTACATGCTCTGCTAACATTTCTCTATTTGGAAACATGTCAAGAACATGTCAAACATGAGAATTTACACACAAAAATGTTACGAGCAAAATATAATTTTTTTTAGGAGTCTTCATAAAAAAATGACTTACATTCTAAAAACTATAAAAGATAGAAAGTTGACGTCTTCGACAAAAGTTCACAGTTTAACAAGATCTAAAACTTTGTTGAATACACTATATCGCTATTCTGACTTTAAACAAAATTAGGATTAGTTGCATTTTTTTCAAAGAAAATATAAAAAAGTTGGTGTTAGAAAAACTTTTTTAAAAGTGCCCTTCTTTCGATGTATGGACGATTTGTTGCAAATTTTAAGGCTATTCATATATATATTTTTGGGAATTTAAAAAAAAAATACGTTTTTGAGAAAACTGAATTTGAATTTTTAAAATAATATTTTTTTTCAGCGAATTTTTGTTCCAAAAAATTTTTGGTATTTTTTTCGTAAAAATTAAAAAAAAATCTACATTTCATCCTCTGACATGAATTTTGTAGGTATAATAGTTTTTATGTTATAATTTTCTGTAAAAATTTAAGAAAACAAATTGGCTTTTTCCAAAATGTTGCCTAGTTATTTTTCGAATATTTTAAGTATGTAAAGTTTCTTAAATGACCCATGTCTTTACAACCACAACGTTTCACTGCTATCTGAGATGGTGTTGCCAGTTACAGGTGATTGATGATGACTTCGACCATATTCTGGATCATGAGACTATTTCTGAACTTCCGTTTCATCAATGAAGCTTTCCATCTATTGTTGCTTTCAATTTCATTCGACTACTCTCGGTCCGAAATCATTCCCTCGTTGCTGTCCACACGGTTACCATTTTCTCCAATTTTATCAATCGAAAGCCATACTCACGTCCCACATTACCTTCGTTTTAGCTCGATACGGGACCCTTGAACGCTTTCGTAGATGACTACATCACACAATTTTACAACCGATACATCAGCTCTCTGCTTGTATAAATAGCCGATGAATGTTATCATAACCTGTGGATTGTTCTAGAAGCGTATTGAGACGGTTATTCTTAATTACGGAAACCCAATCGACGATTTACTTAGTTTTGAGTCCTATACTATGTCTACTAGAGGACGATTATCACGGTCGAAAATGGAGAAGCGCTCATAAAGTATACATCGACTCCGAACTTCCGTACTTCACCATGATGAAAATGCTGATTTTGACTAATGTTTTGACATTGACAGATTATTTAAATGTTTTAAGGCTTCGTTCACACGAAGACACAAAACTGTCAAGTCGCTAATGGATGACCCTTTAGAAGCTCCCAGCTGGGTATATGTGGAGACCATCGTTTGGACACGGGAGCCGGGAAGGCCCAACTATTATGCATAGCGAGTTTCCTTTTTCTCTATCGTCACAACTCAACGTCGTTCTGAGCTCATTCCGTAATTACTGGCTTGAGTGTGCAGTCTACCTAATCACAATTAAGCTGATACACAGAACATTGAAACTAATTAAAATTGTTTCGTGGAACCTCTCTAAAAGCCACATTGGTAGCGCGTTCGCTTACTAAGCGATCGATCGTGAGTTCAAAACTCAGGGACCATCTTTGTGTTGTTATAGAATAACTACGTCCACCCAACAATCATCAGTGATGGAGATCGATCCAGTGTCGGAATCCTGGCCTCTCTCTATCCATATCCATGGGGCTATTGTGCTATAAATAACACAAAAATAATCATATCAACTGTCTCCGCTGTCCGGAGGTCTTACTGAACAATGGAAGAACAGAAGGAATTCTCTTACGCTTAAATAGCTACTGTGTAATGTAACAAATGCAATGGTACAGGAGGAATGATCTTAGGTCTGAAAATGAAACATGTAACATGTACACGATAAAAATCCGGCCTCTGTTACTGCTAAAATGCTAATGAGCCTAAATAAATAAACAAATGGGATAAAAAAACTCTTTAAAGGTTTTAGTGAGCTGCTCTAGAATTGGCATGAATGCTCTTCCAATGATTGTCAAAATCGCGATTAACACTTTACACTTGTTAGAATTCACGGAACTACAATGAAGCAAAGCAAATTCCGACAAGTTTAAACTGAAAATTGGAGGCTGAAGGTTAGGGTGACACGGGGTGATTTGGACCGCCCCATTATCTCAAAAAGTACGGCTCAACTTGGATTTTTTATAATGTCATCTTCTTTTATTAATGAACCGTATGTAACTAGCGTAAAAAAACTTTGGTAAAATTCGACAGATGGAAGGAAATGGTAGCATGAACACAGCAAGATGATTGTAAAAAAAATGTGATTTTTTCGATCGTGGTTTTAAGGTTTTTCCCGCTGATCAAACAAACTTTTCGTGTGTTGTGCAGTAAAGTTCGGTTCGCCTACAGAAGAGGAAACATTTGATGCAGCGAAACTGTAAGTTTGATAACAATAAATGAAATTAATTGCATTTTAATTTTAGCATGTTGTGTGGGGTGACATGGACACGTTTTTTGCATTTATATAAAAAATTGTTAAAATGAGTTCTCTGATACATTTGAAATATTACTGAATGTTATCTATCGAAATCAAAAGGGCCTAAGCGGGACCCCTGTCTGGAAGGTCGGGAAATAATGAATAATCGTGGATTTTTTTCGGATGCTACAGACGAAAGTACCTTGCTGTTGGTATCGGTTCTGAAGCAACGTGACATCGTAGAACAAATCCCAATGAATATTTTACTTTAGAACAATACCTAAAGGGTAACATAGGGGTTTTTGAAAATTCGAAAAATTGCCAAAACGGTGGCCATTTTTGTTAAAAATTAAATATTTTTCATGAAAAATCTCTAATTAGCGATTTGAAAAATGAGGTATCAAAAAACGGCTATGTAACGCCTTAGATAATTCATGTAAAAAATTGCTGATAAAAAATTCAAGGGCCTATTCGGTCGAGCAGATCCTACGATATCGATACCACCAGTTGAAATAACATGGTTTCGAGAAAAACGCGTTTCAAAATTCGTACAGCAATACTATATCCCTTGAGGTGACTTCATACTTTTGGCTGTAACTTTCCAACGAAATCAAATATGGTTCCCGGAATAAATCGCCACAGAAAACGACTGCAACAGAAACCACCGCTTATAAAATGTGTAGTAGGCTATAAATATTGTGGCGCGGTATTGTATTTCAAAACAAGAATTAACCGGGCAAACGTATCGCCCCAGGCAAACGTAACGCCCCGGGCAGACGTATACCGTCCGACGCTCGCTAGAGCTCGGTCGGACATTGCTAAAGGATCGTATCCTATGTTTCAAACTAACCGGGCAATCAGTGGATCCCAGGTTTGCGTGCGAGACACCGCCGCTTCCGACGGCGGGTCGGCGGTGGACTCGGATTGCGTCATCTTGGCGGCATGGGCCGCCTCGATTCCTTATCCTCGCCAAATGGGGACTTCGTCCCCATTACATTGTCCTCAGAATAAATTTCGAAAAACGAGAACAAGAGAATAAATTTATAATAGAAATGTGAGGCACATGATGTTTTTCCCGCGCCAAATATTTCTAGCCTACTACACTTTTTCTAAGCGGTTGTTTCTGTTGCAGTTGTTTACTGTGGCGATTTATTCCGGTCACCAATAAAAATGATGCAAGTAATACTACGTTGAGACGGCGAAGTTCCTCTAGGAACGTTAGTGCCATTGAAGAAGAAGAAGAAGAATGTTTGTACTCTGCGGCGAAAATATTATTATTATTGATTAACATTGGGTCGTAGTTTTGGACAGTTTAATGAGGTTTCCGGTTGGGTAGCCCATTTTGATTGGGTATTGGTCGAAAAAGTAACATCTCTGTTGATATTTTCATACAGATTGTTTTTTCAGATACGTCCACTTTAATTCGAATTCGCAATAGACCATGTTCATGTTTTTATAACAATAAAGTTTGGAACAATTTCGTTGCGAATTTCTGTTTCCAGTAAAATAAACTACCATTCATTTCAATGGACTACTTTATTTTTACCTCTACCAATGGGATTCATGTTCTCTGGACTACCATTTTTATTTTATTCTTCCCTCCACCAAATCATCCTAGGTCCCAATACAAGTTGATATGATACATTTCTATATTATTTATTTTGTACATAGGAAAACAAATTATAACCCAATTTCAGTTTCTCAAAAATTTATGCACTACCATGTATATCTACAGAAGAACTGATTAATTATAAGAGGCCACCAAACTTTCCATGAAAGCTGCGAACGCTGCATCTAACGTTTTGGAACGGTGATGATCCAATGTCTGCAGGCAATACGCGATAATTACGTCACAAAGTACCTGTGAAAAGAAAACATAAATATCTGATATGTACACTTTGTTTAATACTGGTACACGAGGGAATATTAGGGGACGATATTAGTAGTAAACCTTGGAGATATTCTCAATAATTAATAAAAATTACTTTTATATCATCTCTTGTGACGTTGTGCGTTTGGTGGTTTTTGACAAACTTCGCTAAACTGCATTTGTACATAACGGGATTTTCGAGTCCATAATCGATCAATACTCCTAAAATGGTTTCGAAGAAAGATGGGTAGAGTCACATCATTGACACAATAAAGAACAAATCGCCTTACCAATGAAATTCATCATGTTCAACGCATGAGCGTGCAGCGATTTATTGTCCTGTAAATCAGTAGCTTCCGAGTCTTGTGAGAAGTCGAAATAACTTATATACTTCGGATGTTCTTCAAAAAACCTTCATGAATGATGAGTAAATTAAAACATTATTAATATTGAGTAATTGCCGCTTACCGGACAAAAATATTCCTCCCATGAGACACAATGTCTTTCTTCATCAAGCGCCAAGCTCCAGACAGAGCCACTTTCTGTGGCTTGGTAAGCCCCGTTTCGTCCGGCTTGTTTGTGGTGAAATCCGGGTTTTGGTCGGTTTCGTGTATTTCAGATAGGGACATCATTGCAAGATGAATCCGGGTTCCACACTATTCTGTTCTTTAAGGTAATTTGGGTTTGGTAAAGTGAAGAGTATATTTTTACAACACCTGTCAATTTCCACCTCTCTAGACAATCGTTGCTATGATTGAACAATTCCCAGAAGCAAACAGGGTCCTTGGTGAAACGAAGATGTTAGAGAGACAATTCGTCTTAGACTTGGAACTCTTATGCACTTAGAAGATCGGGAAGGCTAGAAACAGGGAGCAAAGGATATCGACATTGAGTTTGACGGTAAAAAGGAAAATAACAATATAACAGCAGAGAAACTCAACAATTTTTTCACTTCAAGTGTGGAAGAAATCCACAATGGTATTGTAGCTCCATCAAATCGACTGAATTTTGTTTTCCCTGGCCTGTCTTCACAATTGAGATGCTTTAAAACTATCAACATGGAAACTCTTAGGAAGGTAGTAATGGATTTGAAAAACTGTGCAGGTGTTGAGAATATCAATAAAACCGTATTAGTAGATGCATTTGATCTAATCAAAGAAAATCTACTATATATAATAAATGAATCTATGCTTCGGGGCGAATGCCCTCATACTTGGAAGAAATCTGTTGTTATACCGATTCCAAAAAATCCGAAATCGTCCAAGCCAGAAGACCGGAGACCAGTGAATATGTTGCCATTATACGAAAAGATCCTCGAAATCGTTATCAAAGACCAACTGTTGGAACATATAACGAAAAATGGAATTCTGGTTGAGGAACAGTCAGGGTTCAGGAAAAACCACTATTGTGAAACGGCTCTCAATTTATTACTCCTGAAATGGAAACAGGCTATCGAAACGAAAAAAATAGTATTGGCTGTATTTATTGACTTGAAGAGGGCTTTTGAAACAGTAGATCGAATGAAATTACTTGATTTGCTTTCCAATTATAATGTAACTGGACCTGTATTGAACTGGTTTGAAAGTTACCTGAACGGGCGAACACAAATCACTATTTACAGGGACAGTGAATCATCGGCGGGACCAGTGAATCTGGGTGTACCTCAAGGAAGTGTTCTGGGGCCGCTGCTTTTCTTGCTTTATATTAATGACATTAAACAGGTGTTAAATGACAGTGACGTAAACTTGTTTGCTGACGACACAGTGATATTCATTGTTGCTGAGACATTGCAAGATTGCTTCGTCAAGATGAACCGTGAACTGCAAAACTTAGACGAATGGTTGAGATGGAAAAAACTTAAGTTAAATATTAGCAAAACAAAGTATATGGTAGTATCGACACGCAATCTTGACAGTGATAGTCTTAGTATAACTATCGATGGGCAAACTGTGGAAAGAACGACTTCAATCAAATATCTTGGCGTTATTCTTGACGAAACGCTGCGCTTCGACGAACATATAAACTATACTATAAAGAAGGCAGCTCAAAAATATGGAGTGCTTTGTAGAATTAATCGATTCTTGACCTTTGAAAGTAAAATTACCATCTACAAAGCATTGATCGCTCCACATTTCGATTATTGTGCATCTGTGCTATTTCTCGCAAATAAGAGGCAAATGAATAGAATGCAAATTGTTCAAAACAAGGCCATGCGCTTGATATTGAGATGCGATCGACTTACTCCACGAAGATTTATGCTTGAATGCCTACAATGGATGTCAGTGGGACAGCGTATCAAATATTGCACTCTTACGTTCATATATGAGATGGTTAGCGGCATGACACCGAACTATTTACAAAACACGATAACGTATGGAAGAGATATGCACCGATATAACACAAGGCAAGCAAGTGACCTCAGAACCATGAACTTTCGAATGTCATGTACCCAAAACTCACTTTTTTATAAAGGATATCGCCTGTATAACACATTACCAAAAGAAGCAAAGACAGCAACAAGCCTTCGAATATTCCGTAGTATTTGTAAAGAGTTTTTGAAGCATGATTTAGATTTTTGACCCTGCATATAATTAATGTTAGTGTGTAAGATGACGAAGTTTAACGGATATTTGTATTTTCTTATCTTTAGACTATAATGATGATGGTTAACTTAAACAATATTTGTGAAATCTTCAATAGTTTGAGCCCGCGCGCGTTAGCACACATAGACAACTTGAGATAGAACATATGCAAAAACAATTCTTTTTAATGAAAGCATTCATCTTCTCAACAGATAATTATATCAAGATTTTTCTGTGTTGTGGCGGATCTCATTGCAGATTCAGGTTGACACGTTTATACCCCAGGTTGAATGTAGGGCCTGAAGTATCGGCTGGAATTAGGCTTAGGTTTGCTCAGCTGTCTGGTTTCGAAAACGATTAACAGACCGTTGTCGGGTATCCAGTGAAGCGGGAATTCCTTTGTAAATTCTAGGCTAATGCTGACATAGGTATTGGGTTCAATTCCTGATCGGTCAATTTTCTTGACATGCCTTGGGATATGTGAAGTGATGGGCCTGAAGTGTCGGCTAGAATAAGGCTTGGGTTTGCTCAGCTACTAGAACTCGGAAACGATCGCAATTGCAGGCCGTGGCCGGGGATCTGATAAAGCGGGATTTCCCTTGAAAATTCATGGCTAATACTGACATAGGCATTGGGTTCAATTCCCGATCGGTCTAGGGTCTTCCCGGGTTGGAAATTCTCTCGACATGCCATGGAATGAATACTTTAGACAAAGGCTTAAATTGTTCTATCGATTAGTAATCTATGTCTGCGGGATAACCAGTCCGTTTTCTTTTCAATTTAATGTGCTTACTGGTTAGTATGATGTAATAAACTCAGTAACTCAATTATTATCAATAAGATAACTCGTCCCGCTCAAGCCTTTGTAGGGGAAAGAGGTGGGACCATCATCATTTAAAAAAAAAAAAAAAAAAAAGAAATCCTTTCTCTTATGCTGGAAGGTGTGTTTGGATAGCGAAGAATGACAGCTTGGTAAAGTTCATTATCGAGATCAAGGCGGGACTTCCAACCGAAAATACTATTAAAAAGAATCAATTCGCTTAGTGGTAAGACTTCCAAGGAGTCTGAAACAGCTGTTGAACGACTGTTTGGATTTCGGTCTAACAGAGGGATTGATAGTTGAAGCTTGTATTTCAAGGGAACTTGCAGCATACCTCCATTTTTTTTCTAGTTCAAGTTAGTCATTATTAATGCTATCTTGGATACTATCAAATTCCAAGAACGTGATATTCTCATCACTAGCAAGCTGGGGATTTGTGGAAAGAATGATTACATAACTTACCAATTTTGGGTTGCTTCTCGAACAAGAAACCAACGTTTCTTAAAGTGCTATCTATCTAGGTCTTATTGTTCATTCTGTCTCTAGTATCGATGAATACGATATTGCTTTTATCCCTTTATTTATTTTTGATTATTGGGAAGATATATCGTGAAATTCGGTGACACTAACTATGGCACTACAAAGATTAAGACAAAAAACTACGTTCGCAAGGTTATGAATTTCTTTAAAGTCAATTATATTGTGCATGCCAGAACAACATTATCTTCACAATTTTACACAAGTTTGCGTTCTACAAAGCAAATACACAGAATACACTAGAAAATTTCTTTCAACCACGTGTAATAACACAATATTTTTTTTCCCCGAATTCACATGATTTCATGCACTACAGTGTGGGCTTCCGTCGAAACCGGTTAATCATAGGCAGCAATAATACTATCCATGAATGCTGCAAAAGCTGAGACTAACATTTCAGAACTGTGATCCTCTAAGGCCTGCATACAGTACGTGGTGATTACGCCACAAACTATCTGTAAAAAAAGAATAACAAAAAATGTAAAAAAATCGCTATGTTTTGTGCAAAATTTTCAATTCGGAGAGATATAATTACCTTCACGTCGGCTTTAGTAACGTGATATCTTCTATGGTTTTTAACAGACTTCGCTAGACTGCTTTTGTACATAACAGGATTATCGAACCCATAATCGATCAATGCTCCTGAAGATTGGTGGAAGAAGGATGGAATACTCATTCAAAAGCCATAGGTTCATAATTTTTCAAATTTAGCCCACTTACCGAGTAGATGCATAACGTTCAAAGCATGAGCATGCAGCGATTTGTTTTCCATCAATTCGGTAGCTTCCGAGTCGTGTGAAAAATCATAATAGCTCAAGTAGTTGGGGTGCTCTTCGAAGAAACTACACGAATAATAAGCGCGTGGTTTTATCATTAAGTACAGGTCGGACTCGATTATATATAATCGCAATTTCACTTTCAAGGTTAATTTGCGAATCCAATACATAATCGAATCACAAAAAAGCAATTTTCTATTAATGTTTGGCATTCATACAATAATGAAAAAATTGTTTTCTTGAGATACGACTATGTATAGGATTTGAAAATAATTGTTGAAAAAAATTGGTCCACTATATATAATCGAGTCCGACCTGTATTAAGATTACTTACCGGACAAATATGTTTGTACCGTGTGTTACCATGTCTTCCTTTATTATGCTCCAAGCCTCAGACAAAACCACTTTTTGTGGTTTGGTAAGCCCTGTTTCATCCGGGGTAGTGAAATCTGAATCTTCAGACATTTCCTATAGGCGGAGGCGGGTGTTTTGAATGACACAAGAATAACTACTTTCTCACGTTGATAAAGACAAAAGAACTAAATATTCTTATCGCGAGAAGACCAATCTATATTGCTACTACTTTGCTTTCACTTATTCTGATGCTTAGGGAGTCCACTATTTATACCCCAAGGAAGGAATGGTAATAAAGATCAATAACATTTTTGACTGTTTATTTGTCCTTCCTTTCACCTATCAGTGAGGAAATATAGTCAAGCGAAATGAGGAGCAATACTTTTCATTTTAACGAGATAATTGAGCTATTCTGCACGCGATCATTAGTGGTATTTTACTTTCATCGAACGAATAGATATCTATAATGACTACATTGATGTCACCAACAACTCAATTTTAGAGAACCACTACTAATATCATCAATTGTTTGCACGTTCTGTCTAGTTTGAAGTTGAACGCATCAATTATCTCATTCCGAACATTTTTTAAAATTGTCTTGGCTGTAGCACTGGAGAGATGGAGTATTGTCGTTTTTTACAAATAGATGCTCACGGCTGGTATGAGATCGTTCCCGTATTGGTTTTGTTTTATTGATATAAATGTGAATCATAAACTTCATTTTTCCAACAACATAAAGTATATAATGAATTGAGATAGATGAAAGGTAATTACGCTTTCGTGAGCTACTGATAAGATGCAGCTTACTATTCATTAGCAGCTTCTCCTCAGTCTGTGTCTATCGAACTCTGGATGGGGTTTGTCAATTTGAATTTTGTTCCCTCCAAAGAAGTCCTGCACGAAAATAATACTCTCTCGCCGATTTCCTATTCAATTTGCGAAGCACTGTCGGCATTTCCCTTTGGAAATGGTGTTCGATTCCTTCAACGTTTCCGTCTTTACATCAAACATACCTTGTCCTCCCAAGCAATATACAGAAGACGTAGGTGGACTTTTCATCGAATACGGTGGATGTGGAATCATAATAGTATAACAAACCTGCAATTAGAGGTTTGCTGGTGCATTAATTCTGAACGTGGACCAGATAATTTTAGGTAACTTAGGAATTGGAAAACCTCCGAATAATGGTCTTTTTTACCTACTACTGTTACAGTATACGAGGTCTGTTTAAAAAGTATCGCGAGATTTTTTGTGGCCTTATGTTGGCACTTATGTCTCTCACTTATGCTGACCAGTACAGCTATTTAGAATTTACAGTTAAGTTTTGACAACTGCTTTTCTTACACGTCTTTTGGTTCATTTTCGATGTTTGCCTATTACAAAAAACGAGCCTAATAATTTCTAAACACCCTTTGACTTCGGCATACTTTGAAACAAGAAATAGTTTTTCATTTGCGTTTCTTGAGGGTTAAACAATCTATGAAACGATGACCCCGTTCACCGTAAACATAGTTTTCATGGTTCTGCTTTATTTAACAGACATTGAACGACTTGTACATGTTTCTTTATATTTGGGTTGGGGTTTCTCAAGAGGATTGGGCTACTCTATCACAGAAGGTATGAAGGTAGAAGGTCTGTAGTGTCACTACGGTAAACTGAACCTAATACTGTGTCCGTTGTATCTTCGCTCTAGACAGCAGATTTCCACCGGATATCAAAGTAGTGTGCAAAGTATTTGCTACCAGTAGTTCAATAATAATGTATTTTATTCTGAATAAACACCGCGTGTTTCTTACTTCTTGACTTAAAACTCTAAAGTCAGATTTAATGAAAATTGGATCCAATATTAAATGGTGACTGATTTTTTTTATCCAAAATATATATTTTTATTAAGTCTCATATGGCGTCAGCCTGACGGGGCCGGGAGTTCAATATTTCGACAATGTTTGCTTACAACTATGTTAGTAATATGTAACCGATTACTCGCGGTTGGCTCGAGGTTAGTATTACAAGTGTTCTCATAATTGGGATGTTGCAGTCTTCAATGCTCTGTACGTGTGCCCGACACGGGATACTTCCTGTTGGGATGCAGCTGACCGTTCATCAACAACGCCCGCGTGGTTGCGTCTTTCTTGACTCGAGGAATCCAGGATAGAATCATCAGATCAGTGGCTTGCACAACCTTGGACCTGTGTATCTGTAAAGAGTATGTGTATGTATTGCCGCGAAGTAAAAGTTTATCAATTGTATAGGAGGGATATGATACAGGGATACAACGGAGGAAACATCATTGAACGTTGACATCGGCATTTCTGAGGATCAATGCTCTGGAGAGCTGAGAGCGGGCAGCATGGAACCGGATACACGACCAGACAACATGCTCGATGTCGTGGTAGCCATCGCCACAATCACATAGATTGCTTGCTGCGAGTCCAATGCGATAAAGATGCGCGTTTAGGTTGTAGTGATTGGACATAAGCCGAGATATCACGCGAATGAAATCACGACCTACATTCAATCCCTTGAACCATGCACTCGTCGAGACCTTAGGGATAATCGTGTGTAACCAACGACCGAACTCATCTCCACTCCACATGCGCTGCCAACTTACGAGCGTGTACTGACGAGGAATGTGGAAAAATTCATTATAAGCAATTTGCCTTTCAAAAAGTGTTCCTTCTGAAGCGCCTAGCCTTTCTTATTCTCCGGAATCGAGCAATGAGAGGGAACCCATGCTAAGGTAATATTGAATAATTTTTCGACCCTAATACTCAATAGATGTCTTATTCTTGTTAGGAAATAAGATGAGCGTTTATCAAATTTCATTGAGCGGATTGCCTCTATTGAGCTGAGACTGTCTGAATAAATAAAATAATGGTCGATGGGCAATGTTTCAATGATCCCTAGTGTGTAGTATATCGCACCCAGTTCAGCGACATACACGGAACAAGGATCTTTGAGTTTGAAAGAGGCACTGGAATTTTCATTGAAGATGCCGAAACCAGTGGACCCGTTTATGTATGAACCGTTAGTAAAGAACATTTTATCAGATCTAACTTTCCCATATTCTGCCGAAAATATCGGCGGTGACTGGTGACTGATTAACTTCAGAAAATTTAACCAACAGTCAATCGTTTGTGACTATTCGTCGTAGATCAGAAGGATTATACATAACCCCACAAAAATAGTCCAAGTGTTCGTCAGCGCTTCATAGCTATTCGTGGACATGGTGTGCGTACTCGTGTACAGTTCAAGGTGAGTTCTGTAATGTTCTGATTACCCGTGCTTACAGTTAAAGGTGAAAATCATAGCTACGATTATGACCAAACCATTATCAAGCCCTAATCTTCTGAGCAATTTGATTTTTACACCATATAATTTAGCATGGATTTAGAAGTAGACTACAATTTAATATTCTTGCATTGTTTCGGTATTTGGATACGTTCTTCCAAATCAGATTTACCTGTGATGATTCTATGTGGATATTACATTGGAAAATGGAAGGATGCTTTAGGAGAAACATCACAGTATTATATTACCCACATGTCCTACGATTTCATCCTCAACAGCACGGACCAAAGACGAGCACATTAAGTCGTTCCACTACGCTGCGTGAGCCTCAAGTACGATAGTACAGGTTTTGGTACAGTCTAATCATCAGGAGTGTAGTTCGACGGTGTGGGTTACAGAGTTAAAGTCCATTCCTGAATGGTCAGTGATTCAAAGTAACATTAGTAAAAAAAAAAACTCCCTATTCATTTAGATTACAGGACATTGATCTGAAATGTGACAAATTTTATGATAAAATTTCCAAAAACCATAACCTCCTTCGCAAAGTATCTTCAGCGTCTAAACATTCCTTCGTTGTGGAGAACAAAGTAAGTAGGGGAAATCAGGGTAAAACCGAAACCCCCTGATTTTTGCAGTTAGAAGCAATTTTTAACAAATTTTTCGATGTTCCCTGTGCACACTCTTCATTTTTTTAAGTTCCGAGTCACCCTACAGCTGCGGAAGTTGCTTTATTGTCAAAACAAACAACAAAACAGGACCGGTCAGCAAACAGGAGTTAGTCCGTGTAAAATTTCGCTAGAGGAATTTAAGTGTTTCAGTCGGAAAATTCTGGAAAATTCGATACTTCTGTGACCCTAATTCATCTTAGATCATTGTTCAGTGTATTTTGTGAGACGGTAGGTGATTTTGTTGATTATCGATGATCGAAAACTTTGTTTTGAAATTTCGAGTCCATTCGGGGTAACACCGACACCTGGTTTGTTTGCCACTAGCAGGAAAAATGCGTCCCTGCATTTTGTAGATGCCTTGTGCTTTTATTTGGAAGATAAAATGACAGAGCTGGACTGATAGCCAGTCGAAAACAACACACAAGATAAGAGCTTCAACGCTCATCGGCACATCTTCCGTGGATGCTCACCCAAGCTTGGATCAAAACTCTCGTCTTTACTTCGGAATAGGAATTTGTCCATCACCTGCTTGTTGTGGTTTCTTCGTTTCTTCGTTTCTCTAAAGGTGTCGGTTCTAACCCAACAAGGTGTCGATCTCACCCGCTCTCCATTTATTTCACCTTCAATTTTTGTATTGTATTAACATTCAAGTTATACTCAAAAACTACCCAACAGGTACTGTAGAATGGTTCATGAATAGTTGAAGAGAGGTTCCGTAACGATTTGAAGTCGGTGAAACATGGGAGGTCTTGGAAGTATGTGGAAACCCTTAGTCGATTTTACCCTGATTTCCCCTACTAAACAGTGTTGCCACATTCAAATCTGTACCAGAAGAGAAAAAATCTTTCTCATCTGTTCTTTTAATTCAAAAAATCTGTATCGAAAATCTGTACCATTGGAATTATCCATTGTAGAGAAAAATCATGAAATAAAAAAAAACTCATTTGTTTACTATTAAATATTATATTTATTTGCTTACTTTATATCTAGATTTACTTACTACAAATACTAGTACCTACGTGTTAATATCGCCGGCAATTTTTATTAAGAATTTATTTTTCCATAATGAAATTAATTCTGAAGTCAATGTAAGGGGGGCGAAGTCACCATCAAAACGAGGAGACGGCTCCAAGCCGCCTAGGCGACGCAGACCGAGTCGAATTCAATGTACAGGGTTTTCCAACTTAAAATTCCGAAAGTAAATTGAAGTAAATCACACTTAGAATTCGAATTTCGATGAAACTTTTGTTTCAAATTAAAGTTTGGTTTATGCCATTATGTGTGAAATACAACATCATTCAAATGTCCACCTAGGGCTTCCTCGCACACCTTGATCCGGAACAGGTAATTTTCGATGACTTTTCGGCACATATGGGGCGGTATCTCGGTCATAACTTCACGAATGTTGTCTTTCAAATGTTCAAGAGTTTGCGGAGAGTTGGCATAGACACGGTCTTTCGCATAACCCCACAAAAAAAAAGTCTAGCGGGTTCAAATCGCATGATCTGGACGGCCAATTGGCATCACCAAAACGCGAAATTATGCGTCCTTCAAATTTCGTTCGCAATATGGCCATGTTCGGTCGTGTTGTGTGGCACGTGGCGCCGTCCTGCTGAAACCACATGTCATCCGTATCCATATCTTCAATTTGTGGCAAAAAAAAATCGGTTAACATGCGGCCATAGCGCTCACCATTCACACCTACCGTCTCGCCGTCCTTATTTTCAAAGAAATACGGCCCGATGACTCCACCAGACCATAATGCGCACCAAACAGTGACTTTTGGCGGATGCAATGGCCTCCCAACAATCACGTGTGGATTTTCTGAGCCCCATATACGGAAATTTTGGGTGTTCACATAGCCACCGAGCTTGGCCGAGTGGTTGGCGTCACAACTAACATGCCGGGTGTTCGGGTTCGATTCCCGTTCTGGTCGGGGGAATTTTTCGTCAAAGAAATTTCCTCCGACTTGCACTGTGATCACGCGTATTCTAGAGCTTGCCACTCAGAATGCATTCAAGGCGTGTTATTTGGCATAGAAATCTCAACTAAGTACTAATAAAAATGACGCAAGTAATACTACGTTGAGACGGCGAAGTTCCTCTAGGAACGTTAGTGCCATTGAAGAAGAAGAAGAAGAATCGACGTATGCCCGACGCCTTCCATGGTCACCACGCTCTAATTTTTGTACCAGTTGTACTTTATATGGATGTAGGTGCAAGTCCAAATGCAAAATTCGCCACAATGATGTGTTTGACAAGCCCAATTGCTGAGCACGCCGTGGAATCGAAACATTCGGGTCATCCTCCACACTGGCAGCAACTGCAGCAATATTTTCGGCCGAACGCACATTACGATGCTGCACAGGATTCACAATATCCGCTACGGATCCAGTTTGTTCGAATTTACGCACTACATTAGCGATTGTGTGCTCTGTAGGCCGTACATGACGACCAAAATCCGTCCGTAATGCTCGAAAAACATTTGCCGGTTTTTCATCATTTTTATAGTATAATTTAACAAAATTAACACGTTGTGCGATGCTAAAACGATCCATATTGTAAAATGGCAGACATTCAACTAACGATATGACGTTTTGGTTGACAGCTATGTCAAACGGTTGTCAGCGCAGGGCTGTATACTTTCGGAAGCCCGAAATGGAAAACCCTGTACATTAACATTTCCTAGCCTTGAATCACTCGTGTGTTTGATGATGCTCATGCTTAGTTTTTCTAAATCTAGATTGCGTACCGCGTAGATTTCACAGGCGGAAAAAAACTGTACCAATCCGTACTTTTTGATGAAAATCTGTTATCTGTGCTGTACAGAATCTGTACTTAAAAAAACGTAAAAATCTGTACCTTTCCAGATAAATCTGTACGTGTAGATAGGATTAACAAAAGACGATTTTTTGGGGGATAGGATGCAGCTGATTCAATAGATGCAAGGCTGCTTCTGTTGTCACACACCCTACGTTGTGTTTTAGATTACAGATTTCGTTGCGTGCGTGTAGGAATGGTAGCAGTCAGGACCAGGGTTTACTGAACCATAATCGCAGCATTTGAATGCTACCACGGTATATCGGAACAAGTACACTGGATACTATTTCACAGACATAAATTCTGAACACACATTTAGATTCACAAACAACTTAAATTTATTGTACTACGTTACTACATTTATTATTGTTCAGCACGATACTTCCAGCAAGAATGGCTAGGATATTTTATTTTACTAAGCTAAGTATTCTACTACCATACTGCAGTTCATGGTGAACTGACCGACAATTAATGAGGAATAGTAAGGCATTGTCGGAGTTGTCGGATTGCTACCAACAATCTACACTTAGAAATAATACGATCAACCAGCTTCAAAAAGCCCTAACATCGAAAAGACTAAAAGAAGAGAGTAATCCGGCCTTGCATTTTCAAGTGGTCTAACGGAGCAAATGGTTCGATGTAGGATCGTCGATGCAAAGTCATGAGTTTGAATCTCGACAATTCTATTGATTGTAAAAGACTTTAACAAGCGCCTGTAAAGGTGCTAAGAAGAGAATTCTATTTATGAAAATTTGATAAGAGAAAATAATACAGTCAGACAAAGATCATATACACAAATGATGTACATCATTTTGAATCTACAATCTCAGGTGTTAGAATATTTTACGTAAATGAAGAAGTAAAAATAAAATTTTTTATGTGCTCCCGTGGCCGAGTGGTTAGCGTCCCATACTATCATGCCGGGGGTTCGGGTTCGATGTTCGTTCTGACCAGGGGATTTTTCGTCAAAAAAAAAAAATTCTGACTTGTACTGTGGTCACGCGTATTCTAGAGCTTGCCACTCCATAGTACATTCAAGGCATGTTATTCGGCATAGAAATCTCAACCTATATTACTAATAAAAAAATGACGCAAGTAATGCTACGTTGAGAAGGCAAAAGTTCCACTGGAACGTTAGTGCCATCCAAGAAGAAGACGTACATATTTCTATCTTGATGTGTGTATGTGTAGTGGGCAACAATATCGGGGAGATATTTCAGATTGAATGAAAAATTACCCCTTCGTCTTTGATGATGAATTATTCAATGAACAACAATCGCTCCGAAAATCGAAAGACTGCTTTGAAAACTCCAATCAATTCTGCACAAGGATAATTTGTTACTTTGACGAAAAAAAAAATTATTTTAATTTTTTCATCGATTTCAAAAAGTGCCAAAAACAGGAATTTTATAGTGCTTTACAAAATCTACTGTAATTCTGCAAATATCGCAGTAAGTTCTAATGTTTGCAGGCAAATGTTTAGCCTAGTGTATTCCCTAAACATCTGTGAACGTCTCATATTGATACGTTCAGCGGTTTTTTTTAGCCGATTTTTCCAAATTAGAGAAGTATTTAATCGTACCAGAAGTACAAAATCCTACGCGACTCTCAGAATGAACGATTCGTAAATTCTGAGTCTTTATGAGTTTTTGGATTTATGTAGTGTGAGTATCATCACACATTGCAATCCTAGTACATACAAACACATGAAAACGAAAGTTACGAATCATTCATTCTTGAAAAAATGGTCAAAATAGTCTTATAACCGCTGAACAGCAAAATTAGGTGTATTCAAGTCTCAAAAGACTCTCTAAGATTCTTTCGAACTGAATTTTGGTATGAAAATGACTACTGCTTGAAGTACTAAATAATGTTTCAAAACATTGATTCGAAATTATGGAAGATATTGAGGGTGGTATTAGAAATGTTGGACACAGTGAAACACCGTTGCAAATAAATAAATAAATAATTTGAAAACTTGGGGTAATTCGAAGGTTACTGCAACGTGCATTGCTTTTGTGATTGTGCGTTAAAAAATTTATGCTGAAGATGGCCAAAAATACCATTGAGGGCTTATTCACTTTATGTTTTATTGCGCCAGTTCTCATACAAAACAGTACAAAAGTTCCCAAGAAGATTGTGAGTTCAAGTAAACAATCCAACGACAGTCTTAAAATACTGTGAAACATCATATTGAGCACGACTTGAAATGACCATTTAAAACATATAATTCAGCCAGGTCTACCGTTCAAC
Source organism: Toxorhynchites rutilus septentrionalis (assembly GCF_029784135.1). Lineage (NCBI taxonomy): Eukaryota > Metazoa > Arthropoda > Insecta > Diptera > Culicidae > Toxorhynchites > Toxorhynchites rutilus. Next base: position 10,089,681 of record NC_073746.1, read on the forward strand.
AACCACTGGGCGTCGCATGTCGCATTACACCTACCGAGTGCCGTGAATTAGTATGCATACGATCTAATATTCAAAAACCCAATCCCACATACAACGGATGTCATAAATAAAACACCTTCTCCGAATTGTCCCCTTATCTGAACCATATTTCGCTGAGTCCGTTTTTCGATTTCCTAGAATCTAAATCTCATTTAAAATGGAAATAACCTTCCGTTTCAATCCTTGACTTCTCTCGGGGTGTGATATAATTTTGCAGATGGTGCAAAAATGGTCAAAGAAAAAAAAACGTGCAGCCGAGAAGTGTTTGCATCGTTCGAAACACGAATTGCTCTGCCCCTGAGGGTCTCTTTACAAGCCGGCCATCCATCTGCGTTCCATTCTCTCGGGTTAACAAAACATCTGAAGAATAAAGCAATCGTTCGTCTTGTTTGTCTTCTTAGAGGAGGATTTTTTCTCGAATGAAGAATACCCGAAAAAACGATTCGAAGGCGAGGGATTCCTTTTTTGACTTCACCTGAACGACGAGCGATTAGTCTTTTTGTCACTTTTCACTCCACCTTCTCCAGCTTCTTTTTTTTCTTCTGATGCGTGGTCGTGCCGACAGACGAGGTCTTCCATCGTCAATTCAAATGATTTAGTTATTATGCTCACGTGTTGGTTAAGTTTGTAGTTGCTAGTATTGCTGTAGAATATGAATTAGTTCTCGAACGCAAATGAAAGAATATAAACTAATGTAATTTCTCTGCTCATGTTTTTGATTGGCACACACTGTGCAGCATCCGCGTGGAGCATAATTTGTGCCGAATGCTTCGTTTTTCATAACTTTATCTTCCGCTCGTGTGAAAGAAGTTTGTAGTGTTTGAGAGTCAGAGAGTCTTCGAACGCGCATGCACGGCTGGATTCATAAATAAAGGAAGCCCAAAAGCGACACGAAGCGGGAAAGGAGAAACAAGAACGACGACGAAGATGTAGGAGAATCCCACACATCTCTCTGAGCAGAGGATGAGTCTGTGATGGCCGTTGCGGCTGCTTTGCTTTGCACATCAACGAGAAAAGCGATCACCCCAAAAGGTGTGATGTTGCGTCCCGCTCTTGCCGGAAGCCACAAGCACGATAAGATAAAATGAGAGGGATCGGGACGGACGACATGAAGAGATGTTTGCCGCATCGGAAAAGTACTTGTGAGACGAGCCGAGTTAGCTTTTATATGACTTGTTGTTCCCGAGCCGCATACTTGGGGTTGCCAGATTGTTAAGAAGATAATGGTTGTCTGGTTCAAATGCTGATAAATGGTGTTTAATATTAAACGCACGAAGCGAACTCAACACCAAATAGTAACGAGGCAGTATCGAAGCACTTTATGGATAAATACTAAGCAAATTTCGAAATCATGTGTGATTGAACACTGTGTTGACTATTGAACAGATGTTTTATTTTCATCAATAATATGTGTCGACTATAAATTACACTTAATAATTTTGGCAAGTAAATGATGCGTAGGTTCTTCCTAAATCGATACAAATAGCATGTACTACCTGATACTAAGTTACATACAGCAACTAGTATCTCTGTGGAACTGTTCGTCTATGTTCTCCAAATCTTTCACACTTTCATACTTTCATCTGCATACAATACACGATCAATCTCCACAAGTTTGGATTTGGTCTTAATCAAGTAAACAAGGTGAATTCCCTGTTCAATGGACCGAGCCGCCTGGCTTTTATGAACTGATGCGTTATCTTGCAAAAGGCCGTTAGCTTAAACTCTCGATTTGTATGTTCAAGACATGTTTGTGAAAGGCATCATGATCGCATACTCCAGCAAGCAAGGAAAAAATATCTTGTGGTAGAAAGACGGAACTGCTACTGAAGAATACGGTGGGTAAGGATGGATTTCCAATTTTAATAGTTTCGGGAATGTCTTGATGACCTTGTGAACAGAAGGCCGAGCATTGTTATTGTGGAAAATCACTTCATCACGTACGAAAACTATTGCAACCGTTCGTGTTTCAAAGCTCCAAGATGCGGTTGATGTTAATTTTAAGGTTACCATGAGAGGCCTATTGTGCTTTGTGTTTTATTGCTGAAAAATACGACATCTGGTTTAAATTTGTAGATATGTTCTCATGCAAAAAAATTGTAAGGGGTTGTATCTAGGACACAACCGCATATTTTCGACGTAGAACTACGCAATTATATTATGCAATCAACTTGTTTACCTCTTCGAATATTACTTTAGAATGCATCGAAATTGTTGTAATCGATTATTTTCTTCGTTACACATAAATATGATGAACATTCTTTTACGTTTGATGTGATGCCTAGAACTATCAAAATATGTGAACGGAAGAATTGCCAAACGATCTTTGTATTTTACATTTCCTTCTGAAATTATCGCACATCTCATGTTTACGTAGTTCTCGAACCGCGAAAGTTCATTCAACTCTAGTATCTGAATTGACGATCTTCCCAGGCTTCTCAGTTTAAAAGTACGTTTTACTGAAACATATTCCGGTCTGCACAACGACAAGCGAGTACAAAAGTACTCAACACCAAAAAATACCCCCGTCTTGCATGTATTTGCAAAGTGGATTCCCCCAGGCACATTCATTTTGAAGTCCGTGTTAGGGAAACACAGCTCGGTGGGAACAAAAATATCCCCACCTTGCATGTATATTTGCAAAGCGGATTCCCCCAGGCATATCGCTTTTGAAGTCTGTGTTGGGGAAACCATAAATCGGACCATTCAAAACTTGGCAGTTAGGGCGTTAACTAACGCTTGACATTTTACAGTTATTCAATAGTTCATCGCATGAAAAATAACATTTTATAAATTGTGATAGACGCGATATTTCATATCAATTGATGATATTTCATATCAATTGATGCGAACATCTTTCCGATCTGTTATAAGCATTCGAAATACGGATAGCTAAACGTCATTTTGAGTACGAATCGAATTGCCCGTTTAAAACACATACTTCAGCCAGGTCTTCTGGTAAACAACCACTGGGTGTCACATTTCACATTACACCTACAACTTCGTGATACTCCTTCATCGTGCACGGTAAACAAACAACAAATGACATTTCTTTCATTGTTTTTGAGAGGCTTTAAGCTTTGCAGTTCATTCGCCTCTGCCACAAATGACATCTGGTCGGTTAGCCTATAGCAAAATTATTACAGAAAAGGGTGACACATTCGAACTTATTTTGGTATTTTGAATATTGAATAAAGGAGTATCCATTATTTCATTATTTGATTATTTATATTTTAACAATACAACAAGAGGTAAGCGGAAAAAGATTCAAAATTATAATAGTGACAAGCTGGTGAAGTGAAGAGTTCAAAATGAAGTTGTGCCACGAATTGTCATCGGTACTTTGGTTTTCGCTAAAGTCTCCGTTTAGTCTGGCTGCAGAAAATAAATGGGATTCAGGGAGTAGAGCATAGTGCTTAGGCCTGCGGTACTCAACCTTTTTCCCAAAGGGGCCACAAACAAAGATTAGATATGGTGTCGCGGGTCGCAAAAGAGATAAATAAAGAAGGGTGATGTCCTAGACACGACCGCATTGTCAACATAGAACTACGATATCAAATTTAATAATAAAACTCTTTGATACAAATATTTGATAGCAATGACAAGGGCCGATAAATGAGTGATTAGCACGAAAGCTTTGAGAAGCAATTTGAGTAGATTGTCAAATTAATTCTAAGCATCAACATGTACTGTGGATTGCTTGCTGTCTTGAGCACTGGAATTGAAATATTGATCTCCTCGAATATATAAAAAGATTTTCAGTATTTCTTAGCAAAATTACATCACCAACACAGAACGAAACATCTCAGAAGACACAGAACAGCGTCAGAAAATCCGAACCGAATCTGTTGTGTGGTGGCAGCGGAGGTAATTGCTTTCATCGAAACAAATTTTCAGCTTCAGTTTTCCACTGGAGACAACTCTCAACGCTGAATAATACCTTATGTCTTTTTTAACCCGGAAACAATCATTGATATCACGAAAATTGCATGATCTATTGAAAAAAAATCACATATAAGCCATTCAAGATTTATCAGTCATCCAGCTAGCGACCGGATGGCAGCACGGCTTTCCAAATGGTATTTCTCAAGGCCGAGTTGTTCAGTTTGATTATTCAAATTGATCTTTTTCAAGGCTAGAAGTGAATGAACTGAGAAAGCATAAAACCTCTATAATTCAAAACAACATCATTACATCAATAAATCCAAACACACTGCTGAAATCCCAGAAGCACTCTTCAGTCAAAAAGGTTTGGGAATGGTGGTTTGCGCTGTTTTGTAAACGCGGCTGAAGATCACAACATTCTTCTCGTACTACATAAAGTGCGGCTCCAGGCGATATGTGTTCCCCCACTACCGTTATCTGTTTGAAAACGCATGAAATCAACAATACGTACAATCTCCACGGTACGAAACGACGACGTACGTCCTATTTAATATTTCTCCTCTACTTTGTTCTACTGTTCTACACTATGTTTTCTTCATAATCTGAGGACGCATTCTGTAGCGAAAAATATATCAACACAGTAGCAAAAGAAAACTGAGGTTGGCACAATATTTAAAGAACTTTCACTGACAAACTAACGATAACGCTCCCGTTCAAAAAATGTTAAACTCACACTCCGTACAGATTCAAATCTAATGTGATGCAAAAATACAAAGGCACTCTTCACCAGACGATATGTAAATTGACGTGGTGCCCCCAACGAAAAAAATACCGTGCGATGTATATCTTTCAATCTTCTTCAGAATCGAGCAAAACCACAGTGTGTTTGTGACCTCAGCATCGAAAAAGTCTGCAGTCTGAGGCTTTAAAACTAATTAGTTCATTCGCCTCTAGGCACAAAAAGACCAAGATGGAAAACTAAACAACACATTCGGCCTTGAGAAAGGCATTTTCGAAAGTCTTGCTGCCGTCTGGGCGCTAGTTAGATGACTGATGAATTGTGAATACTGTAATTTGAAATCCCGAGTGGCTTGTTTATACTCAATGAATAGAATACGGCAGAGCTAAAATTGTTATATTTCCTCTATGCACATTGTCCGTAGAACGAATGCTGCATTTGGATTTCAAGCGAGCGATTTACGCTCGTCTGATTAGCAGTGATATTTAAACATTGTATTTCGCTGATACAAATTCGGCCACGGGACCACGATAAGAAAATGTGTATTCTTCCAATCTTCCTTAATTTAAATCATTTGTGGGTTAGGGAACCGTAATTATAACGTACTGAAAAATTTTAGAGAAATTTCCGATTCGATTGGAAACATCAAAATCCGTTCAGAGCTAAAATAATTATTAACGTTAAAACTATTTTATAAAAAATGTGACCTGTTTTCTGATTTAGTATCATAAGACGTAGTCATATGTCATAAAATAGGTAATTCATGTTTTCATATCCATATTTTCATTTTTATTCACTAACATCAACAGGATTAGCCATAATGATCGGATTAAATATATTTAATAAATATTTAATCTACTACAGTAATTTACATTTAATGCGACATGACGAGGCATCACTCAGTGTCGCATCGGAGGTGTTTTTGGTCTGTAATTGGACGTCTGGTGGCGACTTTCAATGTAGGGCCATAATTTGGGCCCCGAACTCGATGTTTACAAAAATGTCTAATTAGAGGTAAAAATGTCCAATTAAACGTGTCGCATTACAGGTCTATCCAATTAGCAAAATGTCGCATTAAATGTAAATTACTTAACTGGACAACTAACTAATGTGTAAATGTTTAATATGTAATAACATGTAATGTGTCAAACTCCATTGTTCTCATGTTTTCGAGATGATTTCTTCAGTGATTATTACACATACAAAATGGTAATATATTTATAGTGATTGTTTGTTACACATACAAAATGGTAACGGGCCAGGCGGGCCAACCGGAGGAGCCTGGTGGGCCGCAGGTTGAGTATAGCGGGATTAGACGAGCGAGCGAGCGAGCTAGACTATCTTTCCGCCACTTTGCAATCACAACCGAATAGAGAATAACACGCGTAAACATTTAACCTTTCGAATGGCTAATCCTGTTGATGTTCATACCATTTCGTTCAGCCGACAAAAAGGTTGTTCCGGCGTAACGCTCTCGCTTTCGAAACTTTGAACTTACACTCCAGTACAGAATGAAAGACGTAGTCCTACATCAAAAATGTTAGTTTTGATTGGTTCATGCGACAGACAGATATATAAATTTATTAAAATCAAATTTGGAATGAATTGGTTCAGTAGTAACGTAAACCGAGGGCAAATTAATCACAGTTTTCAGAAAAATGTGAATATTTCTGATTTTTTTTGTTCAATTTACACCCAATTTTTTTTAAAACCAGTACTGTTGCTAAGGTCACAGAACGTTTTCAAAATTTTTGTTGTAAAATTCCCTTAAGCTTTAGTTTGGAATTTTTTGTCGGAAATTTTCAAAACATAGCTTTGGGGTGAAATTGATCAAGCTTTTTTCTCATTATTTTCTAGTGTAATATGCACAAATATATAGAAATTCACTTATGTCTTTACCTGCGTTCATTTAAATGATAATTCAAGGATTTGGAGATACAAAAACGTGATTTAGTCTTCCTAAAAGTATAGTCGTGCCTTTCTCATATTTAGATCTAAATTTTGATATGCAGGTCATCCTGAGACCATCCGGGTTGGTGGAAAACCCTCTAAATGGTCATGAATGAGCAATTTTGATCCTCCAAATGGTGGGTTCTGTTTATTTTTGGGTTCTGGAACCTAAGGCTTCTTTTGTGGTTCCAAGTTCTCTTGATCATTCGAATCCAGTTTTTCCTGTTTAATAAAAATTTGCGCTGCATGCTCTGCCGTGACACTCTCTCCTGGTTGTATATCTACCACTCGCTTTCTTTTCGGAATAATACGATCGATTGGCTTGCCAAATCGTTCCTCCTTAAGCATTCGGTGTTCGTAATCCTTTTGTTGGCATTCTTTCCAGAAAAGCATATGAATTCAACGGGAATATTCCTGTGGCTTTGAAATCAGACTTCATATTAGCGGAGCTCCGTGGTGCTACGTGGACCAGCGTTTTCTTCAAGAGGCCCGGGTATTTATGCTTCGGTACAACACCTTTTTATCTCTTCTTCCAATCCTCGAGAGTGCACTTCCACGCCATCTTTAATGGTCTGAAGAAACTAACGTCGAGAGGCTGACATAGGTGGGTCACCCAGGTAACTAGTAAGCACTAATAAATGATCTTAAATCAGCACTGTATCCACATATAGAATACATATGAGATTCGAACCGGGGTACAAACCGCCACATGGATGTTTCTCTGTTGTGCCTTTGCTATCTGGGCCACTGTTGATATGGATGAATGAGTTGAAAATAGTTAACAACCGCTCAGATACCTGCTAAAGAAGATCATGTAACACCGGAAAAAAAAACTTTGTTTAGGTAGTAACGGGCTTGGAAGCATATATTTCGCCAAAGATTTCCGCTTTTCAAAGTTTTCGTCCAACTCTGTTGATCATCCACGTTATGTTTATTTTCAGACAATCACTTGCAGCCAGATACACAATGCCCAATGTATTATTCTAATGCTTGTAAGCATTATATGGTAGCACTAAATGTGCATATAGGGCTTTCATTAATGCTTATTTTCATTACTATTAATACGCATTGATAATGTTGGTATAAGGCATATAAGCATATAAGCAGATATACTGCCATTTGGCATTAGAGATGCTGAATTAGTGCTACAATAGAGCTAAACGTTAATGCTTGTGGTTACTTGGGCAGGTTTGGAGGGAAGAAAACCAGTCTGATATTATTTTCCAGGCAAACTTTGAATCACTTTCGATGACAGATGCGAGCTTACGTTATCACCGATAATAAACTTCGGATAGTCATTCTGCAAACCGTTGCAGTACTGAGGCAAACCAATACTCAAATGATGTCCTGTCGAACCAGCCTGAAATTAAAGGATATCTTGTATGTATATTTAAGGTAGAAAATTATAGGACCTTACCTTATATGGTGCGATTGTGCGATTGCAGCTCCGGCAAACATCACAGAATAAGCGCTATTCGAATGATCCATGATGCAGTCCACATGCTTATGACTTTCTTAACAATCACTTTTGTCGATTCTGGGTCATCGGTAAAGTTGGTCTCATCATAATTAATGATATTTCCTGCCGGAATGTTGCTGACTGTCTTTGTCAGATTGTCAAAATATGCGCTAACGTCAGCTGGGCTTACCTTGGCGCGGTTTCTCGTGATGTTTTGTGTTATTCGAGATGAGAGCGTTGTCTCCATGCGTTTCATGACCCGGAAATCCAATCATCACCGGGAAGATTGTTCACAAACCTTGTATTTATTTTTGACGTGGGACTACGTCCAACCGGAATATATGGAGGGTAAAATGAAAACCTAAACACAGAACATGCAGGAAAAAATGAAAGATTTCGAATGCTTATAGCTCGAACATTTCGTACTGGATAGGAGAGATGTTTGCATCACTTGATAGGGAATATTTCTACGCATCTATCGCAACTAACAAAATGTTGTTTTTCATTAGATAAACAATTGAATAACTGTAAAATATTAGGCGTTATCTAAACGCCCTAACTGCATCGTTTTGATTGGCCCGATTTACGGTTTCCCTAACACAGCCATCAAAACCAAGCAGCCTTGGGGAAATCGGCATTGCAAATACATGAAAGTAGGGGGACTTTTGTTCTCATCGAAAAATGTTCCCTAACACAGACTTTAAAACCCAGCAGCGAATTCGGCATTGCAAGCACACGAAAGAGCCTAGAGGCGAGTGAACTGAAAAGTTTAAACCCTCTTAAAGCCAAAAAGAAGAAAAAGAACACACGAAAGTAGGGGGAGCTTTTGTTCCCACCGAAATGTGTTCCCTAATAGAGATTTCTAAACCAAGGTGCCTGGAGAAATCGGTATTTCAAATTCATGCAAGTCGGGGGTATTTTTGTTCCGACTGGAATGTGTTTCCCTAACACAGACTTCAAATCCATGAAGCGTGGGGAAATCGGCATTGCGAATTCATACAAATCGGGGGTATTTTTGTTCCGATTGAAATGTGTTTCCCTAACACAAACTTCAAATCCATGAAGCGTGGGGAAATCGGCATTGCGAATTCATACAAATCGGGGGTATTTTTGTTCCGATTGAAATGTGTTTCCCTAACACAGTCTTCAAAACCGAGGTTTCTGGGGAAATCGGCTCTGCAAATAAATGCAAACTGCGAGTACTTTTGTCCTCGCTTGCCTTTGTGCAGAGTGGAATATGTCTGTCCTAACATGATCTTCTAAACTTAGGAACCTGGGAAAATCGTGCAGCCACTAGAAGCGAATGAACTTCCCAGTTTCAAGCAAATTCGAGATTCGAGAAGTATGTACACTTTTGGGATGTAAACTTCAGAGGGAAATGTAAAATAAAATAATCGTTTGATAATTTTTTTTTTGTCTTTATTGGAAAGATTTTCAGCCTTAGGCTGGTTCATCAAACGTTTGATAATTCTTCCGTACATATATTTTGTTCTAGTCATCATACCAAACGTAAAACGTCCGTCATTAAATTTACTTGTAACGAAGAACAATCAATCACAATAAATGAATTGACTTTACACGGCATTTGTTCATTTTTTTCACTCACAGAGCAAATATATTGAACTCAATTGAATTTGGAAACTGTTTCATTCAATCAAGAATTTAATCAATACAAACGAATGATTGCTGAGCTAAGGTAGTTCCACGTGAACCTTGCGGTTATATCATAGATATAACCCACTAATTTTTTCTTCCAGATAGTTCTTAATCAGCTGTTTGACTTCCGACGCTTTCAATGGGAATCCACATTCACCAACAAATTGAATAATTGCAGATAAGTCATTTTCTTCTGCATGACTAAGTATGGTCTGTCCTCCGTTCTTACGACAGTGTAGTCCATTTATCTTGTTGAACAGAGTTTCGAATGGTATGCGAAACATCTTAGCAGCTCCACGAATGGAATACTTTTCGCTGTTCACTGCTGAAATCGCCTTTTCCACTGCTGAAATCGCTGTGTGTTCCACTGAAGATGGATATTACACGCTGAAGCTAACACAGTATATTGATAGCTTGGTGCGTAAGTTTCAAATGGAAAATTCCAAACCGGTGAAGACTCCTATGGACGCAGGATATACTTTGGAGAATCCTGGTAGCAAATTGTTCGACGACTTGTTTTTATACAGAAGCCTTATTGGAGCGCTTTTATACCTGGCAGTGAACGCTTGGCCTGATGTGTCGTTGAGTGTTGGACTTCTAGGAAGGAAGGTTAGCAAACCAAACAACATGGATTGGTCTGCAGCAAAACGTGTACTCCAGTACCTGAACGCTACAAGGGATTGGAAATTGAAGTACTGTGCGACGAAGAGTTAGACTCTAACTGGTTACTCGGATTCAGACTGGAGTGGTGATAGGCAGACAAGACGCTCTACTACAGGATGTGTATTCTTTTACGGTGACGGTCCAATCAGCTGGATAAGCAAGGCACAGGGTTCGGTAGCACTGTCATCTTTGGAAGCCGAATACAACGCACTTTCTTTGGCTTGTCAGGAGATAGTTTGGCTTAGACGTCTTCTGGTCGAATTGGGACACCCGCAGAAGGAACCGACGATTGTATATGAGGACAATCAAGGATGTCTTAGTTTTGCCCAGGCGGAACGATCAAGTGGTCGCGTTAAACATATTGATACAAAGCGACATTTTGTTCGAGAACTTTGCGAGAAGAAGGTTGTGAAGCTCGTTTATTGTCCAACGAACGAAATGGTTGCCGACGCTTTAACTAAACCCGTCGGACCAACAGCGATGCGGAAGTTCGTGGAACGAATTGGATTGCTGCCTTAGGTGGATTCAGCACTCATCCAGGAGAAGTGTTGGTATGGGATGAGCGCAATGAATCACCCCTCGTTGAATAGTTATCAAGTGTCACAATTATAATGAAACTAGCAACACTGTATTCTCGATGTATCCATTCTAAAAACTTAAACGGTATCGATTAAACGTGCCCCCGGTGGTCAATTTGCCCCCGGATGACGGTACTTGGGATATCTTGTACGCCAGTTTGAAAAAAAAAGACGGGTGGGTAATGTCGGGGACATAACCGGAGTGACGTAGGACTATACAAAGGGGACAGCTTTTGTTAAATATATATTTTAAATATATTGTTTTATTTTCTTCTCCTACGTGAATACCTACCTATCTACCTGAAAAATGGATTAGTTTACTGTTTACTCTTTATGAATATGTTGATGGTTCTGAAAAGAACCTTTGGTGTTGTGTTTTTGTTATCACTCGATATTCCCATCTTGTTCGGTTAAACCTTCCTGTTTAGCTATTGCGTTTGCCACTCGCCACAGCTTTTACAGTTGGAAAATTTCTTCCCATCCAGCTTGTGACATGTTGTTCAGTAAATTACATTTAATGCGACGTGCCGGAGAAACACTCCGGCACCACTCACTGCAAGCCAACTCGAGCACTCCGACGGCCGAAAATCTATAATCGCTGTTAGGTATACTGGTGCTCCGGCACCAATTCGTTCGGCCTAGTTACCCTTGCGGAGCAATCAGTGAATGCAACCAACAGGGAACTGGAGACCTGCACGGTTCGAGTGAGACTTTGCCTTTCCCTTAATTTGTCCTCCTCTGTTACGTCCACGATGCCGATGCCGTACAACCACACGGGTTTACGGTTTGAAAGAAAATAAGATATTTTTCTGGGGTCCGCGTGTTTTATACTCTAGCGGTACACACTCACAGGATAGAGACAAATCGGCAGACTCAGCCAGAGGGGCGAGTCCAACGAGACGAACGAATGAGCGTTAAAAGGGAGTGATGACAAAAAAATACATTCATTACGATTTGTTCGCTCGTTGGATTCACATGCAGGCCAAAAAGGGTCCTTTTCAGGATCACAAAATTATCTTCAATCTAAAGAGTTTTTTGTTTTGTTATCACTCGATATCCCTTGTTCGGCTAAACCTTTCTGTTTAGCGATTGCATTTGCCACTCGCCACAGCTTTCACAGTTGGAAAATTTCTTCCCATTCCAGCTACAGTAAATTACATTCAATGCGACGTGCCGAAGCGCCACTCAGTATCGCATTGGAGGCGATTTTTACCTGTAATTGAACATTTGCGATGACAGTGGTACAGTGTCGACTTTCAATGTGGGGTAATAATTTGGACCCCGAACTCTATGTTTACAAAAATGTCCGACTAAATATGTCGCATTGCAGGTCCGTCCAATTAGCTGAATGTCGAGATAAGTGTAAATTACTGTACTTTCAATCTAGAAGCAATTTTAAGAATTAGTGAAAATCAATAAGCTCAGAACAACTGCCAAATTCACATACTCATCATATCCGGGCAAACAAATTATGAAAAAATCAATTTGTGTTTATTATTATTTTGGATAATGTTTTAGAAAGCATTGAACTGTATTTCCTAAACTCTTTTTTGGAAGGTTTAATGACCCTGAAAAGCGCCTTGTTTTATGGAATGGTTCCAATTTAGAAAACTTAGTACTCGTGGTTTTGAAAAAAACCATTTCGAACGCCCTCGATGCTGCCCTGTTCTGGATTGCCACCAAAGCAGTTTGTATAAAGAACAAACTTTTTTCTTCTGCTACCTGATGCCGTTTTGCGATTGCGTTTGCCACTCGCCACTCGCTGCAACTGCCTGTTGTCTTGATGTCCACCGAACCGAATGTGTTCTGTTCCGAATGCGGGTTTTCTTATCGTCGCGAGCAGCTTTGCCAGCTAACTCGATCACTTCGGCGGCCGAAACTATATAACGCCGACTAGGTGGACTGGAGCACTGGTACTAACGCGCTCGGCATAGGGATTTTGCCTTTCCCTTCACTTTTCCTCCTTTGTCATGTCCAGACATGGCTGCTTGTGTTGGTTTGTTGATATGTTGTGATGCGAAACGATGTGGTGTATGATTTGGATGAGAATGATCGTTACGGCAGCGGAGCGGGGATTTTTAAGCTGACTGGCTGGCTCGAGAATTACGCATGTGTGAGACTGCGACCAATGTTTCGTTAATTTTTTTCTTTTTCCTTTCCAATCGTGCTTCATTCTATTTCGCTGCTGCTCTGGTTGCCCGTTTTGGTCGGTACGATTTGAGGAGCACAAAATGGACCAATCAAAAATGGGCACATAGTGCATTTTGACAATGCTTGATATTTCACAATTATTCAATTATTTATCTCAAGAAAAATGAAATGTTATTCGTTATGATAGATGCGTAGATATATTTTCTATCAATTGATGCAAACACCTTTGCGATCTATTGAGAAATGCTCGAGTTATAAGCGTTCCAAATCTTGCATTTTATCCTACTTGTTCAGTGCCTAGATTTCAATTTCACCCCCTATATCTTCCGGTTAGACGTAGTCCTACGTCAAAATTCTTTCGAGAAAAACCCGTTCGAAGTAGTGTGGCAAGGCCGTGCGAGATTAATTTCCGCATCACTAAAATGCCTATAATTCGGTAAATAATTGGATTTTCGAAAGCCCTTTTTAGGGTATATTCTTGAATATTAGACATTCAGAAATCAGAAATATAGAGAAAAAATATTGATTATTCTCGATTTCTGGACTAACATATCTCTTCATGAATTTAATATGATGCATTTCTATGTCATGTAACATAAATGGTTTGGTGATTCCGTTTAAGGTAGACAGTAGCTTAGATAATGCAGTTCCAGGTACCTTGCTGAGTCTTAATAAGGGTACTTTTAATCTTAGCTTCCGAGACACTTACAGGTGTATTTTATGATGATTGTGATTTTGTTTTGCTCTGGATTTTCGTAATTTTTATTTTGTTCACAAATGATAGACGGGTAGAATAACCTTGAAGTTTTATGATATAAAACTTATGCTCTGACAATAACCCATATCCATGTTCTTTTAATCGTATTTTGAGTAATAGAGCACGCCAATCCCTTGCCGTACAACTTCGTATCCAAATAGAGTTTTCGATACGGCAACACTGGCTGCCCCGGGGCACAGATGCAGCTGGTGACACATAAAGCGTGGGAGTTTGTGAATAACGCTCAAAACCTGAATCAAACGCTCGCTCGCAGGAAATGAAAAATTAATGTTTGCCGTAATGGATCGTCAACCGTTTACCTGTATCAAGAGCACTCGAGAGTATATTCGGTAACCGTTTACTACGGCATATTAAGCATGATGATAAATAAAAGCGAAGCAAAAAAAAATACTCCCACTCATTGCACGGGGTATCGACGGGTAATTGAGAGTCCGACGAATGCGTGCGTGTGTGTTGGTGTGTGGGTTGTGTTTTTTTTGTTGTTCTTTGCTTTTCGGGTTGTAGCTTTTTTCCTTCGCTTCCTTCGCATCATCCCACATATGAATGACGACCGACAGTGCCAAGATGTCTGCAGTTGCCTGGTTCCCGAAGCCGAGATTCGTTAGTTCGTTCGTTTGCTCGGGATGAGTGTATAGAACACACCCGAACGATATCCGAAAGCAGGAGAGACCGCCGCCGTTTCGTTGGAGTCCAAAGGCAGCCAGCGCCGATGCGATCGGGCAGTTTGTTCTCGGAGTTTTCGCTGGCGAGAAGTGTTGTTTTGGTGTTTTTAGTGCCGCTGCGCGCAGCTCTAGAGCGGTCGCGCGAAGAGAGGGAGAGAGAAGCAGTATAAAAGATAAAAAGAGCAGAAACCAAATGAAAATATTGGAAAAAAGTGTGATTTTAGTGCGGGATTTGAGGTGCAAAATCAATGATTCTCTGGGATCAGATTAGATCAGCAGTGTGTTGGCGGTGAAAATTTTCCCTTTCTGTCGTTATGTGATGAAAAGTCCAACGGAAGTGCCTCTAAAATGTAATTCCTCTTACTGTTATTTTGACACGGATAGTGGCGAGCATCCGTCAAATCAGCAGACAAAACACTACCACAGTGAAAGAATTGGTACGTTTGCTGCTGCCTGCTGCGATGACGTCGGGTATCCACACGACACCCGCTCCGATGGTTGTGTTTGGAAGCATTGGCCGCTAGAAGCGCTCACACAAGCACATGGTCCATACGGAACACTTAGAAGATATCTCAACATATAGCAGTGTGAACTCGCGCGACATATTAGTATATATCTTCGCTCGGCTCGGAGTAATGAGATGTGTTTATATAAGTACAAAACATAAAAATAAATTCAATGAAAATGAAAATAATTCTAAAGTGAGGAGACATTTTCAACATGAATTATGATCGAGAAATTCCTTCGATTCGGTCGCCAAAAGTGAGACGCTCGTGCGGGGAAAATTAAACAAGCAATTAATTTTTGGGGACTGGCACAAAAACAGAACCGCCAGGGCAGACAGGCAGGTCTGAAACAGGCAAGGACTGTGGGGACCAAGAAGCAATAAGTGTAAATATCGGCGAGGAGATTAAAAATAAAATGCTCAGATTAATTGCCGTCGTCGGCATGTGGATGCTGCTGCTGCTGGTGACGACTTCTGTGCGTTCCATCGGTGGACAGTTGACGAACTCGAGCCAGGATGTGGAGAGTGACGCCAGTGACGAATGTCCACGGATTTGCTCGTGCCTCGGAAATGTCATCGACTGCTCGGAGAAGGGTCTGACGTCGCTATATGCGTATGTGGATCATATTCCCCGCTGGGTGGAAAATCTGTGAGTATACAATCCGCTTGATAAGTTGTAAGATTTATTGCTGAGGGGGTGTTTTTTCTTTCGGGGGAAAGTTATTGCGATGATTCACTGTTGTTGAGGCCAAGCAATGCTAATCTATTGATTAGTGTTTTCGCAAACAACTTTGCCGAGCGTTGCTACGATTGCGTATTTTGCCAACTTCCTCTCGCAAATTAGTTTTGCGAAGCGAGAGGGGTTGTTCCCCCCAGGATATACACAAATGGGGTACGGACAGGCGCTACCATAATGTACACAAAACAGAACAGAATAGCTACGCATTGTGAGCATTTTCGCTGTATTCATTTTATCGCTTATCGAGACTGGCCCACATATGGCTTCGAGGTTGCACCATTCGGATGAGATTTTAGGTTCCAATTATTTGGTATATCCCGAGAAAACTCATTCCAATGCCCGCTTTTTCTCCTGAACGATCAATTTTTTTTTGTAAAACAGAACTCAGCGAATGATATGAACTAAAGACGACGCCGGGGATAGCTTCGATCGTAACGACACTGCGTGATATTCAATACGCGTAACCTCTATTCACAGGGACGCGCGCGCGTTCTGGTTTTGCGCTGATGTGGCACCGTTCGGGTTCTGTGGAAATCTTGAGCTGCTTGCCCCCCTCATGAATATTCGGGAACATCAAAATCTGTATTATGTTTCGTATTTACGGACGCGTTTTGCGTTTTCATTTGGGTAAATTCAAATTGTCATCGCCATGAATAGCGTGAAATGATATCTATCCAAAGTACTTTAAGGGAAATAATATTTTATGCAAAAAGCAGTGCGTAGGGGGATGCGCTTTCAATTTCTCAGAGCAATGGATGGGTGAACGAACTGAAATAACAATCCTGATAAAAGAGATCACTTGATGTGTGTATGTTAGGGAGCCTTTAGCTATGAACAGCAATAAGTTTTGTTTTATTTTTAATTATAATTATAGTAATAGATGTTTTTAAATAAATAAATTAAAAAAAAAATTAATAGGGTAAGTGTATTTATGGAGGATATATGTCTCCAACTTGCAGAAATTGGCGAATAAATACTCTATTTTAGTTCAGAAGTATACAAAAGTATACATTTTCTAGCAGTTTGAACTCTGGTTTTGAAGATTCATAGGGTAAAGGCACTATAATTCGACCCATAAGTCCAGCTCATGGTAAAAGAAACGTTTGTATATCACAAAAACAGTATGGTTTTTCATGGAAGATGTCCCAATGTTAGAGATAGACATTCATTGAATCTGGTTTTATAAGAAAAATAATCATACAATACCTCTATATTTTCTTATATCCATTTTCCCCTGTAATGTTCTATTGTTCTAATTTTCGACCACTTGTTTCAATTTTCGACCTCTAAGTGTTCTAATTTTCGACACAAGTGAAAAAATACTGTTTTCAAAACAAAAAGCAATATATTTCATTGGTATCTAATTACAACTACAACTACATATACTATTTTATGGTATAGTACTATCATTACTATTAAAACATCACGGCAATCGAATGCTAATCCGTTTGAACTATATTATATGTTTCTTATCAATCCATTTATATCCATCAATTATAATATTGATCAATATTGATCTTGCTTTAATAAGGTACTGTTATTTTTTTTTATCCCATTTATTTATTTAAGGCTCATTAGCATTTTAGCTGTAACAGAGCCGAATTTTAAACGTGTACATGTCACATGGTTATCATATCTATAATTAGCACATTACACAGTTGCCATTCGCCAGTATTCCTTCTATACCATTACATATGGTACATTCACACAGTAGCCATTTAGGCGTAAGGGTATTCTTTCTGTTCTTCCATTATCCAGTTGGACCACCGGACAGCGGAGACAGTTGATTGATCGTTGTTGAGTTATTTATAGAACAGTAGCCCGATGTGTCTGGCAGAGCAGAGCAGTTGTATGGATGAATCGATCTTATTTCGACCGTGGATCGATCTCCATCGCTGATGATTGTTGCGTGGACGTAGCTATTCTGTAACAACACAAAGATGGTCAATGAGGGCCCTGAGTTTTGAACTCACGATCGAAAGGTACTGTTGTTAGACTTTAGATTAAGTTCCTTTTCTTCGAACGATGATTTTCTCTGGTCAACTTATCGTGCTTCAAACTCTGCCGCATTCGTTTTGCCTCCTCTTGTTTCTGTTTCTTCAATTCGGATACCCGTTTACGTTCCATTCTAGCAATCTTCCTGTTCTTATTTTCTTGCTCCAAACGACGCTTGTCCTCTTCCTTCTGTTTGAACTCTCGAATTAATTCATCTGACGTAAGTACATGATACCTTTTCGATTTATATTCTCGTGTGTTTTTTCTCGTTGGAGTAGGAGGTGTGGTCAAATAATTTCCCAATGCTGGCTCTGAAGGCATCGTTGCTAGATCAGCTGCATCAGCTGTAACGTGGTCTGAAGGTGCTGCTTCCAAGGAAGTAGATGCAAGAGGCTTATTATGTACAGAATCGTCATTGATAACTTGCATTGCAGCAGAAACTCCTTCTACTGGTGCTACAAGCGGTTCACCATAGTCGATGTCGCATAGCAAGTTATCGTTGAGATCATTTTCCTGAATTGTCTCAATAAAATCAGGAAAATTATTCTCTATTATAGTAAACATTTTAAATAATGCTCTTTCGTCTTCGTTTTGTAGGCAGACGAGTTCACTCTTGAACTTTTTAATTCTTCGTGAGCCAATAGTTTTAACACATTCCTGCAACGTGTTCGTGGCAGTAAATAATCTTTCTTGGAGTTGAAATGATTCCTCAGATGTTTCCAACTGATCTCTTTCAATTATTTCCAGGGAATCTGATTCGTTAGTATATTTCCCCAAATACTTTGAATAATCAATTGCTGTCTGATCCCATGGGTATAAACCAGAGGACCTAAAACCATTCTTAATGGTTTGGATAGTCAAAGAATTTCGAAGACAGTCTTGAAGCACTAATGCAAAATTCATGGTTGTCACAGAAGCCATCAGATTTTGACTCCTGAATCTCGCAACAGCTTTTGGCCAACAATTTTTAAGAGGTTTGAAGGCCGCGACATCAGCTGGCTGCATGATTCGCGTTAAGTTCGGATACAACGCGACTAAAATGATACCCAGTTCTCGGCACAACAGTGATGTGTTTAAATTAATGTGGCTATTGTGGCCATCAATAATGAATAAAACCGGCTTTGAAATGTTATTGCTTTCAATGAATGGGCGAAAAACATTGCGGATATAATCCCGGAACACGTCCGACGTCATCCAACCATTGTCAGATTTCGCGATTCCCAATTTTGAGGGAACCGAGTCAGCTACTTTTTTAGATATGGTTTTATATGGATAAATAATTGTAGGAGGAACTACTTTACCAGCTGCGGAGAAACTAAACATCGTTGTAATGTTGATTTTACTACAGCCTCTCTCGATGTCATATAGGTTACGACTTCCACGCTGCGCGAAAACAGATTTTGTGTTTGGATTTAAAAAAGACGGGTGGGTAATGTCGGGGACATAACCGGAGTGACGTAGGACTATACAAAGGGGACAGCTTTTGTTAAATATATATTTTAAATATATTGTTTTATTTTCTTCTCCTACGTAAATACCTATCTACCTGAAAAAATGGATTAGTTTACTTTTTACTCTTTATGAATATGTTGATGGTTCTTAAAAGAACCTTTGGTGTTGTGTTTTTGTTATCACTCGATATTCCCATCTTGTTCGGCTAAACCTTCCTGTTTAGCTATTGCGTTTGCCACTCGCCACAGCTTTCACAGTTGGAAAATTTCTTCCCATCCAGATTGTGACATGTTGTTTAGTAAATTACATTTAATGCGACGTGCCGGAGAAACACTTTGCCACTCACTGAAACTAATTGTTGCCTTGATGAGCGCCGAACCGAAGCTGCTCTGTTCTTGATGCGGGTTTTCTGATTGTCGTGAGCAGCTTTGCAAGCTAACTCGAGCACTCCGACAGCCGAAACTCTATAATCGCTGTTAGGTATACTGGTGCTCCGGCACCAATCCGTTCGGCCTAGTTACCCTTGCGGAGCAATCAGTGAATGCGACCAACAGGGAACTGGAGACCTGCACGGTTCGAGTGAGACTTTGCCTTTCCCTTAACTTGTCCTCCTTTGTTACGTCCACGATGCCGATGCCGTACAACCACACGGGTATACGGTTTGAAAGAAAATAAGATATTTTGTTGGGGTCCGCGTGTTTTATACTCTAGCGGTACACACTCACAGGATAGAGACAAATCGGCAGACTCAGCCAGAGGGGCGAGTCCAACGAGACGAACGAATGAGCGTTAAAAGGGAGCGATGGCAAAAAAATACATTCATTGCGATTTGTTCGCTCGTTGGATTCACATGCAGGCTAAAAAGGGTCCTTTTCAGGATCACAAAATTATCTTCAATCTAAAGAGTTTATTGTTTTGTTATTACTCGATATCCCCATCTTGTTCGGCTAAACCTTTCTGTTTAGCGATTGCATTTGCCACTCGCCACAGCTTTCACAGTTGGAAAATTTCTTCCCATCCAGCTTGTGACATATTGTACAGTAAATTACATTCAATGGCACGTCGCATTACCACCACTCAGTATCGGATTGGAGGTAATTTTAACCTGTAATTGATCATTTGCGATGACAGTGATACAGTGTCGACTTTCAACGTGGGGTCATAATATGGACCCCGAACTCTATGTTTACAAAAATGTCCAACTAAATATGTCGCATTACAGGTCCGTCCAATTAGCTAAATGTCGAGATAAGTGTAAATTACTGTACTTTCAATCTAGAAACAATTTAAGAATTGGTGAAAATCAATAAGCTCAGAACAACTGCCAAATTTACATACTCATCAGATCCTGGCAAACAAATTATGAAAAAATCAATTTGTGTTTTATTATTATTTTGGATAATGTTTTAGAAAGCATTGAACTGTATTTCCTAAACTCTTTTTTGGAAGGTTTAATGGCCCTGAAAAGTGCCTTGTTTTATGGAATGGTTCCAATTTAGAAAACTTAGTACTCGTGGTTTTAAGAAAAACCATTTCGAACGCCCTCGATGCCGCCTTGTTCTGGTTTTGCCACCAAAGCAGATTGTATAAAGAACAAACTTTTTTCTTCCGCTACCTGCTGTCGTTTTGCGATTGCGTTTGCCACTCGCCACTCGCTGCAACTGCCTGTTGTCTTGATGTCCACCGAACCGAATGTGTTCTGTTCTGAATGCGAGTTTTCTTATCGTCGCGAGCAGCTTTTCCACTTCGGCGGCCGAAACTATATAACGCCGGCTAGGTGGACTGATGCACTGATACTAACGCGCTCGGCCTAGCTACCCTTGCGGGGAACTCCAGATCAACACGGTTCGAGCGGGATTTTGCCTTTCCCTTCACTTTTCTTCCTTTACCATGACCAGACATGGCTGCTTGGGTTGGTTTGTTGATGTGTTGTGATGCGAACCGATGTGGTGTACGGTTCGAATGAGAATGATCGTTACGGCAGCGGAGCGGGGATTTTTAAGCTGACTGGCTGGCTCGAGAATTACGCATGTGTGAGACTGCGACCAATGTTTCTTTCTTTTTTTCCTTTTTCCTTTCCAATCGTGTTTCATTCTATTTCGCTGCTGCTCTAGTTGCCCGTTTTGGTCGGTACGATTTGAGTAGCACAAAATGGACCAATCAAAAATGGGCACATAGTGCATTTTGACAATGCTTGATATTTCACAATTATTGAATTATTTATCTCAAGAAAAATGAAATGTTATTCGTTATGATAGATGCGTAGATATATTTCCTATCAATTGATGCAAAAACCTTTGCGATCTATTGAGAAATGCTCAAGTTATAAGCGTTTCAAATCTTGCATTTTTTTCCTACTTGTTCAGTGCCTAGATTTCCATTTCACCCCCTATATCTTCCGGTTAGACGTAGTCCTACGTCAATAGAACGAAGTTTCATCTCCGTTGCAAATTCTTTCAGGATCGTTCAAAATGTCCAAATGTCCTTCCGTTGTCAAAAAGTCTTGAATTTTTTGAAACCATGATTCTATATCCGGCATGGACACTTTTGCGCTGGCGTTCGTAACGAATTCCGGAGTGCGAAGCGTGATCTGCGGGTGTCTTTTAAGGAATAATCGCATCCACGTGCGTCCTTATTGTAAACAAATTATATACTATGTTAATCAATCTCCGGGGAAACACAGACTTCATTTACCTGGGCGGTTGTTCTTGAAGTTATTGGGTCTGGCGGATGCTTCCAGGAATTGCCTTACAGTTGCTGTAAGCATTTCCCGAGTTACTGGAAAGCCTCTCCTCTGCATATCGAATATCCAATTTTCTACATCATTTTCTTCTTTCTGGGAAAGTATGGTAGACGGTCCAGATCGGAAAATGGTTTGAGATTTCTTGAGCAATCTCGACTTTATAGTTGATTTTGGAATTTGGTACTGCTTAACTGCCGCATAGATGGTAAGTTCTTTGTTTCGGATTTTGCAAACTGCTTCCTGGAGAGCATCTTCCGTGTACACTTGTCTGTATTTTCCAGGTCGCTTCGATTAAAAACATGATAAGTACTGTATAGATTGAATGCAAAATTTGTAGTTATAACTCACCATATTGTCTGAGTAGTTCCGGAATTTGAGAACAGTTCTCTAGAAAACCGATACCGCGGTGAACAGGTCGAAAATCAAAACACGTCAGTTTGAAAAGACATGGCATGCTTTTTCGACCGGTCGAAATATAACACATGTGTTGTTTTAGGTTCCAATTTTCGATCGTTTTAAAAATGTTAGTTTTATAGATTATTACAATAAATAAAACATCCAACAGAAGATTTTTCGAAAAAAATACTGTCTTTTTGTAATACAATATTTCACTACATGATGTTATTATCGATATGGCCAAAATTCGTGTGATTAATTACTGAGTCTTTTTTTACTGCAATAAAAATGCAACACCTGCATACAGCAATAAATTTTAAAAAACAAGGAAACTAAACATTATCTTTTTAAATCGAAGAATTTCAATTTCTAGTCGAAGTGGAAAAATGTGGAATCATATTGCTGCAATCAAAACTTTTCTCAATAATCATTTATGGTGTTTATTCAATTAATGTTTCAGTAATGGTGCGAAAACTAGCACAGGGTCGAAAATTGGATCTCTTACCCTACTGATATTTTGATTACTGATGATTAACTGACTAAATTGTATAAACAACATGTTTGAAAATGCCTTTTCCATGTACCCATTATGGTAATAGTGTTCCTGGAGTTTTGTAATAAGTGTACCGTTATGGTAATAGACGGTGTCACATGGAAAACGTGTTAATAGGATTCAAATAATACTTAAATAATATTTTTTAAACAAAAACTATGCCTCTAAATCTTGTTTCTAGTATACAATACTATGTCGTTGATTCTACACTCGGCAAAAATCATGGGAACGGAACACGAAATCGAAGTTTTTAAGTGATTTCCGAAACGCTGTAACTTTGTAAAAAACCAACGCATGAATATGGGATTTACATCATTTTAAAGCTTCATTTAAAACTTCAAGTTTTGAGATGTAATAGATTACACAGTGTTTTATTAACCAAGTCAATAGTAAATCCAACTAACCTTATCAATCAGCATTCATTTGGTTCCAAGAACGCTCCTGTTGATCATTTTACTACAGGAAAAAGTTTTGATAGAATGAAACATTTCCTTTTTCTAATGAATCATTTTTCAATACTGCGATTATTCCCAAATTAGAAGGCAGTTTTCAAAATTCCAATAAATTCTGTACAAGACGCATTATTTATTATACATTATTCGGAAATTGATGCTTTTGCTTTGATCGATTTTCTTAATTGACTTTCTCATACAATATCCATACCCTTCCAGACCGATTTTGTGCCACATAATTTCAATATGCAAGTGCATCCCAACCAATTATTTGAATTCAATATTGAGAAAAAAAATCCAAATCCAATAATGTTGAATGATTTCAAGGTGAAATGTAAAGTTACGAACCGTTCCGAGAGTACGCATAACACATTATATTTATGTACTGAATGGTCCTACAACAACGTTATAGAAGTCAAATGAAAGATAGTTGATAACCTTAATTGGATTTGCTATCTTTGAAAAAAACAGAAAGAAATCGATTTCTCATCTCTTCCCGATATTTTTGTCCACTACTTCTACATACATCGAGATACAAACTTTTCTGTAAAATATTCCATGTAAATTATGCTTTAAAGTGATTTATATCCCATCTTCATGCGTTGATATTTCACGATTCAATAGCATTTCAGAAATCGCCCAAAAATATTTCTACCTCGCACTTTGTTCCTTTAATTTTTTTTTCGGGTGTGAAAAAGTTCTATTTCCGTTTCCGTTAAATTTATGCATTTCACTCCTATAACTTGTATACATTTTGGCCCATAACATTTCTCAGACCCTTTTCCGGCCAACGAAAAGTTGGCTGAAGATGGGTAAACATATTTTCTACCCAATGAGTATTATCTCAAAAATGTGTTTTGGGTCCTTTCAAATAACTTTTTAAAATTTTCTTTAAATTTATTAATTTCCCCCATACAAGTTGTATAGGTTTTGGGCTATAGCTTTTCTTAGACCCTTTTCCGACCAATGGAAAATATTGTATAGTTAAAAAATGTATAGAATAGTTAAAAATATTCTATATCGAATAAGTACTATCTCGAGAATGTGTTTTGGGTCCTTTCAAATAACTTTTTTTCAATTTTCTTTAAAATAATTAATTTGTCCCATACAGCTTGGCCAATAACTGTTCTCAGATGATGAAAGATGAATGATTAGATTCTCTGTCTAATGAGCATGATTGTGAAAGATGTTACTGGATAATCAAAAATCAGTGTTTTCCTCTTCATTCAAAAATGCATTTTTTAAAAATCCAAATTTTTTGCAAGGGTAATATTTTTGTAAAAAAGACTAGCTCATTGGCTTTAAAGGGTGTGTCACATCAAATTGCATCACGGAAAAAACGCTGTAGAAATTAAATTTTTAGGAATTATATCTTCAGCTTTCGCTTATAATCAGATAAGAGTGTATAGACCACGTTGGC
The DNA here is from genome assembly GCF_029784135.1 of Toxorhynchites rutilus septentrionalis. Classification (NCBI taxonomy): domain Eukaryota; kingdom Metazoa; phylum Arthropoda; class Insecta; order Diptera; family Culicidae; genus Toxorhynchites; species Toxorhynchites rutilus. The sequence continues at coordinate 10,114,496 of NC_073746.1, forward strand.
CATGCTTCACTGTCAATTTTTCGTAAATTTGGAAAAATGTCGTCGAACGAAAAAGAGCGTCGTGAATTAATCCTGCGCACTCATTTCGAGAATCCGGAGTTGTCACATCGGGACATCGGTAAGATGCTGGGAATCGTCCAATCCACGGTCAGCAGAGTACTAAAACGATACTTCGAGAACCTAACCATCGACCGGAAGGTGAAGAACGGCAAAAATGGATGCACCGTCAGTGAAAAAGATCACAAGCGCGTAGTTAAGCAGTTTAGACGTGATCCGAGAAGTTCGGTCCGGGATGTCGCCAATAAGCTGAATTTGTCAAGTTCATTCGTCCAGCGGACCAAGCAGCGGGAGGGCCTGCAAGGTTCAGAAGGCTCCTGACCGCGACGAAAGGCAAAACATGGTGGGGAAGACGCCAGCCCGGAAGCTGTACACCGAAATGCTGACGAAGCCGCATTGCCTGGTAATGGACGACGAAACCTACGTCAAAGCGGACTTTCGTCAGCTGCCGGGCCTGTTGTTCTTCTCCGCAGAGGACAAACTCAGCGTTCCGGAGGAGATTCGCAAGCAGAAACTATCCAAGTTTGCCAAAAAGTACATGGTGTGGCAAGCGATCTGCTCTTGCGGAAAGCGGAGCGCCCCCTTCGTGATGACCGGCACGGTAAACGGGCAGGTTTACCTTTAGGAGTGCCTACAGAAGCGCTTACTACCACTATTGAAGCAGCACGAGGGCCCGACCATCTTCTGGCCGGATCTCGCTTCGTGCCACTATTCAAAGGACGTGTTGGAGTGGTACGAAGCCAACGGGGTCACCTTCGTGCCAAAGGAAATGAACCCGCCCAACGCGCCGGAGCTTCGCCCAATAGAGAAATATTGGGCAATTATGAAGCAGGCCCTCCGGAAGAACCCAAAAGTTGACAAATCGGAGGCGGACTTCAAGAGAAAATGGATTTCTGTTCAAAAAAACTACAACCTGACGTTGTACAGAACCTTATGGACGGGGTAAAGAGAAAGGTGCGAGCATACGGACTTGGGCTCGAAGTATGAATAAAAAGAAAATGCCAAAAGTTGTTTAATAGTTTTTATTTTACTGTCTAAAATTTTCAAAAGGATCGGTCTACTGGGCGAATTTCTACAGCGTTTTTTCCGTGATGCAATTTGAAGTGACACATCCTTTAACTTCATATGTCGTTAATCTGATCATCTAGTAGTGATGATTTTTTGAATGTCATTTTTGGAAAATAGGGAAAAAATTGATTTTTTGACCCCACAAAAAAAATTTTAGCTGATGAAAAAATAAAAACCAATGAGTGGTTTATATCTGTAATATAACCGCAAGGTGGACGTAGGACTACCGCTGGAGTTGTAATCATTTGTTTGAAGCGTATAACTCTTGGACATTTTATCTTTTCTATAAAATGATTATCATACTATTTCGGTGAGCGACCATCTACGATTCGTAAACAAATGATTTTATAACTGCTGCCATATCAAACATTTTGTATTCTCCACTATCAAATCTTTAGGCAATGGTACCCATGTATATAGAATTATAATATTTTCGCTTAATGCTCCGTTTAGTCCAGCTGCAGAAAGGAAATGGAATTGGGAGAGAACAGCATAATGCATAGGCGTGTGAACGTGTAAGCATTCTCATCTTCCATATGGAATTCCGAGCGGGCGTCAGTTTATATACAGACTTGTGAAGATAATGAACCCACTGTAGCTGCATGTTAACTGGGAGCTTTTCCACCAGTCCTTGCAACAAGATGGGATTGGAAAGATGGTTTTCTGGACCAGCTAACGAACCGAGTTAAGTGTCTTACCTTTTAGGCAACGTTGCAGACGGGCGAGGTTCTCTGCGTGGTTATATCCACAGGTGGATGTAGTGTGTTGTTGAAGCTACATAGCATCACTTGACTCGCAACGAGTTGTTCCGGTGATGGTCTTTGATTCGGAATCACGACGGGGTTTGTAACCTGGTTCACACTCGATGATGGTACAAATGGACGTCGTATGAAGTTGGCGTTGGAACATGATGGATAAATAGAATGAATGTGTTGCGGATCACACTGCGTGGTAAATGCTCGTTCCGGGATACGTTTATTGACTTGATGCTGATTCACTTCGAAATTTACTTGTTCCGAGTTGGGCTGTGCCGAATTCCGCTGGAAGTTATCTTCGTTGGGCGGCATTGAGTGCGCGGGTAATTGTCGCTGCTGCTCACTTACTTTACCAGTTGGATTTGCTACGGCAGTCTTGCAGAAACAAATAGTAGTCGTTATTAGCTGGGATTCATACGGGCGTTGATTCGAAACCGCTCCTGTTACCTGGTGTAGCAACTGAAACTGGAAACGATTCATTCTCTCCTGAAGTTTATATATTTCTTATTCAAATTATTCTTTTGAACTGATTCCTTTTTACAATTCGTTGCGTGTGCATTAGTTGCCACGTCTAATTGACGCGATAACTTTTTAGCCGCGCACGAATCGATCTTTGCACGTTTGGAAAGTTTATTCCCCGGGAGGACTGCTGAATCACTGTGAGTACGGTTCAACCGCTTCAGTGGACGACTTATCAATTTACTATTTTTGCTTTTAACGATAGCTTGCTCCGTCACCCACTGTTTGACAAAGGCACGACGACGAGATTCGATCTGGTCATTTCGAACATTTTGCTCTTCAGATTCCATTATAGAATCTTCTAACAGCTGGCATTTTTTCTCAACAATTTCTTTTCCAAGTGTAGAGCTAGTTGTTTTCTGTCAATCTCTCGTTGTTCCTCCAGACGTTTCCGCTCAAATTCTAGACGAGCTTCCTGAGCTGACGACGAAGACCTAATCGAGACATACTGGACCTGTACAGATAAATATGTTGTACATATCCACTCTCTGTTCTCGATTGAATCCGTGACGCCGGCACAGGATAGATGTCACCAGAGATGCCAGCCTTCCTGATTTTTCAGGATTTCCCAGACTTGTTAGACGCTGCCTGATATCCTGACGAACACTCAATTTATCCTGATTTTTCCTGATTTTTGTACTCTTTACATTATTCGGAATAAATGTACGGTTTTCCATGTTTTCCAAAGTTTTCTGTCATAATAGATCTCCGGTTCGCACTTGTATATATCTTACATTAAGGTTAATTCTCTAGACGCAAAGCTGTATCTATTGTCAGCTTATTGCCAGAATGTCTGACGAATGTATGAAATTACATAATCTAGTTGTAATTTCATTTTGTTTGAGTTGTTTGAGAAACAACATTGCTTTATTGAGGATAATGTGATGTATCCCCAGAGTTATTAATGTAGGAATACGTTTCAGAGTGTAAAATTACTCAAGGAATAATTTTTAAATCCATTAAATCCAATCCAGTCAATATAAAAAGATTTTATTTGTTCGTCTGATTCAAAGTAGACTCAACTTTAATGATGAGACTTTGGTAAATATCTCTATAACCGTACTAAATATCGTAAAAATTAGGAAAAATTCAATAAGTCTTCCACTGCTGGTATGTATCCTCATTTGTTGAGTGTAAAGATTCACTCCAAAGCATGGACGATGAATTCAGTGAAAATTTGAATATTTATTTCTATGCAATTGACTGTAGTGATGCTGTAGGTTTTTCGGAAAAAATATAACCGATCCAAAGGTTAGGCGAAACACTAGCATTTCCGCTTATGCGAGGATTTATATCATGCTTATTAATTCTTTTACATATCCGGTCTTCGCCCGAAGAAAGATATACTCTGTTCCTTGTGGGATTTGGAATGGATTCTGTATTATGAGCTACTACCAAGCAACCTGTTTCTCATATGTATGGCTCGCAGAAGTTTTCGAGGAGGAAGCAAACGGAAAATCGGAAACGGAACTATGGATATAAAATTAATTTCTAATGCTTTGATTGAAAATTATGTTTTTGTTTTCTCAAAAATTGACATTAACTTTTCGGACAACCCATTGTGAGCTATCCTGATTTATCCTGATTCTTATTTTCATTCTACCTGATTTTCTAAACTTATAGTTGGCAACCCTGGGTGTCACCAACAACCTCATCGAAATCGTCGGTAGAATCTGGTCTTTCGCAGGCAACGCAGCTGAAATTTTTGATGTTATCCGGGTATGGTTATCCTCCGCCTTTGTTATCGAATTTTTTGAAGATATTGTTCGGGAATGAAAAAAAAAGAGCTCCGTTTTTCCAGCGTAACTAAAAACAAGATTCATTCAGTAATTTTACCAATTCAATTCATTATTTATAACTTACAAATTCTGTGTACCGATTATACAATTATTATATTTCAATTATATTATGTATAACTTGACTCCTCGAACAATCAAAATGGTTTTGGAATTCTTTCATGGTGTTTGACATTTCGCCAACATGTCACCATAACACGACTATATTGCAAAGCCAGTTTCAGGGTTGCCGGTATCAACAAAACTTTCTGTGTTAAACGACTGCTTGTGCTTGATGAAACTAATTTCCGCTTGATTTGTTCCAAACAAAAAATCCATTTTACTTCGAAAGTCTTCAAAATGAAGGCATACTAGAATGTGTCAATTTCGACTCCACATTTATAAAACGCATTTCAACAGGCGATCAGACTTGGAGTATCCAGTGTGACATGCGGACATGTGGATTAACTTTCGACTTTTTTTTCAAAACTGAAGCTACCTTTCCCAATTTTTCACTAACATCAGAGTATAATGAGAATTGGTATAGCAAAGATATGACGGGTTAACTGTTTCAAAACAAAACTTATCGGCCTTTCTTTCATTGATTAATTTATGACGCAAATATCCACAAAACCCAGCCTTCGCAAATTTATCATTTCTCGGGAAACTCAACGTTATCTATTTCTGTTTTGTTAACAACGAAATTTGTAGAACGTTATCCAAACAAAATAACTTGTAAAACGGTAAATCGGCGATTGAAAGTCGAACGTTGAATATCGTTCAAACCATGTCGCTTAGAATAGCAACAATAGCAAAAACAGTTAAAACAGATAATGGGTGTGGAGAAGTATTAACAATCAAATAGCCGAAACCGATGTTTGATAAGGTGGTATCAGGATATAAACTCATATCATACAGGCGTAGTTGCTGGAAAGATTAGATGGTAATAATGGGACGCTCCGTAATTATATCATAGTTCCGTTTTTCTACACTTTTGTCCATATTTTGTTGATTGTTGAAAGTGATTATTCTCTGGTTCTGCCAATTTGGTAAATTATCAAAGTATTTCTCACTTATATGAAGACGCACACATTTCATTTACAAAAATATGCTTCTTTTGTAGAGAATTTAAGGGGGTGTTCTAGTCTAGATATTTCAAAAAAATGTTTTTGACGTAGAACTACGTCTTTCGGGAAGGGTGCCAAATCAGAAAACAGGTCACGTTTTTGTGAAATAAAGTTAACGTTAATAACTATTTTCACAGCGAACAAATTCTTATGATTTGCACACCTTTGGAATCGGAAATTCTTTAAGATTTGTTTAATATACTATACAGTACAATCCACTAATTCCTAAACAGTTTAAATTAATGAAAACTGGAAGCATTCTCATTTTTCCATACATTCTTTCTGCCCATTTGTGTGCATTCCCAAACAGAGGTGTCAATAACGAGCAACCGATACATTCGTTTCTGTCCGTCTTCCACATATTTGGTTTAAATAAGCCATTCGTGATGTGGAGTCATCATTCTTTGTGTGGACACCGACTGGACAACATCGTTGCTGATAGCTTTCGACTTTACTCGACTCTTTCGAGTCTACTGAAGTAATACAACATTAAATAGCCAAAAAGGTATTTCAAAAATTTCGATGCATTCTAAAATAATATCCAAAGTGATAAACAAGTGAATTGAATAATATAATTCCGTAGTTCTACGTCGAAAACTGCGGTCGTGTCCTAGATACAACCCGTTACAATTTTTTTTCCTTCAAATTTCTGAAGTTTGGACATTCAAGAATATACCATAGAATGAACTTTTCGAAAATCCCATTTTTTTTCGAGTTATAGCCGTTTTAGTGATGCGCTATCTAATATAGTAAGGCATTGACAAAAAAGATTAAACGCTGACGTACACGATACCTCATGTTCTATTGAACCGATGTATTTCAAATTCACATGAATACAATATTTATACATCTCTCTATCGCATGAACTAATTAAAAAAAATTATGTTAGTAAAAAACGTGCTAAAAAGAATTTTTCTTCTCAAACGGCCGCCATTCCGTCAAAAACAATTTTTTTTGACTTGTTCGAGGTTCATACCATAGCGACATTTTTACTTATTCAGATGCTGTCCGATTTTTTGTTTCCGATAACCAGAAGGGCTGGAATCGAGTACACCATGGCACACAAAATATTGCAAATGTTGTAACTTAAGCTCCGCTCGTTTTCAATTTTTTGAGTACTAGCTGACCTGGCCAACATCAACCCGTCCAAAATTGATTTTTTGATATGAATTCTTTCGAACATTTACGTTTTCTCTTCCTAAGCGAACGTTCGTGTGTTCAATCGCCGAACTCTACATCGATTGTTTGATTCTAATTCCCTCTATGTAATTCTAATTCCCTCTTTACAATTTCCTTTTACTATAAACTTTCTAGTACTTCTACCAAAACTCGTCATTATAAAATAAATTCATTTTCAGACACGATGTTCGCTCAAGATTCTTCACTTGCAAATAACATGTTTCTCAGCTAGCAGACAGCAGTCTTTCTCAATGCTGATGTTAGACACAGCTGTTTTGCTGGAAGAATGGAAGATAAATATCACACCACTGTGTGTAGGATTTCGTTCGGTGGAGGCAGCGTTAGTTAAAAATTACGAGAACGAGTGCGTTACTTTTGGGGTGCAAGGATTTGAGTGTCAATACCTCTTTGCCAGGTGACGAAGTGGTATAACAGTATCCTTCGAAAGATAAAAAGGTGTATATGTGATGTTTGCTACTTATTGGAGATTGGGTAGGTACTACTTGCGTCATTTTTATAAGTAGTACTTAGTTGAGATTTCTATGTACTTAGTTGAGCCTTGAATGTTGTGTTCTGGACTGGCAAGTTCTAGAATACTCGTGACCTCAGTGCAAGTCGGAAAAAAATTCTTCGACAGAAAATACCCCGGCCTGAACGGGAATCAAATGGAAATCCCCGGCATGATAATGTGGGACGCTAACCATTCAGCCAAGGGCCAAGGACCCTGGAGATGGATTGTGTATGCTGAATCACATGTACGAATTGTTGAATTTATGCGTTATCAAATAGATACCAGTGGTGGGGGAAAATAACGACACAAATCTCGTGTAATGTTCTCGCGAGAACAAGAATGAATCATGAATCATCCATCTTCAACTGCTTCTACAAATTGACTGTTGACTCTTTCGACTAAATCGATGCATTCTAATGATAATTTTCGAATGAATCAAAAGCTAATTATTTTAATTATTTTTTTGCTAGAAGTGTAATGTGTAATGATGATGATGATGATTTGAATTATATAAGCTTTCTCAGACCTTTACACTTTCTCAGTCCATTCGCGTCCAAACTTAAATAAGCTCAATTTGAATAGAGGTGAGTGAACTGTAAAGCCTCTTACAAAAAAAAAGCAAGCAAGCCAATTTGGAAGAGGCCATTTGCTAAAATATACTGATAAACTACTAGATAATCCAGTAAGTTCAGTCAGTGTTTATTGTCGCTCGAGACAGCGAGCAAGCAACAGTACATGTTAATTTTAAGAGTTATTTTGAAAACCTGCTCAAACTTGTGTTTTATTGCTTCGCGAATCGTTTGCACTCCTCACTCAGTGAAAGCAATCATTCATCGTCTTTTTTCAGTGGTAGCAAATGTTTGTACTAAAAAGTTTCATTCTGGAATTTCTATAATGTTTGTTTCTCGCCGGTTATAATTTCGTAGTTTTACATTAACAATGCGAACGTGCCACGGACACCACTCTTCTTTTTTTGCGGCCCGCGATGCCATGACTAGAAAGGGTTTGTGGCCCCTTTGGAAAAAAGGTTGAGTACCTCTGATATAGAGGGTTCATTTGGTTGAACAAAGTAATGAAGTAAATTCTGGAATTTCGGGAGAAAATAAAGAAAATCTTTAAAAAAAAAGTAATTAGATAGGTTGGTTGGTTGATAATTAACAATGTTCTAAAAGACGGGTGGGTAATGTCGGGGACATAACCGGAGTGACGTAGGACTATACAAAGGGGACAGCTTTTGTTAAATATATATTTTAAATATATTGTTTTATTTTCTTCTCCTACGTAAATACCTATCTACCTGAAAAATAGATTAGTTTACTGTTTACTCTTTATGAATATGTTGATGGTTCTGAAAAGAACCTTTGGTGTTGTGTTTTTTTATCACTCGATATTCCCATCTTGTTCGGTTAAACCTTCCTGTTTAGCTATTGCGTTTGCCACTCGCCACAGCTTTCACAGTTGGAAAAATTCTTCCCATCCAGCTTGTGACATGTTGTTCAGTAAATTACATTTAATGCCACGTGCCGGAGAAACACTTTGCCACTCACTGAAACTAATTGTTGCCTTGATGAGCGCCGAACCGAAGCTGCTCTGTTCTTGATGCGGGTTTTCTGATTGTCGTGAGCAGCTTTGCAAGCCAACTCGAGCACTCCGACGGCCGAAACTCTATAATCGCTGTTAGGTATACTGGTGCTCCGGCATCAATCCGTTCGGCCTAGTTACCCTTGCGGAGCAATCAGTGAATGCGACCAACAGGGAACTGCACACCTGCACGATTCGAGTGGGACTTTGCCTTTCCCTTAACTTGTCCTCCTTTGTTACGTCCACGATGCCGATGCCGTACAACCACACGGGTTTACGGTTTGAAAGATAATAAGATATTTTTTTGGGGTCCGCGTGTTTTATACTCTAGCGGTACACACTCACAGGATAGAGACAAATCGGCAAACTCAGCCAGAGGGGCGAGTCCAACGAGACGAACGAATGAGCGTTAGAAGGGAGCGATGGCAAAAAAATACATTCATTACGATTTGTTCGCTCGTTGGATTCACATGCAGGCTAAAAAGGGTCCTTTTCAGGATCACAAAATTATCTTCAATCTAAAGAGTTTGTGGGGTGATAATTTGGATCTCTATGTTTACAAAAATGTCCAACTAAATAAGTCGCATTACATGTCCGTTCAATTAGCTAAATGTCGAACTAATTGTAAATTACTGTACTTTCAATCTGGAAACAATTTAAGAATTGGTGAAAATTGAATAATCAGGAAAGTTCCCAACTATCAATAAGTTCAGAACAACTGCAAAATTCACATAATCATCAGATCCTGTCAAACAAATTATGAAAAAATCAATTTGTGTTTTATTATTATTTTGGATATTGTTTTAGAAAGAACTGTATTTCCTAAACTCTTTTTTGGAAGGTTTAATGGCCCTGAAAAGCGCCTTGTTTTATGGAATGGTTCCAATTTAGGAAACTTAGTACTCGTGGTTTTGAAAAAAACCATTTCGAACGCCCTCGATGCCGCCTTGTTCTGGATTTTCCACCAAAGCAGTTTGTATAAAAAAAAACTTTTTTCTTCTGCTACCTGATGCCGTTTTGCGATTGCGTTTGCCACTCGCCACTCGCTGCAACTTGATGTCCACCGAACCGAATGTGTTCTGTTCTGAATGTGGGTTTTCTTATCGTCGCGAGCAGCTTTACCAGCCAACTCGATCACTTCGGCGGCCGAAACTATATAACGCCGGCTAGGTGGACTGATGCACTGGTACTAACGCGCTCGGCCTAGCTACCCTTGCGGGAAACTCCAGATCAACACGGTTCGAGCGGGATTTTGCCTTTCCCTTCACTTTTCCTCCTTTACCATGTCCAGACATGGCTGCTTGGGTTGGTTTGTTGATGTGTTGTGATGCGAACCGATGTGGTGTACGGTTTGAATGAGAATGATCGTTACGGCAGCGGAGCGGGGATTTTTAAGCTGACTGGTTGGCTCGAGAACTACGCATGTGTGAGACTGCGACCAATATTTCGTTCATTTTTTTCTTTTTCCTTTCCAATCGTGCTTCATTCTATTTCGCTGCTGCTCTGGTTGCCCGTTTTGATCGGTACGATTTGAGGAGCACAAAAAGGACCAATCAAAAATTGGCACATAGAGCATTTTGACAATACTTGATATTTCACAATTATTCAATTATTTATCTCAAGAAAAATGAAATGTTATTCGTTATGATAGATGCGTAGATATATTTCCTATCAATTGATGCAAAAACCTTTGCGATCTATTGAGAAATGCTCGAGTTATAAGCGTTCCAAATCTTGCATTTTTTCCTACTTGTTCAGTGCCTAGATTTCCATTTCACCCCCTATATCTTCCGGTTAGATGTAGTCCTACGTCAAAAAAATCGTAGCGGGTTAGATAAGTGGGCGGTTGATTTGTGTTTTGAATATTGAGAACAGATACCGTTCTGAATCATATTTCGGACAACATCATATTTCGGACACTTTGTTCTAAAATCTTGAAATACTTAATGCACTGATGGTATAACTATAAAATTAATATCACAATTGCTCCTTTAGAGTAATCCCTTGGTTTCACTATCACTTCATTTGAGAATTACATTTGAATAGTAGGAATAGTAGGAAAAAGTCCATCCAAAATCCAAAATCCACGCATCATTTGTGTGTGACGTTTGCCTAGCGTGAGCACGTAAAATTTGAAAAGCATTTTATTCGATGATTTTTTTATGTTTTCAATCAAATAGGTACCAAAGCAGAAAGCTTAAAAGCATATTGAACTAATTTATTAAAAATATCAAATAATACCTATGCATAAAGTTGAGTTCTGTTTTCTGCATCATATGCCTTAAGCGTCCGAAATATGATTCAGAACGGTATGTCTTTCCGTGATTCACAACCACCAAACTTCGAATATATATCGAAGTGCAGAAATATTGAACCAAGAATGCTGTGGAGGTATATTGAGTACTAATAATGGATACCTTCTCTGCTGATTGCTGGATTCTAATTAAAGGAAATATTCAACAAAGTGCCAAAATTCCGAAATTCCTGTTCGATTTTTTCATGAATTTTGCGAAAAATTCGAAATCATTCGAACAATTTCATTTCTAGCAATTTATTGGAATATCTCAAAGTTACACACACTCCATAGAGCTTGTTTTGTTGTTATCGAGTTGTGTATGTCATGTTTTTATGGTAACAATCCTTTTCGCCAAATTTGTTGGGTAAAAAGTCGGGTTCGACAGATGATAATAGCACAAATATTGAAAACGGCATTCTTATCAAGCACTCATCGATGAGCGAGGTAAACAAGCAACAAACCTTTGGGGATAGCCCCAGGTATATACGAGCTCGCTTCAAAAAAGAAGAGGTATCCCGAGCGAAAACCGATAAGATTGCTGGTCCGCCTGGGGAGAAGTGGGTTGTTCTGTGTTTTAAGATGGCACTCGATATGTGTTTGCTTTTAAATTGAGAAACTGTTTCAGGGAATATACTGCGCACGGAGCTGTTGTCAGTTAATGGTTCCGTTGTTCGATCGAGATAGATACGAAGATAGTTTGAAGGTTTTTTTTATTCCTTTCGAGATAAGATTGTGGACAACCCTATACCGCACCTCTGTTTTGTCCCCGGGCAGGATGTCAACAAAACACGCTCAGGGCAATAAAGCGCTTATCACCGTTTTTGAAGTGCTCGCTAGGTAAACACTCGTAAATGTCGTTAAGACTCTGTGAAGTGTAAATCATATCGTATCTTTCACAAGTTGTGTGACCATAGATAGCTAAACAGTATTAATAATAGAACGCGAGAACAGCAAACAGTAATTATCAATTAAGAAGCCCGTATGGAAACACGTTTCCACTAACTGAGAAACGATGTTGAAACACTGCGATTGCAATAAATCTCGCCCTAAGTACGACGGATTGCTCATGCATGTTAATTATCATGACCCAAGTCATCCGGGTTCGCAAGAGCAACTAATTATTTCTCGATTTACGTCAACAGCGGCAACACCCCAAAAACCTGTGCAAATTAGAGCGGAAGTGGTAATATATTTCGCCAACTCCTAGTTCTAAATTTGTTTCCATCTCTGCTCTACCATTAAATACCATTGACCGTCGGTCCACGCATGACGCAGCGTTCCACCATCACTGCTGCTGCTGCGCTGTTCTCACTTTCCGCGTTTGCATAGCAAATTTTGCCTCATTTGCCTGCCTCACTGTATAGATTATTAATTAATGACAGCAAAACAAACAAAAAAAAAAGTACGATCTTCCTGTCCGCGTGGGGGAAATCTTCTGGTTCGTGTTTCCCTGCTTACTTTACATACCCGTCGTCGTCGTCGATCTCTCCTTCGATGGTAATGATGCGAATAAAGCATGGTGAAGCTGCACACCATGCTTTACCTCCCCCTCCCGTATTTGCATAGAGCGTGTGACACCTTCATGTCTACCGCGGATTAATCGCGCACCGAAGGTGTGAGCAAGCGCGTGTGCGTATGCATGTATCTCTCTTTGAATATAAATATATGTAATTATTGTAATCCCAGTGCTAGGCTTAAAGCCCTGGGTGCGGGCGCTCGTGCGGAAAAAGCGCGCGCAGAGGTGTATCTTCGTCATCGAGTTGCAGTCTAGTAGCAGCAGCAGTCGTGGCACACACAGGGGCGGGCAGGTATTTACAATAAACAAAACTTGCACTTTTGCGGACGCGTAGCTAATGACAATACACATATGCAAAGCGCGGACGGTTTCGCTCTAGCTAGCCAGTTTGGTGCCTCGGAAAAATGTGTTTGCGGATTTGAGTCACAACGGCAGCTATAGACCCTGACAGACATGCTGGCCTAGCTAGCTGCAGTCGAAGCGATTTAATCTTCTACGTGAGATTTTTTTCCCTTCAACAACTCGTACACGCGCGCACCTTTCGCGATCGCGGTGAGGCGAACAGTGCAGCGGGGAGGATGGGGTTGGGTTGTTTTGTTGCGCGGGAAGAAATGGCGGGAAATTCGCTAAAAATACCACTTGATGGTTTTAAATGGCAAGATCCGGTATTTGGGACGTGTACCTGGGTTTGATGTCGCACAGACTCGCTTCGGGGGCTACTCAACTTTCTGAATGATATACAGAATGAAAGCCAGACGGTTCGGTTGCGCGTTTGCCAATTATTCATCGCGACAAGATTTTTGAAATTTTGTTTTGGTCAACACTCTGACTCATGGTGGACAAATTAGTGGGACATTACGGTTTTTTTTCGGCACGGAGCGCAAGCGTGTGACATCATGCGCGCAATATTTTTATTGGTATGCTAAAATCCTTTTTTTTTGCATGATTTTAATTTAGCTCTGAACCGCATTCATGAACTTTGATTTTCATATCAGTTAGGTGAAAATGAAATTCATATTTTTGTTTGTAGACTTGAAAATGTTATTTAGCTTAGTTTCAATGAGCCAATTCAGTTCAAATAGGCACGATAATATTTTCTAATGCTTTAGATTGCCATTTTATCTTTGATCCAATGGTTCAAGAATTTGAGTCTTCTTTGATGGAACTATGGGAGTGGAAAATTGAGTTGCAAACTTGTTCTTTTAACACTGTCAGTTGCTAAAGAACTCCATATTACGTTTTGAAATACATATTATTGTAATGGTTCAGGTCCATTGAAACGTGGTATGTGGGCGTCAATCAATATGAGTATCGATAAGTTTCTTGGTTTTTTTTTCAAAAATTTATGCTTTACTAGCTGACCCGGCAAACTTCGATCCGCCCAAAATTTGTGTTTTGTTATCAATACCTTCAAACATTCACGTTTTCTTACTATGAGCCAGTTCATGGGTCAGAAAGGTGGAAGGAGTGTTGAACCACCTTAGAAATGTTTCTTGCCCCCTAAAACCTCCGGATGCCAAATTTGGTTTGCTTGATTAGTTCTTGAATTATGCAGAATTGTATGCTTCATTTGTATGACAGTCCCCTCCCCCCTTAGAGAGAAAGGAGGAGTGTCTATTCACAATGGAAACGTTTCGTGTCCCCTAAAACATTCGCATGACAAATTTGGGTCCATTTGCATGACAAGTTTTCGAATTATGCAGAAATTTGTCTTTCATTTGTATGGCAGCTCTCCCTTAGAGAGGGGGTGGAGTGTCTTACCACCGTAAAAACATTTATTGCACCCTAAAACCTCCACATGCCAAATTTGGTTTCATTTGCTTGGTTAGTTCTCGAGTTAGGCAGAAATTTGTGTTTTATTTTTATGGCAGCCCCACCTAAGAGAACTGGAGGAGTATCTAACTACCATAGAATCATTTATTGCACCCTAAAACCTCGACATGCAAAATTTGGTTCCATTTGCTTGATTAATTCTCGAGTAATGCAGAAATTTGAGTTCCATTTGTATGGCAACCCCCCTTAGAGAAGGGGGTGGTGAGTCTAACTACCATACAAACATTTATTGCACCCTAAAACCTCCACATGCCAAATTTGGTTTCATTTGCTTGACTAATTCAACAATTTGCTTTGATTTGCTTGATTAATTCTCGTGTAATGCAGAAAATTGTGTTTCATTTGTATGGCAGCCCCCCCTAAGAGAGGAGTATCTTACCACCGCAAAAACACTTATTGCACCCTAAAACCTCCATATGCCAAATTTGGTTTCAGTTGCTTGATTAATTCTCGAGTAATGCAAAAATTTGTGTTTCATTTCTATGGCAGCCCCGCCTTAGAGATGGGGTGGAGAGCCTAACCACCATAGAATCATTTATTGCACCCTAAAACCTCCATATGCTAAACTTCGTTCCATTTGCTTGATTAATTCCCGAGTAATGTAAAAATTTGTGTTTAATTTGTATGGCAGCCCCTCCCCCCCCTTAGAGTCTCAAACTATCACGAAAACCTTCCCCGGTCCCAAAAACCCACATACCAATTTTCATGTTGATCGGTTCAGTAGTTTCCGAGCCCATAAGAATCAGACCGACAGACAGAAATCCATTTTTATATATATAAAGATAAAGATTCTGCAAAAAATGGTTACAAATTGAATATTCAAAGCATTGCCCATCGCTAGTTACAACTTTTTCCCATCTTTCTGACAATTGACGGATCCCTTAGCGGAAATAATCGGCCGGTTTGTCAGCTAACCACGAATCGATCCAATTTTTGACTTCTCGAGAATGGCTGCATTTAGAAGGAGATTGATAAAGAGCTTTTTTATTTTAAATCACATAAGGATTCATAATTTGCGGCTAAATATGATTGTTAAGACACAAAAATTCGAAGCTTTAAATATTCATAAAAATTCTGTTTCACAAAGTTCGTCAAAAATAGTTTCACCATCTTGGACTCATTTTTCATATTTTGTACATGACTTCTATTTTATATGAAAAAATTAAAACAAAAAAATAAAAATATATATTTTAGATATAAAAAAGAGTACTATTTTTTTCTCTGTGTATATTTTTTTCACGTTTTAACATCAATACTCTATAACCTTTCCAAGACACTATTCCGGTACGACTAAAGGGTGTGTCACATCAAATTGCATCACGGAAAAAACGCTGTAGAAATTTAATTTTTAGGAATTATATCTTCAGCTTTCGCTTATAATCAGATAAGAGTGTATAGATCACGTTGGCCATGCTTCACTGTCAATTTTTCGTAAATTTGGAAAAATGTCGTCGAACGAAAAAGAGCGTCGTGAATTAATCCTGCGCACTCATTCCGAGAATCCGGAGTTGTCACATCGGGACATCGGTAAGATGCTGGGAATCGTCCAATCCACGGTCAGCAGAGTACTAAAACGATACTTCGAGAACCTAAGCATCGACCGGAAGGTGAAGAACGACAAAAATGGATGCTCCGTCAGTGAAAAAGATCACAAGCGCGTAGTTAAGCAGTTTAGACGTAATCCGAGAAGTTCGGTCCGGGATGTCGCCAATAAGCTGAATTTGTCAAGTTCATTCGTCTAGCGGACCAAGCAGCGGGAGGGCCTGCGTACATACAAGGTTCAGAAGGCTCCTGACCGCGACGAAAGGCAAAACATGGTGGGGAAGACGCCAGCCCGGAAGCTGTACACCGAAATGCTGACGAAGCCGCATTGCCTGGTAATGGACGACGAAACCTACGTCAAAGCGGACTTTCGTCAGCTGCCGGGCCCGTTGTTCTTCTCCGCAGAGGACAAATTCAGCGTTCCGGAGGAGATTCGCAAGCAGAAACTATCCAAGTTTGCCAAAAAGTACATGGTGTGGCAAGCGATCTGCTCTTGCGGAAAGCGGAGCGCCCCCTTCGTGATGACCGGCACGGTAAACGGGCAGGTTTACCTTTAGGAGTGCCTACAGAAGCGCTTACTAACACTATTGAAGCAGCACTAGGGCCCGACCATCTTCTGGCCGGATCTCGCTTCGTGCCACTATTCAAAGGACGTGTTGAGGTGGTACGAAGCCAACGGGGTCACCTTCGTGCCAAAGGAAATGAACCCGCCCAACGCGCCGGAGCTTCGCCCAATAGAGAAATATTGGGCGATTATGAAGCAGGCCCTCCGGAAGAACCCAAAAGTTGTCAAATCGGAGGCGGACTTCAAGAGAAAATGGATTTCTGTTAAAAAAAAACTACAACCTGACGTTGTACAGAACCATATGGACGGGGTGAAGAGGAAGGTGCGAGCATACGGGCTTGGGCTCGAAGTATGAATAAAAAGAAAATGCCAAAAGTTGTTTAATAGTTTTTATTTTACTGTCTAAAATTTTCAAAAGGATCGGTCTACTGGGCGAATTTCTACAGCGTTTTTTCCTTGATGCAATTTGATGTGACACACCCTTTAATTGTTTTTGAGATATAAATTATCAAAGATTTCTCTTACTAAAATCGATACGCCCTTTTCAAAAGTTACACTTGTGTCAAAAAATCCCAATTGCTGTGGAAAACCCATATTTTCTCCAACCCTAACGGAATACAAACTTTCATTCGAATAAAAAATACTAGCCGTACATTTATAACTGAGTGGATTTCCGAGCATAAGCTGGTACAGTTTTGTGTGAGTTCAACAGCCTGTTTTCAAACCAATTTTAAAGCTATTGAAACAAGTTTTTGGATCAATACTTGACAAGCCAATAACGCGTAAACATTTTATCTCTCGAATGAAGTGATTGTCATGTCACTTCGTTCAGATGGTTAGAAGGTATTAACGCTCAAAATCTTGCTGGTCCGGCGTAACGCTCTCGTTTTTGAAACTTTGAACTTATACCCCAGTATAGAAATGAAAGACGTAGTCCTACGTCAAAAAAGATTCGGAATTCGTTATTAAATTTTTTATGTGGGGAGATGTACCGACCGATTTTTGGGTGATTAATAGTTTCAAAAATAAGATAGACATAGGACTATGTCTTTGATTTCTATATAGGGGGGTCACTAGGGTGCCAATGATTGTATGGGAAAAAATCGACCCTAAAATTTCAAAAAGTTACCTTTTGTATAGGGTAACTTTTTGAAATTTTAGAATTTTTTCACCACCTCGAAAAAACATTTGACATAAATTTTTTTTTTATGTCAAATGTCTTAAAATTGCATGAAACGTCTAGATCTAGTGTCATCTCGAAAAAAAAATTTTGTCAAAAATCGGCACTCTGGGACTTTTTCGGTTTTTTTTTCGGAGTACGAAACGAAAACTATGGTTTTGGGTGCCAATAAAAATAGTTATCTCGAATTTTCATTCGGAACTTGCTACGATATGCTACGAAATGTTGATTTGCACGATAATATACCCTATGCAAAATATTAGCTCATTCGGACGTCATTTACTGGTGTCGCAGACTTTAAAATTTGAGTTTTTTAAAAGCCGAAAAATCACCAGAAATCGAGGTTTTCAAAAAAAAAATTATGCCAAATGTCTTAAAATTGCATGACACGCCGAGATTTACAGTCTCAGAATGCCGATTTTTGACAAAAAAATTTTTGACGTAGGACTACGTCTTTCATTTCTATACCGGGGTGTAAAATCAAAGTTTCGAAAACGAAAGCGTTACGCCGGAGACCGAGATTTTGAGCGTTAATAGCTCCTAAACAACTGAACGAAATGGTATGATAAACACTTCATTCGAAAGATAAAATGTCTACGCGTTCTATACTTGTTACTTTTTGATCCAAAAACTTGTTTCCATAGTCTTAAAATTGCTTTCAAAACAGGCTATTGAAATCACCAATCGGTATATAAGCGAGCGCCGCTCGGAAATCCACTCAGTTCTAATTGAACAGCGATTGGAGCATGTTGTCGCTGTTGTGGTGAAGCTCTTCGTTTATCATGAAAGCGCGGATGAACGGTGTCACCAAGAGCCTGTTTGTGCACCCTAGGCCAGAAGGGAATCCATCAGGAGGAGAGTGATGCCACAAACGGTTCCCCGGGAAGACATCGCTACACACACATACACGCGCGGAATTCTTTCCGTTTGGATGCCATTCAGCATTGAGAAAGTACCGGAAAGATCTAATCTTTTCTGGAAAATAATCTGCCAGTTCCTCTGGGAATTTAAAAATACATTCATGTGAAAGAGTTTATTTGAATGTTTTCTATCCATGTAACACTGTGACCAAATACATTTGGTTTTGTGGTTTTTCAATCAATCGCAATTAACAGGATAGCTTCAGAAGATTATTCTTCCCCATCAGTAGGATATTTCCGTATCCAATATTGTATGCGGCCGCAATCGATTATTGCTCAGTCGCCGAAAGTTCCGAGCTCAGAGAGTTCATTCCCCTCTAGTTTGCCTTCCAAATTGCCATCGTAAACCACTCCTTCTCTCGATTCAATCACACACAAAAAGCATACTTGAGCGATATTCTGGTGGTAAGACACATTCATTTTTCGTGAGGACATCGACAAGACAACATCGTTGCCTAACGTGCTGGAGGAGGTGGACGGCGAAGGATCGACACATACACGCGCAGAATTCTTTCCGTTTGGATGCCATTCAGCATCGAGAAAGTTCCGGAAAGATCTAATCATTACTGGAAAATAATCTGCCAGTTCCTCTGGGAATTCAAAAATACATTCATGTGAAAGAGTTTATTTGAATGTTTTCTATCCGTGTAACACTGTGACCAAATATTTTTCAATCAAGTACTATTAACAGGTGGTTATCGAGTTAGTATTAACCACTGGTGGGCTTCCAGTATCGAGGAAAATGTGGAAATATCTAATCGTTGCTGGAAAATAATCTGCCAGTTCCCCTTGGAATTGAAAATTACATTCAAGCGAAAGAGTTTATTTTAATGTTTTCTATCCATAAAATATCCATATAATACATTTGGGTTTGTGATTTGTCAATCAAGTACAGTTAGCAGGTTAGCTTCTGAAGATTATTCTTCAGAACAAGGTTTTTCGTATCCTATATTGGATGCATAAAACCTTGTGCCTCCAACGTAACGCTCTTGTTTTCGAAGTCCCCCAAATATTCATTTATTCATTCATTCAGAATGGATTTAGATTCAACTTCGAACAAATGATCTCTAAATCAACGATAGTCCTACGTCACCCTTGCGGTTATACCATAGATATAACCCACTTCCTGTTTTTTCGAGATGACACTAGATCTCGACGTTTGGGAAAAGGGAAAAATGGGAAAATGATTTTCTCGAAATGGTCGCCCTAACGGAAAAATGAAAAAAATATGGTTTTAATATTTTGGAATAAAAAACAAAACGACCACTTTTCACGAAATTATAAGAATCACTATATCGGTTTGGCCTGGAATGGTTGTATAACAACACTTGGAGAGCAATTTCATTATATACTATATGTAAAAAATGAAAGTATGTAAAATTAAGGCTCATTTGAGATAACTATATCAGATGAAGGAGATAGTGGATTGAACTGTCGTATATATTATTCATATATTATTGGTGGTTGTATATCTACACAAAATTTTATCTACACTAGGATTGCGTCAAATTGACGCATATCCGTAGAGATAGGTATACCACACAAAGAATTTCGATATTTCAACACTTATGAAGAAAATAGACTTCAGTATATCTCGATCAATGGATAAAAGTCATTACAGGAAATAAAATAAAAATGCAACCAATTTTTGTAATTTTCGTTATTAAATTCGGAATGCGTCAAAATGACGCGTTCCCTAAACCTAGGGTTAACCATCTCTATTGAAAGCTAATCTTGGATCTCGAATCCGGCACTTCCGATCCGATTCTTCCTTCTCAGAGCTATTATTATTATTTGGGGTACATTTTCATTATTTACTGCACCAACCAGCCTTCCATCGTTATCTTGGTTCTCGGCCTCTGTACGCCATTTAGGTGTTCATCGAAGCTCTCGGTCGTTCGTTGCACGAAGCCTTTTTGGGATGCATTGAGTTTCCGGTAGAACTTTCGTGTCTCATGAGAGCAGTTGTTCTACAGGGTGTTCAATAAGTTCAAATACACGCCCCCTCCGCACTCCCCCCCAGTCGATGCCACTGTCTACACTTCTGTTATATCGTTCCACATACTGACGCTGGACGTTCTGACGTCAGTTCTGTCCGAGTGTGTCGACCATCTACCAGAACATGATCAAAATTGGGATGCTGTTTGATTTGGGGACCTCCAGGTTTACCGGTGGACAAATTTGTGTTGAAAGAAGGTATTACGTACGGCCATATTTTTGAAGGTTACGAAATTGACGACGTAGGGTGATGTTAGGGTATTTGTTGCGTGTTGAATATTTTTAAGAAATTCCGTTAATAACGACTTTATGAGCTACAAAAAATATTTGATTTTTTTCTGGACCTCAAAGTAAAGACGACGCGATTTTTCAAAGATCATTTCGACATAGATCGACTTGTTCATACCGATATAATGCCTACGTCGTTTAGAAATTGATAATTCAAGATCGATGTATTTATGACGATCACACAATCCTAGTTTTAGCATATATTTGAATAAATCTCTATAGTTTTTCCAGAAAATGCAGTGTCGCTTACATGGGATTGGTTCAAGAGTAAATTTGGGCAATATCTGAGAAAACGTTTGAATCGCTGGGGATGGTTGTGATAGCAACTCTAGACTTGAAAACCGAAGTTTTAGAAATACCACGCTTCTGTTCGTGGAATGTTCTCTAAAACTCTTCCATATAAATTCTAGAGTTGAATGGAAATTAGGAACAGACCAGTCAAGGCAAATCAAAAATGTTCCGGATAACAAGCAAACGTAGAAAAAGTTATAAAAATTATCAGCAATGCCAAAACCATTAATCATTGTTGAATTTTTCCGCCTGGTAAATAAGGGGCTTACGTGAGCGTTTGTGTTATGCCTCTAATGAACATTATTGTTGCGCACAATTCTTGCATATTGTCGTCGTGCCTTACCAACAACCATTCTCAGCTCCGCTGGAATTTCCCGCGCTGCAATTATAATGCACGACAACGATGATGATGATGATGGCACTTGACGTTCGAGCTGTGTGCATGAATGTCATCCAGAATCAGCCCGGGCTCGGGGCATGGTTGTTGGAATGTGAGTTCTGCTGGTTGGCAGCTTCCGCTGAAACAGTGACCTAATCGCAATAATCAATTTCTCCCGCAACACTTACGATTAAAACGAATCACATACGATGTTTCATTTTCTATCATCATTAATCTTCATTTGCAGTGAGTTATCATCGAACAGGCTTAGTCACGATGCGGTCCAGTCGCAGGTGTCCGACCTTAACAAATTACAGGAACTGTAAGTAATCGCACCCCGATTAGCGTTTATCGTCGCACCTCGTCTAATTGGCAGCCGATGATTAATTTAACTGATGTTTTTTTCCCTCGCCATTACAGCAAACTCAACAACAACAGCCTCGGTCGAATACCGACATTCCGTGGGTTGAACAACTTGGTTCGATTATTTCTGGCCAACAATGGAATCGATGCGATCGCGGTGGACGCTCTGGAGGCTTTGGCTAGTCTGCGATATTTGGATCTGTCGAGGAACAGCATAAAGAGCGTGCAGTTCGGGTCGTTTCCGGTGAAAAATAGCCTCCAGTATTTGAACTTGAACTTCAACAAGTTGTCTTCGTTGAGTAAAGGGACGTTCCAGCGGTTGGCTTTACTGAAAAGATTGTATGTTTTCATTTATTTTGTCGTACATGAAGAACTTCTAATTTATAATATTCCCATTTTCCAGAGAAATCAACAGCAACGCCCTCGAAGAGGTGCAAAGTTTAACGTTCAAAAATTTAAACCAGCTGAAAAGTCTCAAGATGAACAACAATAGGATAACCAATCTGATGGATGGCGTGTTCCATGGGCTGACCACAATATCCGTACTGGAGCTGAACAACAACAGTATTACCACAATCAGGAAAGGGGGTCTGTTTAATCTTACGAGCCTCACGAGTTTGACACTGTCCAAGAATGCAATCACCGAAATTGAACAGGATGGGTGGGAATTTGCCCCGCGCTTGAACACACTGGATCTTTCCTTCAATAGGCTGGAAGCGGTTGATAAGTACACCTTTGAAGAACTGTCTCAGTTGAGAACGCTCAACCTGGAGGGAAATCAGATTTCCTCAATCGGAGAGGGTACATTCAACAGTAGCAGGAGCCTGGAGGTGTTAAATCTTGGATCGAATCGAATATCCTGGACGATCGAGGATATGAGGGGACCGTTTTTCGGGCTGTCCAAGCTGGAAAAGTTGTATCTGAACTCGAACGAGATCAAGTCGGTCAGCCGAAATGCTTTCATTGGGCTGAAGTCGCTGACGCTGCTCGATTTGAGTCAGAACAATATCTCTTACATACAGAATAACGCGTTAAAAGATTCAGTGAGGTTAAATGTAGGTTTAAATGCTTCGATTTCATATGTACAGTTTTAATAACAGTTTTTTTTGTAGAAATTAATTATGAATTCTACCAACTTACTGTGCGATTGCAATCTTGTTTGGTTCTACCACTGGATCAAGGAGCGAAAAGATGTCTTCCAGCTCGACGCGGAATGTAGCTACCCGATTTGGCTCCGAGGACAATTGATACGGGACTTGAATGCTACCAATTTCTCCTGCTGTAAGTAGATATATCACATCGTAACTTGTGTTGTGAGTATACTCGTGGTTGGCAGGCTGTTGCCGATTTCTATCACGAGTATACTTGTTGTATGTTTGAAGCTTGATTCATTTAGAATCGGGAATCACAAAACCAGTAGGTTGAAGGTACTGAAAACGCTTTTATATTAAAATGTAGATATTTCATTGATCATTTCAGAAAAAAATATTGAGACATTTATTCCGTTACAGTTTTGATGAATTTTCGTCCTTTTCTTCGGATACTCTCCAACAAAGCTTGGACTCTCTGTTGGTCAACTTCAGCGGCCATTTTATTTCACGATCTCTTCATGTCTGCAATATCTCGAGTCACTTTGGCACCTTTTTTCTCAATTTCCGTTTGACAATTTCCTAAAATTTAGACGCAGAACTACGTTTTTCATTAAGGGTGCCAAATCAGAAAACAAGTCACAGGTTTTTTTGAAAAAAAGTTAACGTTGATAACTATTTTTGCTGTGAACGAATTTTGATGGTTTGTATACCAATCGAATCGAAAATTCTCTAAGATTAGTTTGATATGCTTTACATGATGCTTTACATGGCCGCAATAAATAAATGAAATAAAGAAGGAGCAGTGTCCAAGACAAGCATTGGTGTTTGGATTTGAGCAGATTTACAAAATTATTCTGTTCATTGCTCGGTGTCTAGGGTGACACTGAAACCCTGAATGTCCAAGTAGTTTTCGAGTAGCAAAATAATATTTCCAACGCTCCCTAAAACAATGCTGCAAAGAACACTCAGAATGGCAACAGAAAATCTGATCCAAATAAGGTGTGTGATGGGGAAGCGGCGTCCATTGCAACCTCTGCGGAAAGAAAATCTGCTTGAGTTTAACCCCGAAGAATAGCTATCACCGCTGAAATCACATTCGGCTTGAAATGCGCTGCACTTTGACGCCATTCTCATCCCGGAAACATAATCGAAATCATGAAAATTCATAGATCGATCGGAAAAAATCACTGATAAGTCATTCATCAATCATCCTGCTAGCGACCAGCTCTGCACTATGCTTACTTCGCGCATATTCTGAGAATGTAATCTGTGGCGAGAAATAAAGAGGCATTAACGCACAATTTCATACACTCCAAACGTAATGTTCTCTTTCCCAAAATTCTAAACTCACCCCGGAACAGATGCAAAAATGATGTGGTGCAAAAATAGAGAAGCACCAGATGGCTTGAAAATTGACGAAATGCCTCCACCGAAACGAAATTAACCAACTATGTGCAACATCTATTTTCCATCCTTTCTTTGTATCGAACAAAACTGACATCAGTATTGAGAAACAATGCTGTCTGCTAGTTGGAGCGAGACTGTGACTTGAATAATGATGTTTTTTTTTGTATGGTTCAGCATGGTTCAAATTATAGAGCTCTAGCCTTGAAAAATGTCAATTTGGAAAACTAAACTACACTCTCGACCTTGAGAAAGGCCATTTGGAAAATCTCGCTGTCGTCTGGTGAATGCTTGTGAATAGCTTGTTTATACCAAATAAATTAAAAAAGGGGTGGAGCTTAAATGGTAATATTTTCTCTATCCATAATGTTCGTAGAACGAACGCTGGATTTACTATTTCTATTCCATAAAAACGTGTTATGTTTTCTGATTAGGCGTCATTGCTGAAGTCGTCTAGTGACATGCTACGTAGGAAAAAAATGTAAGGATTTCCGAAGTTTTCGTTATTGTTACATATACAAAATAGTTTAAAATAAAGTAACACGAGATGGGTGTCCCAAGGGCCGCAGCTTGAGTATAGCTAAATGTTTTCAATTGATGAAAATTTAAAGTATGCCCATACATTTGTTCTGTGCATTTGTGTGCTTACCTAATCGTGCTGTCAATAACGGGCAACATATGCAGCCGTGGAAATAGAAACAACGAAGGGGAATAACGACACCCTTGCACAGTAAGTACGTTGTTGCTAGCGTATAAATATTGTATCTTCTCTGAGGAAAATGTTCAGTCTCTTTCTATACCCAACACAGTGAACATCGCTTATTCCGCTCGTTTTGTATCATGTGTCTATTCACCATAGAAATGTTTAGTGCCCCCTAAAACCTCCACATGTAAAATTTGGCTCAGTTTGCTTGATTAGTTCTTGAGTTATGCAGAAATTGACGCTTCATTTGTATGGTAGCAACCACCCTCCCCCCACCTTTTCCCCTTTTTTCCAAAAATGATTTTATCAAAAATTCATAACCTTTAAACTACTCGATCGATTCAGACGATCGACATATAAAATTAAAGCCAATTAGCTTGTCTTTCTTTCTTGCAAAAAATGGGTTTTGTTTCTGTAATTATTGATTGTATTTGTTTTTTGCTGTTTACATGGCTTTGGACTAGAGGACGCTATATTTTTTAATATTTTTTCGTGAAAACTGAGATTTTTCTACATAACTTATCCAAAAACCAATGTGGCGTTACTTTTGTTTTTGAGTTATGATTTTGATAAGTTAACCGATGGTCCGAAAAGTTTTTTTCCCTTTTTTCCTCCACAAAAATTCATAACTTTTGAACTGCTGGAACTGCTGTTTGACATATCAAATTAAAGCCAAAGAGATAGTCTTCTTTAAAAAAAATAAACATGCGAAAAAAAAAGAATTTTGTTTTCGTAATTATTAATTACGCGTTTTATACCTTTTATTTTTACGCCCGTTATTTATGGTTTACTCGGTTAAAGATAGAGAACGCTATATTTTTTTTATATTTTTTCTTGAAATAGAAAAAAATACGGGTCTAATATTTTGCGATTAAAAACAAAACTACCACTTTCACGAAAATCTGAGAACAACAATATCGGTTTGGCATGGAATGGCTGTACAAAAAATGGTGTTCTCTGACAGTGACCTTATAGAATTTCCGGCGTGGGAGCTATCCGAAATTCATCTTCATGTACGTTTCATCAATCAGCATGCATTCTTCGTACTTCGTCAAAACCTTGTTGTACAACTTTCGAGCGCGTTTTTTGGCCACCAGATTTTGGTTCAGAGTCTTGTTTGTTTGCTTACAGGCACGGAAATTACGATAACCTTCTCGCATAGTGATTCTCCGTATGGTACTTTGGTTAGAGTTGTGTTTTTGCCGATGTCGTAGTCCGAGAGTTTGCTTTAGTTGATCTCAATATCTCCAACCTCAGCTTCCGATCGTAAGCTCCACTACGACGCGTCCTCTGATGCATCGGAACAACAGTTGTACGTTCACGGAAACGTACATCCTGTACATCATATACGGTCGATTTAGCTATTTTCTGTGATTTCGCGATTTTAGTACCTGACGGATTTTTGTAATGTAAATTCAAAGTTTCGAAAACGAAAGCGTTACGCCGGAGAACAAGATTTTGAGCGTTAATAGCTCCTAAACAACTGAACGAAATGGTATGATAAACACTTCATTCGAAAGATAAAATGTCTACGCGTTATAAACATGTTACTTTTTGATGCAACAACTTGTTTCAGTAGCCTTAGAATTGCTTTCAAAACAGGCTATTGAAATCACCACTCGGTATATAAGCGAGCGCCGCTCGGAAATCCACTCAGTTATAATTGAACAGCGATTGGAGCATGTTGTCGCTGTTGTGGAGAAGCTAACTTCGTTCGTCATGAAAGCGCTGATGAACGGTATCACCAAAAGCCTGTTCGTGCACCTTAGGTCAGAAGGGAATCCATCGAGAGGAGAGTGATGTCACTGAAAAGGCGACCATGAAAGTAACAGCATCGAAAATTGGTTCCGCTTGAGGCATTAGAGCACCGCCACACACACGCGCGCAACTCTTTTCGTCTGGTGGTTATATAGTTAGCATTAACAGGCGAGCATCGAGCATCGAGAAGAATCCGCAAAGATGTCATCGTTGCTGAAAAATAAACTGCCATTTCCCGTTGGAATTGAGAATTACATTCAAGCGAAAGAGTTGATTTTAATGTTTTCTATTCATATAATACTGCGATCAAATGCATTTCATTTTGTGGTTTTTCAATCAAGTGCAATTAACAGAAAAGCTTCTGAAGATCATGTATCTACTATCGACTGGGCTTCGTTGTTTCTCGGTAAGGATACCGATGAGACGGTACGTATATTCTATGACTCTCTGAATGCAGTTTTGAATGAGCATGTTCCACGTAGACGATCCACGAGACACTCCTACAAGCACGCTTGGTGGTCATCCGAGCTGCAGCACCTTCGTAACGCTGTCCGCAAATCCCGTAAACGTTATTTTAAAGAACGAACGGATGCAAATCGTCACAATCTTCGCATAATTGAGACTCAGTATCACGAACTTCAAACCGCATCATTTCAAAATTACATCGCCCACCTGGAGACGACTGCGAAGCGAAACCCCTCCTATTTTTGGACGTTTATTCGCAATCGGAAGCACTCAAATCGATTCCCAGCCGAGATGACTTTCAACGGTAATAGTGCTGATTCCCCGGTAGGAATAGCAAATATGTTCGCAGATCATTTCGAAAAGGTACACAGCACCATCTCACCAGCATTCTCGCCTGACAGTCTCAAGAATTGTCCCGTCTTCGATTTGAATTTGCCGCTGTTTGAAATATCACAACACGATGTCTCATCTGCCTTGAGTAAATTGGACGTGTCTAAAGGTTCTGGAACTGATAAACTTCCGCCACTGTTCCTGAAAGAATACGCCACGTCTCTGCAGATACCACTGACAATAATTTTCAATAAGTCTCTACGTCACAGCACTTTTCCGCATCAATGGAAAACAGCTTCAACTTGTCCGATCTTCAAATCAGACTCCAATCACGCCGTTGAAAATTACCGAGGCATTTCCATTTTATGTTGCGTGGCAAAAGTATTCGAAAGACTAGTTCATAACATTTTATATACCGCATGTCAACCGATGATATCTGAATATCAACATGGCTTTGTCAGTAAACGATCGACAACAACTAATCTGATGACGTTCACTAACTTTTTATCAACGGAAATCGAGCTCAGACACCAGGTTGATGCAATTTACTTCGATTTTTCGAAAGCGTTCGACAAGGGTCCCCACGAACTTGCAGTAGCGAAGCTTTGTCACCTAGGTTTTCCGTATTGGATGTGTGAGTGGTTGCGTTCCTACCTATCTGGACGGTGGGCGTATGTAAACATCAATGGCTCTCACTCTCGATATTTTCCCATCACATCAGGAGTACCACAGGGAAGTGTTCTTGGGCCGCTTATCTTCGTTTTGTTCATAAACGACCTGAGCTTTCGACTGAATGCTGGAAAACTGCTCTATGCCGACGATCTGAAAATTTATAGATCAATAACATCCCATCTGGACTGTTGCGCGCTTCAGGCTGACGTAGAGGAGCTACGGCGGTGGTGTGAGGATAACGGAATGGAATTGAATATCAAAAAATGCAAAACAGTGTCGTTCACCCGCCGGCAGTCTCGAATTGAATTTCGTTATTCAGTCGGGCCTGAAACACTAGAGTGTGTTGATTCCATTCGCGACCTTGGAGTCGTCCTAGATAACAAACTAAGGTTCAATGAGCATATCTGCGTCACTACCGCTAAAGCGTTTGCTGCCCTTGGATTTGTTCGTCGGTGCACCAATAACTTCAGAGATGTCTACGCAATCAAATCGCTATACTGCTCATTAGTACGTAGCATTTTGGAGTATGCTGTCTGCGTGTGGTCTCCGTTTCACATCACCCAAATCACACGAATGGAGAGAGTACAGCGTAGTTTCATTAGATATGCTCTCCGACAACTGCCTTGGACAGATCCAGACCATCTCCCCGACTACTTGAGCCGCTGCAGACTGATCGCGTTGGAATCGTTAGCTTCTAGACGTGCCAACATTCAAAAAATATTTGTGTTTGATCTGTTAAATGGAAACTTTGATTGTCCATCCTTATTATATAATGTATCATTCTATGTATCATTTCGACAACTACGTGAGCGAGATCTATTGTTTATCAATCGCCATAGTACTTCCTACGGATTCCATCACCCCTTAGAGAATTGTTTCCGTGAATTCAATAGGGCTTGTGCTGTGTTCGATTTTAACGTGTCCAAAACTATCTTTAAAAATAGGATTAAGAATTTAATATAAGGATTCAGTCTGAGGAATTATAAACAATTCGAGACGGTGATAAATAAATTAATAAATAAAATCATTCTTTCCCATCAGTACAATATTTTCGTATCCAATATTGGATGCATAAAACCTTGTGCCTCCAACGTAACGCTCTAGTTTTCGAAGTCCCCCAAATATTCATTTATTCATTCATTCAGAATGGATTCAGATTCAACTTCAAACAAATGATCACTAAATCAAAGATAGTACTACGTCAACCTTGCGGTTATACCACAGATATAACTTCCTGCTTTTTAATGCGGGTGTCCAAAAACATTTCTTTTCTCGGTTTCCATCCTGCAAAATTTTACACAGATTACAGATAAACCACTTCGACCGTTGCTATAGTATAATAAACAGTGATTCCGGATTCTAACTGAGTCAAACCTTAATGTGTTTTTACGTAAATTGTTTTGCATATTTTGATTTTTATTCCATTTTTCTGCAGATGACTCCCCAAAGCCTCAGCTGGTAGAGGAACCCAAGTCGCAGCTTGGCATCCGCGGCACCAATGTGACTCTCGGATGCACGGTAACCTCTACCGCTTCGGACCCAATGGTGTTCAAGTGGAAGCAAGACAATCAGGAGTTGCCAGATAGTTTTTACACGGTCAATCAGTTGAACAGTGCCAATGGAAGCACCGTCGGTACGACGGAGCTCACGATCCCCTACATTCAGGCCGACGGAGCTGGCAAGTATCAGTGCATTGTGACCAACAACTACGGTGTAGTGTACTCGCAGAAGGTGAAGGTAACGGTGGCGACATATCCGAGCTTTAGGAGAAGCCCAAGCGACATCAGTGTACACTCGGGGAAAACAGCCCGCTTGGATTGCTCGGCGGTGGGGGATCCAAAGCCGCAGATATCCTGGGACAAGGATGGTGGGAGTGATTTTCCGGCGGCGAAAGAACGACGAATTCACGTCAAACCGGATGAGGATGCGTTTTTCATCTTCAATGCCCAGTTGGCGGATATGGGGCTGTACACGTGTACTGCTGAGAACCCGGCTGGTGTCATCAAAGCGAATGCTCTCGTGGTGGTATTTGAATCACCCACACTTCTGAAGCCTTTGGAGTCGAGGAGTTCGGAGGTTGGAAAATCCAGCGTGTTGGAGTGTTTGGCATCCGGATATCCGAAACCATCGATCCATTGGTTCAAGGATGGTGAACCTATTCTGATCACGGAACGGCATTTCTTCACAGCAGAAGGACAGTTGCTGATCATCGTTGAGACGGATTTTAGCGATGGTGGGGAATACGAATGTAGGCTGGAAAACGATTTCGGAAGCGAGAAGGGATCGATGCGATTAACTGTTCTTGAAGGACCAGAAATGATACAGGAAGTGTTCGCTAACAGTCCCACAGAAACGGTGGTCACGGGTCATCTTTTGAATGACAGGGACATCGTGGTTATTATCATTATAACCATCATATGTTGTGCGATTTTGACGTCTCTGATTTGGCTCGTGGTGATGCACCGAGTGAGAAAACAAAATCTGAACCATATGGCGGATCGAAGCGAAGTGGAGGGGGAAGACATGGACATGAACGCAAACATGGAGGTCAATCAACAGAATCTGATCGTACGCAGTGGAGTCGGAAATTATTTGGAATTCCTTATACCGATGGTGCCCAACGAAGCGACCACGAACGTAGATGATGACGACCAGGCTCATCTGACCGATCGCTTCTACTACTCTGTTGTACCCAAGGTTTTGCCAAAGGTTCGTCGCAATGGTGCAGAGTCAGACGACATGGATGACGACCTTTCCTCGAAGGACTCCGGAACGGGAGGAGACTGTGGCTCGGCCACTGATTCCACTAATGTTCACCGAAGTAGTCACGACGATCTCAAGGGCCTGTTTCAATCGTTAAGCCGCAAAGCGGCTGAACTGAACGGTCCCTATCCGTACGACGAGCACGATCCGGATTCGGATCCTCGGATAGAGCCTCCACCTCCGATTCCCCCAGTGAACGCAACGACCGCTATCCTAGTGAACACCGATCCAAACAAGATTGTTTTCAGCGACGATATGCCACCGCCGATCATATCGCGGATGGCAACCTCACAGACGTTTCCCACGTTCGTGCATCCTTCCACGAATCCGTCCTCACCACTGGTGTCGTCCTCGATGGAAGCAACGGTGGGTGGTGCGCACCAACAGCAGCAACCGCTCCAAACGCAACCTAGTCAAGTGCAGGTCAACAAGCTGTATCAGCTGTTGATCGAGAATCCGAGTCTGCTGGAGAATCCGATCAAGTACCGAAGCAAATCGGTGGAAGGTGGTGGTGGTGGTGAAACGCTGCCACAGATGAGAGAATACTTGG